>NW_022196910.1:47129126-47199861 GCF_008632895.1 Mastomys coucha
TGTGTGTGTGTGTGTGTGTGTGTGTGTGTGTCTGTGAGCGCATGCGTACATGCATTCCTGTCCGTCTTCCTTAAGACTGTGTTTCTTGCTGGCAGCTTTATCGGGGCTTCTGACAGTGCAGACGCTGAACAAGAGGAAAACTTCTGGTCTCAAGCACTGGAGGACCTGGAAACCTGCGGCCAGTCCGGGATCCTGAGAGAACTTGAGGTAGCCTCGATCCCGCTGTTTATCTTGACTGTCCCAACATTCCTTTATTTTGGTCCTTTTACGTTTGCTTTGATCACAGCAGTTCATTTAAAAAGCTTTAACCCCTTTCCACAGGAGAAAGCTGACAGGCGTGTGTCATTGAGAAACATGACCCTCTTGGTAGCTACCTTTTCTGTTTCTATTTTTGCTTGTAAAGCCGCCTCCCCCGCCCTTGCCTTCCGGAGAGCAGTTTGATTTTATCCAATGCAGTTCTTACTGACTTGTGGCTTCTGCCATTGCTCCCCTGCTAACCCTGACTGTACCTGTTTCCCACCAAATCGCTAAGGAGCTAGCCCAGTCCCCAACAGTGGTGCACTTCATTCTCTTACCTGCTTTAGAAAGGTTTCTTTGGCATGTTTTCATTTGTACCTGGTATAGAAATTAATTTAATCGTTACGAGGAACATAAGAGGAAATACAATTATATTTTGTTTTGCCCTCAAGTTGATAATTGTTTTAAAAGGCCAGTCTGCTTGATAAGCAGGCAAGATATTACTCCCTGCTTCTCTGTTCTTTGGAAATCTTAATTCCATATCAATGTCACCTGAATCAGGAGGAATCTGGGCAGTTCCTTAAACCAAGCCATGAATCTGCTGGCAGTATTCAGACTGTGTCTGGGAAGGCCTGGAATGTTTCCTTTTATGTTCTTCCCGAGTTTCCAAGCTGTAAACTGTAAAGTGGTGAAAGTCTCACTTTTGTTTGGATGTCATATGAGGTCCCCGAGTCACTCTAAGGAATGCGAATGGCCCAGCCGGGTGGAACCTTGCGATTCTAAAATGGTTACTCATCTTTTTGTTACTTTGCTTCTCAGTTGCATGTGTGGATATCTTATGTGACTCTAATGTTTGTGAATCTGCAAAGAAAATTCGAAAGGAAAACAGTAGTTTGGATTTAGAGACACCGTAGTATTACCTGGCATGAATTTTGGCTTCAGAGCACAGTTAAAGGGCCTGGGTATGGATAGACTTGTAAAATTTAAATTAAGATGTGAGCCACTGATTTCTCTTTTTTTAAATACGACTTTCAAAAAGAGCACAATTCTTAAGGGCCAGCTGGTTTATTTAAACTTGTACCACCCCTGTTTATAGAATGTCAAGGATCAGGTTGAATAAAGTGCACAATTCATAATTCAAGAGCAGTGCCCTTACCTAAGTTAC
Organism: Mastomys coucha; assembly: GCF_008632895.1. Lineage (NCBI taxonomy): Eukaryota > Metazoa > Chordata > Mammalia > Rodentia > Muridae > Mastomys > Mastomys coucha. Next base: position 47,130,529 of record NW_022196910.1, read on the forward strand.
TTTTCCCATTTTGATGTATTTTTCTTGTGGAACTCACTTCTTAGAGCTTCTTTTACATTGGGTACGTTGACGGTTCTGTAAAAGTAATGGGATGATCCTGAGCCGTTGCCTGGAAACTGTGTTATCTCATGAAAACACTGGGAGGAAGTATGTTACACCAACCTACAGGTGCCTCTGTTGGGCTTTATGAGGTGTGTCCCCAAAAAATACAAATGCAGAAAGGAAAGGGGGCTGGGCCAAAGAGAAGTTAAATTCTTAGCTGGGAGGAATGCTCAACAGGTTCATAGATTAGAGTCATATTTACACTAGTATCACAAAAACTTCACTCAATTAAATGAATTCTGTTCTCTTGATTAGGAAAGCTGTTATGTTTTTGTTGAAGCTAGAATTCTGCAGATCAATTTTACCTTCAACACCAAACATTAAAGCAAACGTTTATAAATATGGATTAGCCAAAATGATTGTGACTGAAAAAATTTACTAATCATTTTCATTATTGCAAGCAATAATTGAGATCCAACTTCAACACTGCAAAAAATGTATAGACTTCCCTGAGGCTAAAAACTCAAACTAAGACCCCAAGCAGTTTTTAGCCTCTCTTACCAGCAGTTGCTTATATAAAACTTAGGAATTGCTGGATGGTGGTGTTGAGTGCCTCTAATCCCAGCACTTGGGAGGCTGAGGCAGGCATATCTCTGTGTCTGAGGCTAGCCTGGTCTACAGAGTGAGTTCTAAGGTAACCAGAGCTACGGAGAGAAACCCTGTCTCAAAAAAAAAAATTTTTTTTAAATGCTTTAAAAAACATAGGAATTATAGTGATCTAATACTTAACGTAATGATTAATAGAGAACCTGAAGGGGCTGAAGAGATGGCTCAGTGGTTAAGAGGACTGGCTGTTCTTCCAAAGGACCCAGGTTCAAATGCCAGCACCCACATGGCATTTCACAACTGTCTGTAACTCCAATTCTGGGGAATCTAACACCCTTATACAGACATACATGGAGGCAGAATACCAATGCAAATAATTTTTTTTAAAAAAAATAGAGAACCTGATGTTTAATAAATGCAATAAAAATTAAGTACTAAGTTTAATATTTCTTAATTGATGCTACTTTAACTTTTTTAACAGATGAAAGTTTAACCAAATGTTTGGATTATATATATATGTGTGTGTGTATGTATATATACACATATATGTATATATATGTGTGTATATATATGTGTGTGTGTATGTATATATACACATACACACACACATATATATATACACACATATATATACATATATGTGTATATACATACATATATGTGTGTATACACATATATACATATGTGTGTGTATATATATATATATATATATATATATATATGTACACATTTGTACTTACACTTTTACAATCCTTTTTTAGATTCTATTCATTCGATTGAATTTCAGTTTAAATGAGCAATCCAGCCATAATTTGAAAACTTGGATGAGGAGCCATTCTTGTGTTTCCTCCCCTCCAATGGACCATGGTAAACCCTGTTTTCAGTGTCTCCTCTGGCAGCTTAGCCAGAATCTCAGAAATTAGGCCTAATGATACTTTTACTTCCCACATGCTTCCGGTGGATCTCACAAAAAACGAGAAGGAAAAAATAGATATTAATGGTGACTATACTTCTAAGAAGGTAAGAATAATGGATGTATAGTCACCATTGCAGGAAAAAAAAATCACTGGGTGCTATCAGTTACCACAGATTAAACATAGAAGTGATTTAAGTAAGCACCATCGAATGAAAGGTATCCATGTCACCAACACAGCTGGCCATCAGGGAGGTGTTAATCAACCTCAAAAAGCTGTCTATCAGAAATACGCACACCATAGGTACCTACAGTGGTTTAAATATTACAGGGTTTTTATTGAAAAGGGGGTGTTTTGGGTGACAGAAGCCACAGAGCCTGTTAGTCAAGAAATAAGACTGCAGCCAGACTTCTGGGGTGCCCATGCCAGGCTCTTACCAAGTGTCAGAACCTACCCATGGGCCTCTTTCCCTCCGCCCATAGTGAAGAAGTGAGATGTGTCACACCTACCTCTCTATGCGGCAGTCAGCCATCAGCAAGGGCTTAGCAGCAGCTAGAAATCCCATCCTCAGAAGCATCCATGACATAAGTGGTCCAGTCAGAATGAGTTTGTTTGTTGGTTCTGTTTCTTTTCCAGACAGTTTCTAGAGCCATGAATATTTATGTCAATACTTGGCAATTGTGCAACTACTTTCTTAGTGGTGCACATATAAACCAAACATCAACTGAGAGGTGTAAACTCTTACAGAGGCAACAGATAAAATGCTGCTCACTTTGCAGTGTTCCCTCTAATGAATACTTGCGGGCAGTGCCCTTGGTTCAATTACTATATGTATGATCCAGGGCAAGTAAAATTCTTTGTGCTCCAATCTCTATCTATAAAGTGGGACAGATGAAATCCCTACCTTATAGTCTTATGGGCTTAAATTAGCGAGTCTATTCAAAGTGCTCACCCAATCAAGTTTTGTTGCTTATAGTTTTTGTAACTATATTTTCAGGCATGTTTACCAGTGTAACATTTATGTATATGAGCATCATGTAAGAAACGTGGAGCTGGTCACAGTCTTATTTTTAGAAACTGGCATCCTCTCTAACATGAGAAATGTCCTTTCCCATCATGATACTGCTTTCAAATCCTTTGTTGTTCCAGTTCTGAGATTCGTTCATCTGGGATGTTAACTTCCCATTATGTTTTTGTCAAGGGATATATCTGAAACTGAATAAACTTCCCTTTGACTGGTCAAATCCAATTCAAGTCTCATAGTCTTTGAGCAAATGGTTGAATCCTATATAAAAGAATAATTTTTAAAAACCTTCCTGAGAGTATTACACAAAGATCATTTTTAAGAAACACTGTCTGTGGCAGGAGATGTAGAAGCCAAAATGCTGATGAATATTCAAAGACGTGTCTACGCACATCTTGGGCAGGTCACTGGGCCAGAAGATGCCTTTGACAGTGCCAGGCAGGAAGTGTTAGGAGAGCCCTTTGCCTCTGCATCAGTAATCTCATTCCACCCTTTGGTTTGCTTCTGGTGGAGCCAGAGAAAGCATTACAGACAGCAGCAGCCTGACCTCCACTGGGAAGCTCTATAAGAAGCCCTGAAAGCAGCTTCATGAATCCACAGCTCTTATGGAAAGTTATTGCTTCAAATACAGTTTGCAGTAAACTAATGTTGGAGCTTTTCAATTTGCCTCAGCATTGCTAGGGGTGGTATTTGATTAAATAAACTCAAGGTCTTAAATACTTCCATTGGATTCGAGATGCGAATTATAAATGTAATTGCAGAGCACGTTCCAGACTTTCACAGTTCAGCCAGTGCATCCATTCTCCAGCCTTTAGCTATGTCCTGAAGACACAGTATTTTGACTGGGCAGAAGGAGAGTTTTGCTTAATGTTGAGCAAACAAACCTTTTTCTTATCCGTGGTTTAATTGTTTCTGAAAATTGTCGATGCCGCAGGCAACAATCATGTCGGGGAGCACTATGAGTTTGAATCATGAGGCTCCAACGGCTCGCAGTCAGCTGGGGCGACAGGCCAGCTTCCAGGAACGGAGCAGTTCACGGCCACACTATAGCCAAACAACTCGAAGCAACACCCTGCCCTCAGATGTGGGCAGAAAGTCTGTAACCTTGCGGAAAATGAAGCAAGAAATAAAGGAGATCATGTCCCCAACTCCCGTGGAGCTTCACAAGGTCAGTAGACCTCTTCTTCCTTCCCTGTTGTCTAATGTAGCAGCCATTCTGCATGACAGTGATGCATTGATGCAGGCTCAGCTGTGACTTCTCCTGTGGGCTCAGTGGAAGAGAAAACCCACAGTTGAAAGGCAAAGCTTCAGAGACTTATGTCGTAAAACTTGTCCCTTGGGAGGATTATCCTGGAAAGCGGGAAAGATTGATTTTCAGGCGATGTATTCATCAAAAAGTGGTCAAAACATTACAAAAAAAAAGTGAGATTCCACCGTAACATGGAGCTTTGATAAATGAATCTATTCTCATTGAAAGAGGGAGGATTTCCTAGGCATCTTTTGTCCATCGCTTCACTGACAAGAGGCTTAAAGCTCATTGAAAAACAGGCTTACTATTCAATTATATACTATACTAGACAGGAAACTCTCTTTAAAACATTAGATTTCCTGGGCCAGGGTAGAGTGAACCCTGGTTATGCTCCATGTTGAACTATAGTATTGTCCACTTGACAGAGAAATCTTGCTGGCACACTTTGCCACACTTCAGAGCTACCCACAGCATTTAAGTGAGACATACATACATATGACGATGGCCAGTCCCAGGCCAACATGAGCAGTGATAGAGATGTTTAATCAGCTAGAATGGTACTTTATGCTTTTTTTAATATATGACAATTATAAAAAAGTAACAGCTCCAACCTCGCTTTTCATAAGAATCAAGATCCTCCTGTCATTAATAATCTACTAACAAAATTCATTTCACTCAAAGGAGCACATAAATGTCAGGTTGAAAGAAATTATCAGGTCACTACTCCTTTTTCCTATAAAGATTTCAGTTTCCCTAACTACCCTGTGAAACATAGTTGTTTGTTTTGTAGCTGGCAGGGTATGATGGAGCAGCCAAAGATACCATTGTGAGTTATGCTATAATCCTGGTCCTTAATTTTACCACACATTCATCCATCCATTGACATGCACACTGTGGATACTGTGTATACGTTCCCTTAAAGGACGTACTATCTATTCTTGGGGAAATGAGAGGCCAGTGGTAAGACGTCTAGGAAACTGTGAGGAGACACTGGATTGCAATAATGGCAGCCAGCCTGGGCAGCCCTGGAGTGTAGAAGGTAGCACTTCACCCACTGTAAAGGAAGTGGGAAAAGCTTCCTAGACATAGGCATTAACTGTGCAAGGAGATAGAGGACGAACAGGCATCCTGAGCACAGAGAGAAGCATGTGCAAAGGAAACACCTTGATGTGTATATTTTGGGAGTAAAATTACTCTGATATGACCAGGGTTCTTTGCATTAAGAAAGCTTCAGAAAAGCAACGATGCTTCAGGCATTGAGCCCCCATTACACATTTAGCTTGTTTTGTTTGTTTGTCTTGGATAAAATCTGCTTGGTAATTCACATATCCTACCTCACAGGTTGACTTATACCATCACACCATAGGAAATCCCGTGGCCATTAAATTGCAAAGGCTACATGATCAATGTTAATTCTGCCATGCCAAGAAGAAACCCATCCTCCTAATTTTCTTCCATGTGTGTGAATGATGCCTTCCTCCTTCTCTCAGTTTCTACCCAGGTTGAGAAAAGCATACTTGTTTACCTCCCCTCCTTTAGCCCCAAAGAGAAATGATACCAGGATACCTGGGTACCTACTGAATTCTGTCTGCTGCATATTTTAGCCCTCACAATAGACATTTTTAGTAGTCACTTATAATTCATAAGATAAGGAAAGTTGCAGTATGAAATTGTCTTCTTGTCGTTTTTCTTTCTGGAATGAAGCTATTTCCTCAAAGACAGTTACTTATAACCCAGGAACATAAATGCCCTGTCTCCCTGTGCTTCTTGCTCAGAAAGTATTCAGCAAAAATAATGACAGTAAGCTAGATGTGGATATTGTTATAACAGAAAAATTTTGTAGTGGGGCTCTGCTGAAATACAGACCTTATTAAAAAAAGGAAAACTCTATCTCACACTTAGATCTAACAGATGGCAGTGGGTAGACCAGTTGGCACGTTTGTACACCAGTGTGTGAATTGGTGGCTCATGAGATCATGGGCACAAATGGGTCACTACAGCCTGACAAATCTCACATTGCTTTTCCTCTACCATTTCAGTCATTTCCCCTAAATATGGTTCTAAGTACATTTCTCCTTGTAGCTCTACTGTCTTCCAAACTGATCCCTAACAAAATGAGGCTCTCCGAAACTAAGTGGTACTCTAAGATTAAAGCCTTCTAAAGCATTTAGTTAAGATGGAGCCTGTGGGCACATGCTTTGGAGTTCTCTGGGAAGCACCTGAGAATGTGTCAGGTACCTTCAGCTGAATTTGGTTACCCTGATAGGTTGTCACTGTGTTTGCTGCTCAGCACACTTCAGGAGTTGAGAAGGAAATGCTCATTAACAAAGAGACTGACTTCATTCTTGACCATGTGTCTCATGTGTCTGCGTCTTTGAGCACCTGACATGGTGGGAAAGCGTGCTGACATGTTGATTTAGTTCCTTTTCATTGCTGTGATGGAATGTCTGATGAACAGGGAAGAAAGCTTGAGTTTTATTCATGGATTCCAAGAGTGCAGCCCCCTTCAGTAAGTGTGGCATGTCTGGAAGCTCCCTTATATCTTGGACCAGAAGGCAGAGAACTATTCAAGAGGCAACCAGTTATAATATGCTCCTTAGAACCCACTCCCACCAAGCAGCTTTCTCCAGTTAGGCACCACCTCCTAAAGTTTCCACAGCCTCCTAACATTCTACCAACATTGAGGGCCAAGCATCTGTGGTCTGCATTTTGGGCTCCAGCTGCAGTTCCATGTTCTCTGCTTAGGGTGTTTGGATGCTGCTACACACTGGGCTGGAAGGATGAATCGGAGTCTGGAATGGGTGGAGATCTGCAGGATACTGGTCTGGCTGGGAGTGAATGCTGGGAACAAGAGAGTTTGGGGGATGGGGAGTGCTTTTCTGAGGATCTTAATGTTACAGCTCTTTTAGGCAAAAGCCTTCTCTGACAATCTTCAATGAAAAAGCTAAGACAATCTTAGCTTGCATATATTTGTTTGTTGGGGTGGATTTGTACATATACACCTTATTCGGGGTGAACCAAAGGTTATGTAGTTTTGGAGAAGGGGATGAGAATATCTAGGGTGGACAAAGGTCACTGGCTGAAGGCTAAGGTACTGTGATGCCTCATTAGCATAGGGAAGCATTCCAGGAATCTCAGGCACAAGACTTCAGGTGAGGTCTCAGATCCCCCAGAGAAGAGGAGGCCCTCCTGACAAAGTGAGTCCACCATTTTGCACTAAGGGCTGATTTGCTGCTAAGGGCTATCAAGCTTAACAGCAAGGTCTCCCAACGATCATTGAGCTAGTCATGTCATTGGAAACATTACATATTCAAATCATAACATTGATAGAATAGAGTTATCTTCCCTCTGATCATGCCTGCTTGTCATTAAGCTTTTGTCACAAATTAGTGGTGGCATGAGATGGACTACAGAAGTAGAAAACCCCCCTCCCTTCTTAGGTTGCAGATATCCAAGCAGAATCTGAACAAAGGTGGATTTTTCAGTCCCCGAAAGGTTATGGTAGAGGAATTTCTACTATGCAGTACATCAGAGATCAGAGCGGTCATGGTAGGTGACATGAATGTCTCTAAGCATGCTTGTTGTTGCTTTTCTGTTTCAGTCATTCTGGTGGTTGTTTGCCACTGGACTAAAGTTTGGACCCATTCATGATCAAGAGAGAATGAATGGAAAAATTAATGAGACCTCCATGTCATTGTAAGAAACACAGGAAAGTCAAAAGCTCAAGGCCTCTGCCTCCTGGGTGCAGGCCACTAACATCACCTCACACAGAAGAAACTGTTAGCTTGTCTGTTAGCTTCTTGACTGTGGTAGTCAATCCTGAAGGAACTGAGAGATGCCTAGGATCTTAGTAGACATAGCTCTGGGCATTTCAAAGACAATTCCATCAATTACATAATGACAGCTCTGGCTTCAATGACAATGTAATCCATTCATAGGTTTGAAATTTGGATAAGTTATTGGGAGGTGGTAGGACCGTAGAAGGGTTAAATGAAAGAGATATGTCCTTGAAGGGGCACATCTTATCCTGATATTGCTCTTTTTTTTTTTTTTTTTTTTGAGACAGATTTTTGCATAGCCCAGAATGGCCTCAGATTCATTATGTAGCCTTAGACATCTGACCTTCCTGCTTCTAGTCTATGAATGCTCAGATTACAAGTGTGTGTCAGCATTTCTAGTGTTCTGTGGGGCTAGGGACCAGACTATGGGCTTCATGCATGCTAGGCAAGCACACTACCAAACTGAGCTCATCTCCAGCCTTGTGTCCACTTTGTATGTTCTGTGTCTGGTCTCTGGCAACCATGATGTTCAGCCTCACTGCAGACTCAGAGTCAACATGGCCCCCAAAGACTCCATAGGTAGAAACTGACACAGTAAATTGAAATGCATCCTGCCTTAAATTGGCCAAGGTGGCATGAAATTATGTCACAATTTGGTCTTGTTCCATTGTTTACTCCCTTCTTTCTACCTATATTCTCTCCACCCACCCCATCCTTTAGTCCTTTGGGAAAGACTGAGCTCTAAATGGTTCATTATTCATCCACTATGCCTTCATTGCTGTTAGGGTCTTCTCTGGCTTAACTGTACATTCATTGATGAAGGCAGACTTAGCTATACATCTTCCACATTCATTGATGAAGGCAGACTCATTAACTGCCATTCGTGACCCTTAGGGAAAAAAACGACATGCAGTTGCACTTCCTTTCCTGGCTCTGTACAGGTGGGAAGAAACCAGGGCTGGAGTGATTCGGTACTCAGTGTGATGGTATGGCAAACAGTGGTGCTGGATCTACCATGGACTCCTGTTTCTCCCACTTTCTCAATGCCAATGTATACTGAACTCCTAAATGCAATACACACTGCCTTTCTATCTGTGAATGAATCTAAACTTTCCAGCACAGTGTACACTGACATTTTTGCTGTTGTTGTTGTTTCTTAAGTACTGACTGCATTGAACTATTTCCAAGAATTACTAATAGACCTCAGGCAACAGTTTGAAGAGAGAAACTTTTGATATTTGTTTGGGTTATGCACATGAGATGACTGTCACCATAGAGTGCTTGTTAAAATACAAAGTCTCTGTTTTGGGGGATTCTGGGCCAGGAACACCAACATATTAGCAACACCATCAGTAGATTTTCTTGAGGTCTAAAGATTGAGAATCATGGACAGAAGTCTTGCTAGTTCTAGATATTATTCTGTTTTAATGTAATCACAGACACAGGATGGTGGGTGGGGAGAGCGAGGCTACACTTCGGGCCCTGGGGTTTCCATATTTTATCTTTAAAATGAGTTCTGTTTTCTGCTGCAGCTTATCACAAATTCTTTCTTTTTGTAGATAAGGGATGTGCGATCTTTGCCGAATTTCGTTGATAACCGCCCTCCTTCCCCTTTGGAATTTTAAGCATCCTTTGGTGGCCACTTGATCTATCTCTGTGATGAGTCACAGCTTCACTTTCATGAACACCTTCAGGCACAAATTTAAAAAACAAAAGCTCTTTTGCAAGACAACAAGTTCCTTGCATTCAGCCCAATTGAACTTTAAAAATGATTTCCTATTGACACTCACTGGTTCCCTGACGTGCATGATTTCCAACAGAAGTATAGCACTTAATCGTATGCAGCTATTTGTATATATATATATATATCTTCTGACAGAAGGACTCTTAAATAATTTTCCAGGGTTTTGTTTTGTTTTGTTTTGTTTTGTTTTGTTTTGTTTATTTAAGGCTGTTGAGGGCTCAGCACCAGAACATTTGAGTCACTCCTAGGAAGCTCTGGCACCTCAGCTTTTACCTCAGCCACTCTCACCATGCATTTGCAGCCTGGGAGTTTTGCCAGAAGGGATGCAGTGCCTGTGAAGCTGCTTTACTCCTTGGACAGAGTGCTGCAGGTGACAGCAGATTCTTTGGTAACCCTGCCCCCTAGTTAGGAATGGGCGTAGCCTTAGGAGAAAAAATGAAAGCCGAATATCTCATTCTTTCACATGCCTCTTTCTTCGATAAATATTTGAAGTCACCATGGTAGATTACAGGAGTCTGCCTGCCAGGCACAGACCTCCAAACTGCTGGCTCAGGACTGCCTGCAGTGGAAATCACTAGAAGCTAAAAGCAGCTCAATTGGTGTGTGAAGTTGGGCCATTATGTGTGGCTCTCTGCCTTGCTGGGCTCCTTTCTCTTCAGAAGTAGAGAGAGTATGAGTCTGGGCTTCCTCCCTTCAAAAAGAAGGAGCAGGGGAGAGAGACCTCACGACACACAGTTTCCAGGTACAGTCCGCATCTGTCAGAGTCTTACTTCAGGTCTCCTCAGCTGTCCAAACTTGAGCAAGTGTTGTAAGACCTGGAGCCAGCAAGGACAGACAGCAAAGACAGGAAACTGCTCACTCAGAGAAATGGAGGCTCCTTGCCTGTCACTGTGTCAGCCTGGCAGCCGTTATCCCCTGTGACGCCAAGGGCAGACAACAGTGTAAACACTGTTGAGGGAACATTGATTAGGATGACAAGGATCAGATTTTGGGTTGCACGTTCCAATTAAACAATGTCCCCAGCAATCCGCAAAATTCATGCTTTCCATTGCTTGCCCAGGTTGCAGTTCTATCCTTTTCAACCTTACAAATAACAACATCAATAACAACAAAAATTTATGGAAAAAAAGTCTCATGTTTAAAAAAAAAAAAAAAATGTTTTGTTTTTTTTTTTTAAATTTACTTCAGTGACCAAGGATGACAGCAGTGACAAAGCTCATTTAAAGAGCAATCAAGAGGTGCCTTTATCAACTGTTGGCATAAGGGGTCTCAGACAGCACCACTGTCTGTTCCAGAGGATAACTCTGGAGTCCCCTGCACTTGTGCTAGGCAGAGCCCACTGGTTTCTTGTCATGTTTTGTGAGCTGTGCGCCTCTACAGTCTAAGGAAGGTATGTCAAGTGGAGTTGACATCCTGCATTTCATATGACCTTCAGCGGTCATATGACACAGACTTTCAAGACAGTGTGTCTTGTTGCTATTTTTTATGTTCTTTATGCCTTTTGTCATGGATTTGACTCCCCGATGTCCCTCTATGTCTCTGTTATGATAGATTTGTAGGTTGTACAGCTTTATATCTTCTATAGAGTGATCATTTAAGATGCTGGATTCTCTGAAGGTCCGCCTGTTTCACTGGTGTCCATATGCTGGGGGAAGAGCATTCTGTACCTTCCCTCATACAGCTTTGCTGTATCTCTTGTCAGCAGTATTGTGGTCCTTAAAGACATATCAGTATAGCCCATGGCTTTGGTTTTTCTCTCTTTAAGATGGGATTTAGTGATCCGTCCTTGTCTGAGGCACTGTGCAATATAATTAAATCAAGACAATGGTTGCTTTGCTCATCAGGACCCTGGTCAGTTCCAACTTGTCACCTCCGCTGCCCATGAATAACAGTAATCTTAGGTTCTAATTCTCACAGGCTCAGTATCAGTGGACAGTGTGCCTCTGACAAGAGCTGACAATCAATTGGTCCCCAAATTAAAGGGGCCCAGGTGGGTCTACAGAGAATTAGACATCTTTAACCTGGGGAGGAACTGGGAAAGGTTCAGAACTGGAGAAGCCAGGCTGGAGTGACAGCAGAGCCAGGAAGCAGAGGTTGAGTGTGAAGTGACAATGCCATGAGGTAACATCAGGCAGTTCTGAGAAAAGACACCAGGAATAGGGTGCCCACGTACACGGCCAATGCTCAGAAGCAGCAAAGGCAAGAAGTAAGGCCAGAGGCATGGTGGCCCATTTTCTACTAAGTGGCCATCAGCTCCCGTGGCTGGAGTTGAACTCTCCGTTTTTCTGTGAAATAAATGTGTTATTCAGGGGCTCCGGGGTGAACAAGGAAAGCAATTGTTAATACACCACAGTTCTTCAGAAAGGCCACCTTCCCTCAGCCAGGACTAAGTTCTCCAGGACCAAGTCAACCTAGAGCCAACACAGGGAGCCAGCATCCTGAGTCCTGATTTCACAGCTTCTTGATTCTCAGCCCTCAGTGCCACAGGATGCCAGGGAGCAACAGGAGGCAATGTCAGAAGCAGCTGGCCTTTTTCCTCCTCTGCCAAGGGTTCTCCCCTGATGGAAGCAGCAGCTGCCTTTCTGACCCAGTGTTTGGAAACCTGGGAGTTCCTAGGGACACAAACGAGATGTGCTTCCTCTTGGGCTAAGAACTGGCTGGGAAGATGGAGTCTTAGATTTTACTCTATTCTATTTCTTTTCTCCAAGATCTATAGATAAGGTAGGCCCATTCCCAAACCTGGCATTGCTTGAAATGCCTTGCTTAAAGGAACACAGAAGTGCCCCAGTAGTGCCTGCCAGGAGTAATCCCAAGTGCCTGCTGGCTCCCAAGGAATCAGCATCATTGTGGGGAACGAGATGTTGCTTTGATTGGAAAAAAAAAAAGACTGAGCTATAAGGAGGCTGCCGGGGCTTAGGAACTGCTTCCAGAGTAGCCATCATTTCCTAAGGTGCTGTACTCAGTTGCTTCTGAAAGGGGATGAATTGGCTCTGGTTAAAGCATCAATTGGCTTTCTGATCTCTACCTGTGGAAATGGTTCAGACACACTGGTAGTCTAGCTTAAAACTGTAAAACAGGTCTGAACTTGAATCTCCGTGGCTTCGCTACCTGCTGCCATAGCTCCTGCTCAGGCTTTAGACTTTGAAGCAACTGTGTGAAGTCACAGAATTGGGCCAATCTCCATTGAACTGTATCTATCCTTGTTCACGGTTTTGTTTCAAGAGGTACATTGGCTTCTTTAGAAGAGAAAAACCTTGCAACTGTGTTAATGCCTCAGTTTCCCCTGAGGCCTCTCCTGAATTCTACAAGATAGACTATATTCGCTTGGGCTAGAAGAGAATGCAAAAGCAGCTTCAAAATGGCCATCCTCAAAGAACAGCATTTTGTGTGATGTTCCAGGAGACCATAAGAGGGCGCACATGAGAAGCAACACAGCAAAAGTGATACATGATTCATCTTTAGTTTGTTGGGCCATTGAAAATGAATAAAGGCTGCCTAGCCAGTCACAGGAATCTATATCCAAACAGAAATCATGATTTGGTAGAAGACACCCAGCAAATGAGGTCAGATGTTCCAGTATTGAATCCTGGTGTGTTTGCATTAGATCAAAACAAGTCATTCCATCAACTTCTTCAAGGCTTCGTGACCTTATTAGAAGAAAGTATGATTTTCTTGTACAGAGTTGTTGGAAGATCAGAAATAATCATATGGGAGAAAACACCTAGATAAGGCTTTGTCTGTGTGTGGAAGATATATGACCAAAACCTCAAAATCCTTAGAAATGTTGGGGGCCCAGAAATAAATCAAAAGTTAGTGCTAGCAATCTCCAAGCAAGCAGAACTGCACAGTGTGAGTTATTGTGGCTATTCTGAGAGCAGCCAGACTGTGTTTCCCATCAGTATATTATAAATTTCTGGGGCCTTTTATGTAAATCTAAAATAATTAACTTCATCTGTGTTAATTTAGCTCTCGTTAGCAATATTCGAGGAAAGGGTACAGCTGGCTATTAAAATTCAGTATCTTCTAACCTCAGGACATCTTTCCACAGAAACCTTTATTTCTATTTTAGCGCAGTTAGTAGCCCCTCATCCTGAACTGTTTACCATCGAGATTCATCACCTGTAAAGCCGCAGAAAGTAAAAGGACTTGGCCTGGAACCGGGACTCGGAGGCTTGTGAGCTAATTCAGCTTCAGCGTTCTAGTTAACTGATTGACACTGGCAGTTTGGGGTGTCAAATAGTTGTTTAGCACTTAGTATTCTGTTGCTGTGAAGAGGCTCCATGACCATGGCAACTTGACAAAGGAAAGCATCTGATTGAGACTTGAGTGCCTACAGTTTCAGAAGTCCATTGTCATCACATGGGAATATGGCAGTACACGGACAGACATGGTGCTGCAGAAACAGGTGAAGGAGGAAGCTCTACATGTGGATCCACAGGCAGCAGGAAGAGAGAGACTCTGGGCTTGGAATGGGATTTTTGAAACCTCAAAGCCCACCCCCAATGACACACTTGCTGCAACTGAGGTCATACCTCCTAATCCTTTCAAATAGCGCCACTTCCAGGTGACAAAGTATTCAAATCTATGAGTCTTTGGGGGCCTTTCTCATTCAAGCCACCACAAGTCCCTCCCAGGTTCTGGTCCACAGAGCAGATACCTAAGAGTCACAAGCCAATTGAGCAAAGAAGAACCTCGAAAGCCAAGGCACATTCTCCAAATGCTAGGATTCCTGATGACAGTGTTAAGACTAAAGTGGACTTCCTAACTTCCATGGTGAGTTTAGGCTTGTCTCATTCAGAGTGCTGATTTCCTTACTCAGCCAATCAGGGAGCCCAGAGTATTGTACAGTAAGTGTAGCAAGTTGCAGGTAACTTAGAACTAAAAAGTACACACTGCTGGTTAGGAGCTGGGGCTGCAGTCCCTCCACAGGAATGCTACCTGTCACACAGAGGATGTGTCTCAAACAAAGAAGGAAAATGAGTCAAAGATAACATACCCACAGAGCCCAGGAGCAGCACGTAGACAGGCAAATCAAGAACAGAGATTTCACCTACCAATGAACAGGGCCCAAGGACAGCCAGTCTATCAGCAATCTACCGACAGTTTGCCTTCTCCCCCTTTCCCGCCTCCTTCTTTGTCTCCTCTTGAGAATAAAATATAGAAACTTCCCTTTCAGTCAAAATTGGGGAGGAGGTACGGTGATAGCTGATTCCAGAGGAGGGGCAGGAAACATTCAAGGTGCATCTGTGATAACTTGTACTAAGAAACACAGAGCCTCTCAGTCAGTACAAATGGGTCCTGGGGAAAGGGCTATGGGTTAACGTGAAAAACACTCCGGCTTTTTGAAATGAAAATGAATTTGAGCATCCGAAAGAATACCAAAACACTTGAACTCTATGAATATGGGACGCTCCATAGGACCAAGTAATTTTCTGTTCTGAAATTGAATTAGCATTCATTCTGCCTCTCATGTTCTAACTGTGTTAATCAGACAACGCTAATTGAAGAACACATTCTGTTTTTACAAAGTAATTCTAGCTAATAAGTAAGAAGAGTGACAGGACCAGGCAGGAGAAGGCTATTTTTTGCAACCGCAGTGAAACTGATTCAGACACAGGTGTCTGTTGGTGAACTAAGAGACGGGATAT
This sequence comes from Mastomys coucha, assembly GCF_008632895.1. Classification (NCBI taxonomy): domain Eukaryota; kingdom Metazoa; phylum Chordata; class Mammalia; order Rodentia; family Muridae; genus Mastomys; species Mastomys coucha. Next base: position 47,145,535 of record NW_022196910.1, read on the forward strand.
AGGTTGACTGGGGTGTGTGATGTCATAGGAAGCTCCTTTGCACCTATGGTCTATTCGTGATTCCCACATACCCTGACTTCACCGAACACTGGAGCTAATTGCCATTTAATGAGATGTTGAGATAGAAGACTATTCTACAGGCTAGCGGTTGCAACCCCAGTAATGCAGTTAGCGGCTCTCCCCATACCCTGCCCCCATGTTCTCACTTTTTGTGGTTTCAGTTACTTGTGGCCAAGTGTAGTCTGAAGGTCTTAAATGGAAGACTCCAAAAATAAAACATTCTTCAGACTGTAATGTATACACCCTTCTCAGTAGCATGGTGAAATCTCACGCCCTCCCACTTGAGATGTGGCTCCTCCCATTTCCCAGCTTTTCCATACCCCAAACTCATCTTTCTCATTAGTGATTAAGTAGTCATCTCTGGTGGCTAATCTTGGTCACTGGCACACTAGACGGAACCTGCATTGAGAATGGCCTCCATTGGATTGGCCTGTGGATGTGTCTGTGGTACATTGTCTCGATTGATCATTGATGTGGGAGGGGCCTGGACTATATATATAAGAAAGGGAGCTGACCAGGAGCCTGGGAACCAGATGGTAGCAGCGTTTTGCCTTCCTCTCTGCTTTGGTGCCAGGTTCCCTGCTCCTGCCTTGAGTTCCTGTCTTGGACTCCCTCAATCAGGGTCTATAACTTATAATTCAAATGAACCATTGTCTTAGTTACGGTTTTACTGCTGTGGACAGACACCAAGGCAAGTCTTACAAAGAACAACATTTAATTGGGTTTGGCTTACAGGTTCAGAGGTTCAGTCCATTATCATCAAGACAGGAACATGGCAGCATCCAGGCAGGCATGGTGCAGGCAGAGCTGAGAGTTCAACATCTTCATCTGAAGGCTTCTAGTAGAATGCTGACTTCCCGGCAGCTAGGATGAGTGTCTTAAAGCCCACACCCACAGTGACACACCTACTCCAACAGGACCAAAATCTTCTAATAGTGCCAAGGGCCAAGCATACACAAACCATGACAACCATCATATCAGATCAACCCTGAGGGTATCTGTGCGCTTGAGGATAGCATTTGATGTTCTCCCTGTATGGTTTCAGGCATCCACAGGGTCTTGGAATGAAATCCCTTCTTGATTAGGGGGCTACTGTAAGTCAGTAGTACTAGGGAACAGGGATGGGCATGTTCCCTGGACAAGAGGAAATACAGAGCCTAACATAGAGGCAGTGAATGGCCCTGGTTGGGATCCTGATGATTTAATAAGCTTTCCTGGGCTGAGAAAGATGGTTCAGTGGGTAAAGTAATAGCCATGTATATGTGAGAACCCAAGTTCAAATCTAAGGCCAAGTATGGCAATTCCCCCTACAGGGAGGTAGGTAGCAGAAAAGAAGCTCCCTGGAAGTTCATTGGTCAGGTATCCTGATAAACACAGCATCAACTCCATCTCAGAAACAAAGCAGGACCAGATAAATGAGAGCTAGCAACCAATGTAGTCCTCTGACCTGCGCAAGGGCCCTGTGGCACATTCACATCCACAGTCACACAGAGAAGCATGCACACACATACACACACGTGCACTAAAAGACTTTTTTGAGACAATGGGGGAAATTATAAACTAGGTACATGTACTGGAAAATGGTAAATAATGAAGGCTAATTGTATCAGTGAATTAATAACATTCAGGGGTCTCTATAAAACCATGTGTTTCTGTCCTATAGCTAACCCCCTTGTATGTTCCATCTAACACTCTATATCAGGTATAATTTTTACTGGTAGTAATTGACACCTGTTATTTACATGCTTTTGGGGGTACTGTTATAACAACTTGATACATGTATTCAATGTGTGATAATCAAATCAAGATAATTAAGCATTGCTCTCTCCTCAAACATTTTTATGTTATGGCAACCTTCAGAATCTTCCAATTCTTTTGAAATGTGCAGTACATTGTTGTAGACTCTCCCCATCCTATAGAACTCTGGAAGTTGTTGGCCCTGTCTATTATTCGTTCATTTATGCCTTGGTGACTGATTGTTGATTTCAGACCTCAGCTATTATGTGCAGTTTATTCTAGATAAACATGGCACTGTGCATACTTTATATGATAATTTCATTTTCTTTGGAAAGCCAGCATTAGGATTATAGAGTAACATAGAGTCATAGATGTAATAGCACAGGCTTCCTCTTCACCCTCCCAAGTAATGATAGAGCATTTCTATGCCTCTAGCCTACCTTAGCTCTCAAATATGGCATGGAGACCTAGTAAATTTATTAACAAGCTACAGCACTGTGCTGGGCAGATACTCATCTATTCTAAGGCTACTACTTCCCAGACATGTGGCCCTTTACCTGCAATCTTATTTCTTCCCCTGGCTCACTCTGTTCCCTGTGTGTCTTCATGACTCCCCTGATGATCTGCCTGTGGCGAATCCTCCTGGGCCTTATCCTCCTCCCCTTCTCTTTTCTCTCAGCCTCTCTTTTTGCTTGGGATTCCCTGGTTGGGATCAGAAGTCCTGCCCTCTTCTCTTCTGCCCAGCTGTAGGCTGAATCAGCTCTTTATTAACCAAGCAGGTGATGGAAAAGAACTTTCACACATCATTGAGATAGGAGATGCTCCAAATATCATAACACTGATGTCCAGACTAAAACCAGATCTTTGAGCATAGCAAACAGCACCTGAATACACAGTGCGTAAAACCATCCCCAACATAGAGTTCTACTTTCAGTTTTTAAGGAACTTTCCTAGCGATGTCTACAGTGGCTGAAGTGACCTACGTTACCACCAACAATGTGCGTGATGGGTTCCCCTTTTCTGCACATCCCTGACACCATTTATTTCTCATCTTTTGTGATGATGACCTTTCTTGGTGGATTATGACTCATCCTGCTTTTAATTTGCATCTCCAGTGATTGGTGGTGATGTGCATTCTTTCCAATGCTTGTTAGCCGTGCCTTTATTTGAGAACTGTCAGTTCAGAAGAAAATGATCATCTCTTTAGAGACAGATACCAAAGTCTGACATTTGTCTAAAAATACTATCACAAGGAATTAAAAAAGAAAGTGACTGGAGTCAATGTAGCTTGTGACGGTTGCTGCCATTGAGTGACGGGCATAGGGGAGGCTTGGTGCTCTGACATCTTTATCTTACAAGATCCTTGAAGGTGTTTTTTATTATGGTAGAATAATGTCTCTCCCTTCCCTGTCCTCCCTCCAAACCCTCCCCACTCACCTTCAAATTCATGGCCTCTTTAATTCACAGTTATTTCATGGAAATAGAGAGAGAGAAGATGGAGATAAATAGATATAGATATTCTTGTTGTTTTTGTTTGTTGGTTGGTTGGCTGGTTGGTTTTGACACAAGATTTCTTTGTGTAGCCCTAGCTGTCCTGAAGCTCACTCTGTAAATCAGGGTGGCCTCAAACTCACAGAAATATACCAGCCTCTGTCTCCCAAGTGCCTTGATTAAAGGCATCTACCATCACTACCCAGCATATATATTCTTAAGTATAACCTACTCTGTATATAATGTGTGTGCTTTCAGGGCTAACCATCTGGCATAGACAGCCAATGTTGCACTATTCCCTGGTGAAGGCCACCTCTCACCACCCCAGCTCTCCTTAGTTGCCTGTGGTTCTTTGTGTAGAGTTGAGGCCTTGTGGGCTTTTCCACATCCACTGTCATGTATTTTACTATTTTAAAAATTGTTATTTAAAAAAGGTGGTGGCACACGCCTTTAATCCCAGCACTTGGGAGGCAGAGGCAGGCAGATTTCTGAGTTCAAGGCCAGCCTGGACTACAGAGTGAGGTCCAGGACAGCCAGGGCTACACCTGGCTCAAAAAAACAAAACAAACAAACCAAAAAAACAAACAAAACAAAACAAAACAAAAAACCAAAAAAACAAAAAACAAAAAACAAAAAAAAAACAAAAAAAACAAAAAAACTGTTCTTCCAGGGCTTGAGGAGGTGGCTTACTGGGTAAGAACACTCCAGGCTCTTCCATAGGACCCAAGTTCAATTCCCAGAACCCACATAGCAGCTCACAACCATCTGTATGTAACTCTGGTTCCTAGGGGTCTTATGCTCTTTGTATACTTCTGCAGGCACCAGGCACCCACAAGGTACACATACATTCAAACATGCAAAATACTTATACACATAAAATAAAATGAAACGTTAGAAAAAAATTAATTTTCTCAAATAAATATGTGCAAATATCACCCATTTTATGGCCTTGGGCAAAACCACAATTACAGAAGGTCCTAAATATATTTTTGTTTGTTTAGATTTGCAGGGGAGGGTTTTGGTTTTGGCCGTGTTGGGATGGACTTTAGGGCCCTGGGCATCCTAAGTAACTACTTTACTACTGAGCTACACACACCCAGCCTGAAAAGGGCATTTTAAAGAAACCATACATTAAATAAAACAGCATATGGTCAAGAGCTCAGAGCTTTACAGGCAGCGCCCTTTGAAGGTGTTCTCCATTGCTTGGTTTCTCTTTGACCTCGGGTAAGTTTCTGTCCCTCTCTGAGCTTCTGTCTAAATGTCCTGCGCTACACACACACTGAGTATCATGTTTCCTGTTGAAACTTCAAGTTTCACAGCCATTATAAGAATGAAATGCAGCTTCTGTTGACAGTGGACCTTCAGTTAGCATGCCCTCACAGTCCAAAACCCCAGCGATCATCAGTCACCAGGTGGTGCAGGCTGATGATTCAATATCAAAGGTGTACTCTCTAGTCAGGGCCACATAATGTCACCAGTGAGCACCAGCACCTCTTCTGTCCAGCCATGCTGGCACTGGGAAGGCTCTAACTGCAGAGCCCAGGAGGGCAGTTCTTTGAACCCAGAATCAATCCCTCATATTTCTCACATACATCCTCGGCACCAGCTTGTAAAAGCGCGGCAGAGCACAAGGAGTTAGCTGGAGTGAGGTATATCAGAAGGAGCCCTTTCTGTTCAGCACAAGATGCTACCACGTGACAGACAGGAGCTTGGTTAGAATTTTGAGAGAGATCAGTGAACAAGAAGACAACTGCCTTTCTCACAAAGCTGCATCAGGGGTTAGGTGCCACACAGGCAAGCCCTGGCCACTAACAAAGCTTGCTGGCTTTGTTATAAATAACAGATACCCATAACAAATCTCACGGTGAGATTTACTTTGGTCCAAGGCAAACTCTTAGTCATACCACGTAATTCCTCCCACATCACTAAGTGTTATGCCAAATGAGGTGTGGATTTTACAAAGTACACACATGTGTGTGCACGCACACACACAGAGTGAGAGGTAGAGGGAGAGGGAGAGAGAGAGATTTTGTGAACTAAGGCCAAATCCTTGTTGAAGTATGATCAGGTTTTGGAGGGCATCCAATAAACCTTAATAAAAACAGCATCCACCTCATAGCACACATGAACATCAAGTACTGGATGAGAAAAATCAGTGTATATTCTGTGTCCATGTGTCTGACTCTCAATCCTGTTGCCCAGTCCTATTCCAGCACTCAAACCAATCTTAAGAACATTTGGTCAGTGCACACATGCTTTGTACACATGGGTTGCTCTTTGCACATTAGAGCACCTCTTGCAGATGACTAGATGGAGAAGAGAGGCTGTGGGAAACTGTTGGGAGCTGCCTCGGGTGCCTGGGTATCAACTATGCCATTGGATGGTAGACACCCTTGGACAAGCACTGCAGAAACAGTGAGGCCAAGTCCTCAAGTGATGCTCGTAATAGGGATGCCTAGAGGTATTTTTGGAAGTGTTTCGTTGGTGAGGCTGAATGGAATGTCTGAGCAAATCAAATACTCCAATTTAGGGCGCTGGTTCAGAGGGAGAGGGGATATGGAATACGGTATTTAGCTGAGCACTAGGCTGGTGGGAGGCAGAAAAGGTTTATTATTCAATGTGTTAACAACTCCTGGCTTCTCTCAAACCTGGGGGCTACTCCAGGGAGATATGAGAGCTCACCCAGCTCTCTTATGTCCTATACCTGATGGCTGTCATTTAAAAGGAGGAGGCTGTGAGTCTGGGGGTGTGAGTGATTGGGGAGGGGGTAAAGATACTTGCTGAACAATCATGAGGACCTGAGTTCAGATCTACAGCACCCAGGTATGGGGATACATGCTTGGAACCCCAGTACTGGTTTGGGAACACGAAGGTATAAGGGTTGACTTGAGACAAGAGGATTAATAAGCTTGCCGGCCAGTCAGCCTTGCTGAAATATGGCAAGCTCCAGGGTTAATGAGAGACCCTGTCTCAGGAGAATAAGGCTGGGAGTGATAGATCAGGGTATCAAAGTACCTGACATTGTCCTCTGGCCTACAGACATGTGTGCACACCACACACACACACACACACACACACACACACACACTATACTATGCATGTAGCAGGAATGGCAGGGCTGCCTCTATGTAAACACTGGGAGCCACACAGCTACAAGAGCATCTCCTTCAGGAGGACCTAATTGAAGACTGCCTGTGACACCAGCATTCCTGCAGGAGGACCTAATTGAGGACTACCAGCGAGACCAAGGATTGCTGGTGCACATAATACCAGCCAATCAGGAACTGCTGTTTAGAAGAGATGCTTTCTTGGGACCAATGGGACACAGGTGGAGGGTATTAAAGGAGCTTGCCGCACTGTTCAGAGAGCTCATGGTGTTTCTCACCTGCTCCTGGAGTCTGTGCTGACTCTGCACTAACTCATTGCCAACCCCCAAGAGCAGGTGGCAGGGGGGGGGGGAGAGTGAGCTGTCCAGGGCACAGGCAACATATGCATACACTTTTTTTTTTTGAAAGGAAGAGGTGCAACAACAACAACAACAACAACAAAAACCCACAAAGACATGACTCTTTTCTCTGCCTTTGTCAGCTCAGGCTCAGCTTTTACAGATTCCAAGGGTATTGGAATTCTGTATAAGGATTCTTGGGATAGGGGCAAAGCAGCAGGGTTGGTCGGCAGAAACTGTCTAATGCTGATGTCACCAGCTCACTATATGACTGTGAAATTAGTTTGTGAAGCATCCTCATCCGAGAAACTGCAGCAGCTCAGCTAACTTTGACATTTCCACACTTTCCAGGTGACCTTATACAAGGACTCTGGCATGGAGGACTTTGGGTTCAGTGTGGCAGATGGCCTGCTGGAGAAAGGAGTGTATGTCAAAAATATCCGCCCAGCTGGGCCAGGTGATCTTGGGGGCTTGAAGCCCTATGACAGGCTCTTACAGGTAAGGCCTCAGCGGGGTCCTGAATCCTTGCCCCTGACCTACAGGCAGTGACTTCCTCCAAATTCTCCTGTACAGTTAACCCTTTGTTTTACCCCTTGCTCTCCTGTCCTCAAACTGTGGAACTACTAGTGGTGAACATTGGGAAAAAGAAGTCTATTTCAGCTCCCTGAATGTCCTGACACTGACTTCAACGCTATGGTTTTCATTTGAATGTTCATTTCTCAAACACAAGCCTAGATATGGCCTTGGAGCTCTTTGGCCAGCCTGTCTAGCCAAACCCCTGAGCTCCGGAGTCGATAAAGAGACCCCATCTCAAAGAAAATAAGGTAGAGAGAGCAATCCAGGAGGAAACTGACGTCTACCTCTAAGCTCCACAGCTATGCTCACACATGGGCACATGTACTTGCCTACAAACACACACATCCATATCAACATGTGCTGGCAACACACACACACACACACACCACAAAGAAAAATATTATCGTGATTTAACAGGACACAGTGAGGAAGCAGGTAGACCTGTCCAGTCCTCTATAACTTCAGCACATCCTGATGGGCATAGTTTGTAAGTTAGATCTGTTGCTTAGACATGATGCTCCAGCCAGGGCTAAAGATTTCTAGAAGATGAGGATTAGATAAAGTTACCTATGGTGAGCTTCTAATCAGAAGTGGGTGAGAACCATGGAGAGAATTCTGAGCATTAGGAAACATAGAAGGACAACTGAAAATGGCAGGCAGACCAGTGGTTCTCAACCTTCCTAATGCTACAACCCTTTACTACAGTTCCTCATGTTGTGGTGACCCCCCAATCATAAAATCATTTTCATTGCTACTTCATAACTGGAACTTTACTACTGTTATGAATTATAAGGTAAATATCTATGCTTTCTGATGGTCTTAGGCAACCCCTGTGAAAGAGTCAGTTGACCCCAAGAAGGCCATGACTCACAGGTTGAGAACTGCTGCAGCAGAGAATCAAAACAAGCAGAATATAGAGTCATTCAAACCCCCAAAGGGGTCATGACTCACAGGTTGACAACCGCTGCAATAGCAGATCAAAGCAAGCAGAGTATGTCATGAGAAACAAGGTTTGGGGCTCCAGATTAATTGGGCTTCTCACACTAGAGTAGCCAGCAAGTGTGAGCTAATGGACAGCGATAATTTGACCTAGAGAATAGTTTAAAGATGAGTTATCCCAGTTGTCTCACTAAATGTGGGACACATATTTATGGAAGAGGCGCTGGTGGGTGGCTTTTGTCCAACCCATGACCAGTTTATGCTGCCGATAGTCCTTGTTCTCAGAGACCATGCCTCAGTTCCCCCACAACCTTGGGAAGGAAGCCAGGCTCTGGGAGAAGTGGGGGGTTCCTGGGGTCTTCAGACGGAAAGTGCAAGTATAACATACGTCTGTAACAGTTCAACATTGCACATTTGTGGATCCTGCACAGGGAAAGCACCATGAGCCAGCAGGGCAGTCCCTTAGTCATACAGACAGGAACGAAGAAGAGAGAAGAGAGATGAGGTGGCTACTGGCAATTCTTACTGGGAGATTTAACGTTTGAGGGAAGATGTCTGAGTGGTCCATTGAAGGAGCAGGGTAAGCAGGAAGCAGCCAGAAAAGGGCAAACATGCCTCTAAGTGTCTCTCTAGCCAGCAGCTTGAGACACAAGTGAGGTGTTCTCAGGCCTGGGCAGCAAGCTCTGCCACCGTTCATTGCATCAGAGAATGGAAGCTAAGGGCAGACAGATGTCCAGAGCAAACAGCCAAGCAGGCTAAGGACTCTACAGTTCCCAGAGTTGAAACTGGGTCTGTCTACGTGCCCAGCACTCGCCCTCAGCAAGGGGGAGAGGATGGGAAGTCAGGACTGGCAGTTAAACGCAAGGGATCTTTAACAAGCTTTGCTCTTGGGCTAGGAATATAGATAGCTCCAAAGTAGAGTATGTGAGCCATGAGGTCCAATTCCCAGGTTAAAAGAGGGTTGAAGTTAGGAGTGCCTAGACCATGCGTAAGCTGAGGAGGAGGTGGGTTCATCCCTAAGTGAGTGAGCTACACATGGCAGTAGACAGATGGCCTGGAACTATATCCTTGGGAAACCCCTACCCACTGCTGGTAAAAAGCGAAGCAAATCACCACCCTAAGCTTTGTTTTTCTTCCACTATAAACCAGTGTAATGTTCACAATGGGAGACTTTGGGAGAGATGACCTTCCTGTGGGGACAGGAGGATGGATGGTGTCTTGCTCTTTGGCTCACCACAAGCAGTTGCAGAGGATAAATAGTGAACCAATAGCCTAGTCCCTGTGTGGCCAAACTGAGGAGGAGGGGACCTCTCTGCATGGCTCGCCTTCAGAATCAAGCCACTCCCCTCTGGGTTTGAGAGTTAAAATGGCTCTTCTTGGCCTGGCAGGTTAATCACGTCCGGACGAGAGACTTTGACTGCTGCCTGGTGGTGCCTCTCATAGCTGAATCTGGCAACAAGCTGGACCTGGTTATTAGCAGAAACCCACTGGCCTCCCAAAAGTCGATAGAACAGCCGGCTCTGCCCAGCGACTGGAGTGAACAAAACAGCGCTTTCTTCCAGCAGCCCAGCCACGGTGGTAATCTAGAGACACGAGAACCCACTAACACATTATAGCAGTACTTTTATAAAACAGGACAAAAGACAATATCTAAATGGTGCTAAAAAACAAAAACAAAAACAAAAACCCTTTAAGATTTCTGTGACAGCAGAAGCACAGAGAATCACGTGGCATTAATGCAAGCACAGGGGTCTTTTAAATCTCCCTCATGGCTCATGTTCTCATCCCTTCCCAACTAGAAGAGGTTTCTTTTAGGATGGCCACTCCGGTAACTGGCGGGTCCTTCTCTGCCGGGGCCCAATGGTAGAGAAATAAGAGGAAGGCAGCCCATCCCTTCCCCCAATTAAGATCAGAGGAAACTTTTTACAATTCACCTTTACTGTCACTTTTTACAGAGAAAAACATCTGTTTGAAAATATTCCCTATGATAATTTCCTGAATGACATAAGTTTCTTACTATAAAGTCATTAGTGTAAGAACATGATCAACATGGATTTACATACAGCTGGCTCAGCTAGGGGAGCTAAGGATGGGTGATCTGCCAGGCCTGCCACAGCGGGAGGGGCACAGGTATAACATTAGGTTTTCTTAAAATATTTCAGCAACAATGCACGTAGGAGACCATAATAGGTGGTGGTAAATGTTTTGCCCAAATATAGGAATGATTTTAAGTAAGATGTATGCTATTCCCTATGCAACAGATCAAACAGGATATGTCTTGTGACCTGTTTTTTTTCCCCCTTAAGGACACATTTAAAAAAAAAATAGCTGAAAAATCTCTGATAATGAATTAGAGTGTATAGTAACACTGAGAATTAGTGATATGATCCTATTTTTAAAATCCAAGACTAAGAATTCAAGGAGTGAAGAGTCTTAAGGAAATGAGATTCACTTTATGGGTAGGCAACTAGAATTCATTCAGCTCAGATGTCTGCAGGCAGCTTCACCGAGGGCTGCACAGCTCACGTACTTACTGACAGCTTTTGTTCTGAGCCATGCCACTTGCTTAACTTGTAAATACATTTTCACAAAGCTCATTGCCAATCACTGTCCCCCGAAGCAATAAACTGTGACAGTTGCTTTAAATGTTTGTGGGCAACTGTTTTCATTTGTTCAGATATTTTGAATAGCTACACTAATAACTGTTATTTGGTAAATATTTAAAGAAAAAAATAGATCTGTATATTGATGGTAGAATGTCAAAACAATTCTTTTCCAAACATGTTCATTTTGGTCACTAATAACTGCACAGGCAAAACATCGAAACACTGTGTCCTTTGTTTAAGGGAAACGATTCATCTTTCTTTTCGTGCACAGAAATATATGATTTCAAACACATTTCTGAACTGCCAGGGCAAGAAAGTATAGAACAGCATCATGTTAAGAAAAAAAAAAGATCATGAGTCACTTAAATATGTATTTTTGTTTGTAACAAACAAGTATTAAACTGTAAAGTATTTTTGTACAAATTTAATACTTTAATAGCATGGTATTTATCGTCTATGTATGGTTTTGGGGAATTCAAAATTGTTGCGAATATTTGTATGGAAAAAAAAATCCTCTACCAAATGGAATAAACAGTGATTTTAAAAAGCCAAAATAAAAAAAAAAAAAAGAAAAGAAAAAAAAGAAATGACCTGCATATTTGGTACATTGAGTGTGATTGAGTGTCCTGGCCTGAGTGCTAGTCAGAGTTCATCTCCACAGCTTCCCAAAGGAAGAAAGCGTCTCCATCAACTTGAAAACCACTCTGGAGGAATGAGAATGAGCTGCAGAGTCAGATCTGGGGTCGGATGGAAGCTCTGGTACTCATAAAGTGGCGCGCAATTTACCTCCAGGAAGCCAGCTTCCCTGCCTGGGTCCTGAAGGTCAGTACACCAAAGAACCTACAGAATATGCCTTTAAAAGCACAAGAAATGCCCAAGAGCACATGCACACAGCAACTCCATCAAATCCAATGCCAGGTTCACTTCAGGGGACAAAGGTGGTTCCTAACCCACGGGTGCACCATCTGCCCTTAGGAACTATGACTCGCATTCTTTGAGGCTCACTGACATTAATTATTAAAAAGTCAACTTTAAATGCATTACCTTTTAAAGGCAATGTCAATAGTCACACCAAAGCTTTGTAAACTCACATTCACTTTTATATAGTTGCATCCAGTGGGCACAGTGTCACTTTATAAACACCCAGCAGTCACGTGACCCCAACTGAAGCACCTTTTTCTTTTTCTTTATTCTCTCTTTTTTTTGGCAGAACCTAAACAATTGTTCATACTTGATTGCACTAAGTTCTGTGAGGTGGAAATCGAGGAAAGTAAGTGTAGTTAGAGCCAATCATGTGAGTTCAGACAAATGAAAAATGATGTCATATAAAAGACTAAGATTAGGCAGAGCCAATAGATACAAAATGGCCATTAAAAACAATGAAAATAGAATCCAAACATCTCAGGTAGTAGTTTTCAAATACAGTGATCAACTCCTGTGTCATACAGTGCTTGTGGCCTTCCAGAGAGGCCAGCATGTGTAACCCTGGCCACTGGTGGCATCCAGCCAGGTGCACAGCTGTGTTACAGGACCCTTTAGTCTTAATATGGTTGCGAGGAAACAGCATTGGCCTCACATCCCAACTGTTAGGTTCCTAGACATGTTCTTTTCCAATGACAACTTGAAGAATATTGAATTAGGTTAATTATTTGTACTTTAACCCAATTCTACAATCATAATACCTAGTTTCTGCCAGGTGTGGAGGAACATGCCCTTAGGCCCAACACTCTGGAGGCAGAGGCAAAGGCAGAGGCAGACAGATCTCTGTGATCTATATAGTGACTTCTAGGCCAGCCAGGGGCTATGTAGGGAGACCCAGCTACACATAATGTGTTTCATTGTGTCTTAAGGAAAACAAGCTAATTTAAATTTCTTCTTGATGAGGTTAAAGCTATGAGTCTTACCCTCTTGAATACAGATCTAGTTTTCTGTCTACTATTTTGATAGTTACCATACCCTCCTCCCTGCCTATGCACTCCTTAATGGGCCTTTCTAAGATAAATGAAAATACAAGTGAGAATTAATAAACTCTCAATGATTAAAGCAACAGAGGGCAGTTCATGAAACTTTAAAAATATCAACAAGGGAGCCGGAGAGATGGCCCAGCAGTTAATAGCTGTACTTACTGCAAAGGTCCCATCATCCAGGTCAGGCAGCTCACAACTATCATAGAGGATCCAATGCCTCTGGCCTCATATGCATACAGACACACACACAGCACTCATATGCATAGGCCCACACATTAACACACACATACCTGCATATATACACAAATATACATGCAATTAAATATAATAAAAACAAATCTCTTAAACCCCTCAACAAATTTCATAAACTATTAGCTAGACTGGCCAGAGGGAGATGGCGCTCCCAACTTATTAAAATCGGGAATGAAAGAAAAGCTTTTCTAGCAGCCACAGCAGGCTACATAAACCACACTTACAGACTCATCAGACTGTACAATCCTACAGAAACAACAGACTGTAAAGGACAATTCTGATCACAGCTTAAGCAGCAGGTGAAACAGACAAACTCCCCAAGATACAAGCTCTCAAAACTGAGTCTCTGTAACACAAACAGACTTGGATATGGAGTAGAAAATCCAGACCTACAGTAAAGAGATATAAGTAGAAATTTTGAAACATTCTACAGAGAAAAGCCCAATCCAGGTGATGTCATTCATGATTCATCCAAACATTTCAAGAGGAATAAGCATCAATTCTTTACAAACTAGAAGAGTGTGGAATATCTGGCAACTTGTCCTACATGGCCAGTATACCCTAATGTCAAAACCAGACAAAGGAAACTACATACAGACTTCCATCTCCTATGACTACAGATACAACATCCTCAGCAGGACCCTGCAAATGGAAGCAGCACCAGCTAACCCAGTAGCAGATAGCTATGACCTAGCAGACTATTTCAGGGATTCAAAGTTGGTTTAACATCCAAAAAACTAAAATCAGTATCATGTACCGTGTCAGTACGAAGGCTAAAACTACATTGATACTACAATAGAAACAAACAAAAAGCAGTTGACAAGATTATCTTCATGGCAAAAACATACAACTAACTAGCAACAAAAGAGGTCTTAGATTAAAAAACAAACAAACAAAATAACATGAAAACCAAAAGCCCACTGCTAACAACACATTGGGAAAAGACTTAATTCTTCCTCCAGTGCTATTTGGATATGAATACTCTCTCCCTTGCCCAAGGCCTGTGTGTTAAAGGCTTGGTCTCCAGGGTGGTCCTCCTAGGAACTACTGTGGACCTTTAGGGTGAAGGCCTTGAGGATGTCTTTCAGTGACTAGCAGCATGCTCCTATAGAGGACTGCGGGGCCATGTCCCAATTGTTCATGAGATGAACAGTCTGCACTTCTACATACTTCCACCATGATGAACTACCCTCACTGGAGTTAGAGACTTCAGGACTGGGAATCAAAATGAACTTTTTCTTCATAAGATCATCACTTCACATTGCATTTGAAAACCAACTGATATGCTGATCCAGAACCCAGCGAGGATGCATATTCTCGCCCCTTCTCTACAACAGTGTACTCAGAGGGTCTAGCCAAGTCAGTAAGGCAAGACAACAACATAGCATGCATATGGGTTGGAAAGAAAGAATTAAAACCATGTCTGCTTGTAGATAAGATGGTCTTAATACGGAAAATCCAGAGCAAGCCAATAAAAACCTACCGATATCAACCAGTTCAGCAAGATCAGTATGCCTTGCCACTTGCCTCTGTAGTGTAAGAAGGAGCCAACCAAAAATTAAGACAAGAGCTGAGGACACAACATAGTTAAATGCTTGCCATGCAAGCATGAGGATAATTGGGCGTTTGTTTTAAAGCCCAGCATAGACCCATATGCTTGTAATCCCATTGCTAGAGAAACAGACAAGCCAATTCCTGGGGCTCACTGGACAGCCAGACAAGCCAAACCAGTGATCTTCAGGCAACCAAGAAACTCTTTCTCAAAAAACAAGCAAACAAAAAACCAAGGTGGATGGCACCCGAGGAACACCTGAGGTTGACCACGAGCCTAGTCCTCACGCCCATGGGCTTGCTCACCTGGTCAGAGACAAAAGCAAACACAGACGATTTCAATTTAATAATATCAACAAGAATATAATTTTAAAGATAAACCTAGTTTAAAAGAACTACATAAATATAGAACTATAAGTCATAATGCTCTAAAACTACAAAGAGGTAGTTTTGACACAAATGGAAGAACATCCTTGGAGTTCCTAAGAGTTAATATTAATAAGTGCAATCCACAGCCCTACAAATGTTTCCAAAGTACAGGGTCCGTCAAATTTCCAGCTAGCTTCTCCAAAAAAACCAAAACCTAAAACAAGTAGCAGCAACAACCAAAACCCTGGCAGCTAAAATTCATACAGAAAAGCAGGGAGTCCAGAGCATGCTTGTAAGGCCAGCAGCACTCCTGAGGCAGAGGCAAAAGGATCTATCTTGACACGGAGGCCAGCCTTGTCTACATAGCAAGTTCCAGGCTAACCAAGGCTAGATAGTGAGGCTGTGTCTCAAAAAGAAACTACAACAAAACCCAAGGGACCCAGGACAACTAAATCAATCTTGAAAAAGACCGGCAAAGTTAGAGGCCTTGGGGTTGATTTCAAATCGTCTGGTACTACAGTAATGGAATCAGTACACTGCCAACGTGTGGGACATAACTGAGAAGCCACAAACACACCTCGAATGTGCCAGTGAGTTGTGACACGAGTATGAAGACACCTCAGTGGGGAAAGTACAATCTTCAAGAGACAGAGCTCAAACAGTTGCATAGCCGTGTGCAACAAAAGATCTGTCATCTTTTTTTTTTGACAGAGGAACCCTCTCAGTTTACGCAAGGGCTAACTGAATGTTTACCTAACATCTAGACATGAATGCAAAACCTATTAAATGCTTAGAAAAACAGAAGTAAATCTTCATGGCTCTGGATGGGCCACGGTTTGTTGTCCATAACACGAAAATCACAAGCAACAATAACTGACTATAGACATCACCTGAATTAAAAATATGCCCTTCGATGTAACACATCACAGAATGAGAGAAAAATGCAGACCATGTTATTTTATAAAGGACTATAGGTAGAATATATACGGAACTCTTAGATTTTGATATTAACCTAATACAAAAGTCAAAAGGTAGGAATAGATAGTTCTCCAAAGACATATTAAAGACCAGTAAATATATGAAAGCTATTCCCCATCTTTAGCCATAAGGAAAATACAAATCAAAATCAGTATGAAATACTACATCTTACTCCTATCTAGGATGGCTATACTTTAGAAGTCATTTGAGAGAGAGAGGCAGACAGACAGACAGACAGACAGACAGACAGACAGACAGAGACAGACAGACAGACACTGGAGTAAGATCCCTTGCCGAACAAGCCAGATGAGCTGAGGTTAAATCCCCAGAGCCCGTGTAAAAAGCCAGATATAGTCATGCACCCAGTGTGAGGAGACAGATCAGAAGCCTCACTGGAGATTGTTGGCCATCAGTCTAGTACCTGGGTCATTGACAGACCCTGACTCAAGGGATTAAAGCCAAGGGACAGAGCAGAACACTCAACATGCTCCTTCATGCTCAAACAGATGCATACACCCCACAACACACGTACATACAGGTACACATGTGTCATACACATACATCATATTCATACAGACACTATATACATATGCACATACACACACATACACATATACACATACACCAGATATACACACACGTACTACACGTATATACAATATTCACACATAGATATCACACACATGCACACACACACATATACCAGGTACACAAATGGATACATATATACCATACACATGCACTGTATTCACACACAGATACTATGCACACTTGCACATGCACATACATGTATACATATTCTATATGAGTACAAAAGATACATACAAAGTCTCATGAACATGTATGATATATATATATATATACCATATTCACAGACACCATACATACATGTATGCATACACACATATATAAGTATACCATATACATACACCATATTCATACACATGTATTTACATCGGCACTCACTCTACTGGAGAAATTGTAATTCTAATAACTACCAGTGAGAATGCAAAATGCTAACTGCTGAAGAGTCTAAGGCAGATTTACTCCATGACCCAGCAATTCCACTGAGTGACATAACCCCAAGAAATGGAAATCTCTATCTACCCACAAAAATGTTTGCTGGAGAGTTCCGAGCAACGGCCAGAGAAGAAGCCACCCTGATGTGAGTCCACTAATGGATGGATGCACTCACCATGCAAACGACTATTACTTAGCAGTGAGTGTGCTGAGCTACCAATATATTACTGATATAACATGCGTAAAATCTAAATAGTATTGTCAGGTAAATAAGTCCAAAAGGATTCATCCTGTATGGCTTCACTTATAGGAACTGTGCACTACAGGCAAGTCTACAAAGACAAATCCACTAGCTGGAGTATATGAGTATTGCCTAATGGGGTGCAGACTTGGGGGTTAACAAAATGCCCCACCATTGACTGTGATGACCACTTCACAATTCGTTGACTATACTAAAAGCTACCAAATTGTGCTCTTTTAGTGCTCAAATTGTATAGGATTCTACCTCAACACTATTAATGCCAAGTCAATGAGTACTTTTTAATTTTCCCATCGGTCTTAATTCCTTGTGTTATTATAAAAGAAAGCCACAGACTGACCGATTTAGTAAAAGAATAGTGAATTTATTTCCCACAAAGGCATATCTCAGAAATGCTGCAGATCAGTCCCAGGACACAGCAATAAAAACGTGTTAGAATCAGCTAAGTCACACAATTGGTTTTGTTTGTTTGCTTCCCAGTACATACAAAGGTTGTGTTTAGGACCAGGAATGAAATTAAGCAGTAAAGTGCTTTCTTAGAAAGTATGAGACCTTGGCTTCAGTCCTAGCACAAAAAAGAAGAGGGAAAGGCAGAAAAACTGTCTCTGTACTGTCTGGCAGTCCAAAAGGTAAACAACAGAGTCATGTGCACACATCTGCTAGAAGCTTCCACGACCTGAGTTACTGGAGAGCAGTAATTTGTAAGCAACCCACTATGTGAGAACTGTAATAAGAACAGAAAGACATGGTGTGCCCAGAGCCAGGTGTCCACATCTAGTGAGCACTCCCACCGCAACAAAACGGCAAAGAGAACTCAAGACAGCAAAAAGCTACTTTTCCCAGGTGTCTACTGCAGTGAAACCCGCACAGGTGTGGGAGACGCTTTCAAGCTACAGTACCACTAGGCAATAAATATTAAAAAGCCAATCTGCTTTAAGAGAAAGTCTCCCATCAATGGGATCTATGCAAAGCACGTTCCCACCTCAGACAGGCATATCCAAGCACCAAGTACGCCGAGTCCCAGGCACAGGGAAGGAGTGATGGGCACAGGATCACAGCAAGGATGCACTGGCAAACAGCATCCTTGAATGTGTTACTCTCAACAGGTCCAATCAGTCCACCTTTGCTGGTTTCAGGGTGCTGGCAAAGGGGATCCGCAATGATCACATGGCATTATCACAAAATGTCCAGCAGCCCCTAAAACGGAGTGTTTTAAACATAAAGTATCTTGCCCCTATGTCCCCTGTTAACTGTTCTCATGAGGACAGAGGCTGAAATCATCACGGTTTGCTTGGATTGGGTGAATTTAAGATACCTGCTTTTAAAACTCAGATTTAAAAATAAAATAAAAATGTTATTTTCGGCCATGTGCCCAAAATACAAATGCCCAAAACTATAATGCCCACTGACAGCCGTCTTCTCATAGTTTGAAACTTTGAAGCTAAAAAATTCATCTTGTCTTGAAAGGAAAAAATAATAATTTCTTGAGCAATATGAAGTAAACTTTTTCTCTGTTTTGAGGTTTTTGTTGGTGGTGGTATGGATTGAGCAGGTCCTGCGATGTTGCCCAGGCTGGCCGTGAACTCAGGATTCTTGCATTTCAGTCTCCTGATTGCTGGGATCCTTGGTGTGATCCACCACAGCTGACTGACCTGTCTCTTGATTGTCAGTGGGTTTAAAAAGCTGTCTGGGAGCTAAGTTATTCAACCTCAGATTCCGAAATATAGAAGACACTTGTGGAGACGGTTCTTCCACCTGTTTGAAAATAAAAATAAAGTTAGTTTTATAAAAACATGCCTTATCAACCATTCACACATCTGTTCCCCATGTCCACTTCTGAAGAAGAAATAGTGAGTCCCTCGCAATCCTGGAAGGTGTGAGCAACCCATCCATGGGCTGTCTGTTCCTTGGAGGATCATGTCTGCTTCTGCCCACTGTGCCATCTGCCCACTGTGCCATCCATCCCCTGTACCTAGCTAAGGGTCTGACATGGAGAAGTAGCTGTGCATTGCCTAAATATAGACATCTAACCTCTAAAAGTAGCGATAGGGCTTACTAGATAATTGGGAGCAAGGCACAGAATTCAATGAAGGTTCACTGTGCAAACATTAAGAATTTCAAGATGGATCCAAGTCACTAAGCACAGAGCCAGGCTGCACACCCATGAAGACCGTTCTTTTGTGATACATGAAGCATGGCGGTGCGAGGACCATACTCTACATGCTTCTGGTGATGCCTGAGCAGCAAACACTGAGCCAGTACGATCTTCAGTTTACACAGGAAAAAGGAAAAGAAACACACATCTTCCACAATGCTCTCTCTGTGCATTTGAGAGCGGATTAAGCGGGTTAAGCAATCACTTGTACCAACATGCCGGGACTTCTGGAACCTGTTAGTCACATGTCATGCTGAGAGTTCCCATGGAGGCACAACTTACACGAAATATTTAAGCCAGTGAACTCTTAACGTGAGGATTATCCTCTGCAAGGTGGGCTGCTCTCATTCAGGTATTTGAAAGCCTTAACAGTAATAAGGCCCTCCTTCCCGAGGAAGGCTTCCAAGGCTGCCTGCTTTCAGACTCACCCTGCACCAGCATCTATATTTGATTCTACACACTTGGCACCTGCAGCTCTCCACAACCACTTGAGCAGACTCATTCTGATGAAGTCTTCCTTGACAGACACGAGGATGGACAAACAGACCTAGAAGATGCCTCTGTCTCCCGGAGGACTTCAACTAACTTGGGGGAGGGGGAGCTAGCCTTCCCTCAGCCATTGTGACTGTCTTATCTAGCTTGCTTTTCTTATTACAATGTGGATTTTGTAAAACTATTTGGGGAAGGGGAATAATTGTTTTATCTCATTCACTTGGCAGGGTTCACTCAGTTATTTGTATCAAAGAGTGCAAGGCTCCTTCTTCCTTTCTGTTTGCAGAGCAAGCAGTGTGAAAGGTCAACATTTCCCTTTAGGATCTGTTTTTCAAAACCCAGAGCTACTAGGGTAAAGTAGTGAAGGGAAGGAGGGCTCAGTCGGTCATTGCTACTGTTATTGCAGACCACGGTGGCATTTGGACCAGTGGTAAGCGATATAGAATATATAATGCGAGTTCCCTAAGATCAAAATGGAGCTAGAATCTTCCTGTTGCCTGGGGCAGTCCAGGATCCATGGATCTGGGGAAATTGGCGATGTAAAGTGCGGAAAGTTTGTAATGCGGGTCGGTAACTACACTTCTAGTTGGTGAATTTATTATGTTTAGCATTCATTTAAAGCAATGGTTCTCAACCTGTGGGTTGGGGGTGGTCAAAGAACCTTTTCCCAGGGTTCACCCAAGACCATCAGAAAACCCATATTTATGTTATAGTTAGTAAGAGTAGCAAAATGACAGTTATGAAACAGCCACAAAAATAGTTTTATGGTTGGCATGGGGAAGTGTACTGAAGGGTCGCAGCACTAGGGAGGTTGAGAATCGCTGATTTCAAGTGCGATCCACTTATAAGCATTGTTTTCACTACAAAAGAGCATATGCCACAGCCTCACAGTGCTCAGAGGTGCTGGGGCCTATTGCACCGAGAAGCCACCATAATGATCTAGGTTGGTGTAAACACACAATGGCGACATTTGTTCAACTGTGGACAGCTGCCTAAGGAGGCACTTCTCAAAACTGATCCCTCGTAGTTCAGCCACGTGTTTTCACGTGTAGAATTTAAATGCTGATGTGGGCTGCAGGCAGCAATGTGGATTTGAAGGCAGGACAGACATACGGACAGCCCTCGCCTCTGGGTTCCTCTCTCCAAACTGATAAATTCACCTAGAGTTATGGAAGTAAGTCTCTATTTTACCAGTCCTAGAGGTCTGATTTCTGTCTCCTCATTTGCAGGGATTTCTGGAGATGCTGTATACTTTTGGCAAAGCCTCTGAGAAAGAACATCATCCCCCTCTATGAACAAACTCTGGGCTGATGTCATCGTGCAAGGATGGGAGGCAGCGCACCTCAGTCCCCAATCTCACGCTTACATTCACAGAGCTGCAACGGTGGCCTTCTCGGTCTAAACGGAAAGGCTCCAGCAGACTCTGGCCTGGGGCTGAGGAACACTGCCGTTTTCTCTTTGTATCAACACGTGACGTCAAACCCCCCATCCCCATCTCCCACACAGTGTTGGTGAGAAGAAATATAACTGAAGAAACTTGTTTTGAAGGCTCTTTCTTTACAATTGTCCCTTTACTGTTCCAGTCAAAAGCCTAGCCCCAGGGTCTGTACAAGCTTATTTGCAATGATGACAATGTCACATTAAATATCATTATCATCTGCACTGGAGTGGAGGTAAGGCTTACGGTCACCAGAGATTCCTCCATTGCCATGGAAGAGAAAGGCAATTTCCCCATAAAACTTGACACTTTCCTTTCTTACCAATTCTGATTACTGATACCTGCATCCACTCTATGCCCAGGTTAAACCTGTGTGCACCACTTGCCACCCGACCCCAGCTGACCGAACTCATCAATAAGACCCATGAGCGATGCCCTTCAGCCTTTCAGCATCTCTTTCTCTTCCCTGTTCGAAGCACCCTACTTTCAGCCTAATCACTGTATCCTGGATTTTCTTATGCTAGGAACTTAACTTATCACCATCAGTCACACTGAGGTCAAGGTCAGTGAAATTCATTGAATTTCAATTCACATTCATTTAGAATGTTCCTATGGATTTCCCCTCCAATCCAAAGAAAGGACAGTCTCTTTGGAGGACCCCATTCCCATATCCACAGCCCCACCTTTCATTTGCATCCCATGCACTCCCAGTGGCTTCAACTGCCATCACCACACAGTTGAACTCTTTGTCAGGCAGACTCTTAGAGAGCCTGTTACATGTCCCTTACCTTCTTTGGGCAATGGACATGAGTGCCACAGTTTGGAATCTTGGCAGAATCACTAGCACATGCTCCTCTGAACCCCACCTAGTGAGTCTGTGGCAGGTGCACTAGTCAACCAGTGCTCCTCCCTTGAAACCGCATCTGGAAGTAATTTCTAAACCCTCTCTAAGTGTAGCACCCATTACTGCCTTCCAGAGGAAGGGAGGAGGACTATTTCTTCAAACAAGGTCTTCCTGAGTCTTTTTCATCTCAGTAATGGCTCTGCTGTTTCCCTGTGTCAGCCAGAAAGCAGGGAATCATTTGAGATTGTTCCCTTTTGCCATCTCCCCTCTTGTCACCCAGCAGACGGTTACATCTCCAAACTATAGAAGCCAAAGGGAAGAGATAGGAACAAAACATTGATTCCTTTAGTGAATTAATGAACCAAAACAGTAGACGGGACTGATGTCAAAAGGTGATAGTGAGACATCACAGGGTTCTGGGAGAGCCAGATGTAGACTTAAGAAGCCTCCAGTGTGCACTTAAAGGCACAGGGAGTCTTTAGACAGAGGTACTGAGTTGAACACCCAAGGGATCAGAGTAGATGAGGAATGGGGCAGGAATGCATTTGAGGGCAGACAGTTGATCCTCTAGTAAGGTAAGATCCTAAGCCAGGACAGCCGAGGCTGAGTGGGGAAAAAAATCATTTCTCAATAACATTACAACCCTAGAGATAGAGTGGAGATGGGGTCGGAACAATGTGTGAGACTTCAAGCTGTCAAACTGGGAGAAAGGGGATTGAGACGGGGAACCGAGAGAAAGCAGTTAGGTAGTGCTTCCAGAATGGCTATTTCTAGGAGCAAAGATCAAAGATGCATGAAGGAATTGGTTCCTGAACTCTCTTCAATGAATCAACAAATTACTCCCGTACTTGCAAGAAATAGTCAGCACAAGAATGGTGAAGAGTCACTTACCCAGAGTTCCCAGCGCCTGCATCATGGCAGCCAAGAGGATGGGTGAAATTGTCACTCAGGGAGATGTCTCAATTAGGGGATGTGTGGGAGGAGGGAGAAATGGAGAACTGTGAAGACACCGCTCCAGCAGATTAGATAAGGTCACGTGACCGGAGAGAAAGAGGACTGAACCCGGAGCAACAGTTAAAACTGGAAGCCAAGAGGGAGCCAAGAGACCTAAGGAAAGGCTCCAGAAGCTTTCGAGAAGACCGGAGCAAGCAGTGCGAGGGAGCTGTGAAGAGACGGAGGGATTGTGGCTTGCAAAGCCGGGGTAACAGGCAAGGAAGAAGGCAGGGGAAGGCAGGCACAGAGTGGAAAGCTTTCTTATGGAACATGACTGCTATCCATCAGTCAGTGGAAGCTCTCTAGAGAGGCAGCCTCAGGAGAAGAGCTAGCTCCAAGTGGGCACAGGGGTGCACTTTGTTAGATGCAAGACATCAGCTGTCCGATACACTAACAGAAGTGTACAGGGTCCCGTCAGGCACACGGCAGTTGGAAAGAGTTAAAGAAAACATGAATACAAGGGAACATGGCTCCTACCATACGGAATTTACTGGGGCTTTCTTCATCAAACGGGAAGTCATCACCAGTTCTTTTGGACCCTCTGAGCTGCGCTGATGCCTCATCTGTATCCA
Organism: Mastomys coucha; assembly: GCF_008632895.1. NCBI lineage: Eukaryota > Metazoa > Chordata > Mammalia > Rodentia > Muridae > Mastomys > Mastomys coucha. Next base: position 47,169,279 of record NW_022196910.1, read on the forward strand.
TATCATAAAAAGAAGTTGACAGCCATCTTTCGTCAAAGGTGAACCCCTCCTTTGTGGCTGAAGATGCCTCATCCCTGGCACCATTTGCAGTGGCTTTGTTGTCTGGTGTTCTACAGAGGGGTGATGCTGGAGGCTGCATGTCAGGTCTTCCTCCAGCTCTAGGGCTCGAAGGCTGGGATGAGAAACCTGTTGAGGATGCACAGCTGCCAGAGAGCTTCTTCTGCAAGAAGTGTTTCAAACGCGTCTGCCTGGGGAAACTGCGCTTCCGGATGGCACTCCTGAGTTCAGACTCTTCTGCTATGATGTATACTCTGGAGCGGCCCCGGGTCACTGCGGTGTACACGTGTTGCCAGTGTTGTCGACCTGCCTTTCCCACGACATAGACAACTGTGTTCTCCTCGGACCCCTGAGAGGTAAAAACAGTGTGAAGGCTCAATATAGCAGCTCAGTGGAGGAGCAACTCTGGCAAGAGGAGGCTGGCAAGATGGTTTACTGGGTGAATGTCAGTGAATAACCAGACCCTTTACAAAAGCCTGACATCTGGCTCGAGCCTCACAAGCTAGCCTGGCAGATGCAACAGAGAAATCAAGGAGACCTTGTCTTGAATAAATGGAAACTAAGGACTCAAGGCTGCTCTGACATACACACATGCACAGTAGGAGCAGCTCACCTGTATTCACACAGACACACAGACACACTCACACACACACACACACACACACACACACACACACACACAAAACTAAAAGAGAAAAGTGTTGATGGCCCTCTCATGTCCCACCATCTGGCTGGTATGTCTGCATCCACCCATCCCCCAGAATCCATTTTATTTACTATCTCAGAACTCACATTTGCTAAGTTTGTTACCAACATTATGTCCCATAGGGTCACAACTAGCTTGTAGTGACCAAAACAAACTCTGGGGAGGGACCAAAAGGAGTGCTACATTTTCCCTAACCAAAGACTCTGAAATAACTGTACACACCTATGTGTAAATGTGTTACCCTAAGGTTACCAATAATGGCAAATGAAATAGCCAATAAGAGGAGACTATAGACACAACATGTATGCATGCATCAAAGGATCATTAAACAGACACACACACAAACACAATGCACACAAAGATTGGCTGGACACATCAAATCTTTGTTCCTGAGCTAGTTCCATCTCTTCTTTAAACCTGTTGTTCTCAAACAAGATTAAACAAATAACAAGGGAGCTGTTTACAAAATTGGAGGGAGATCATTCATTTGTCAAAATAACAAGAGAATAGCAAGATCCACCAACAAAGTTAATAAAGCCAAAAATAAACAATATGTAAGATGATACCCTTTGACACCCTTTGCTTAAACCTTGAAAGCAAGAAAATATATAGAAAAATATACACACACACACATATAAAATCTATATGAATAGGAATAAATCAAACATAGGACAAAAGTCCCTTCTGAGCAAAATTTAAATTGGGTAGGCATGTTCAAGAACTTCAGCAGTCAAATAATATTCTATGGAAATATTCTTAAAAATCAAAAATAATGCACAAAAAAATATCATAGATAAGATGTCAACATTTAGGGACAGCAGTGCAGTTCATGTCAGGCCCTGCTGGAGAGTGAGGCTGGGAAGAAGTGAAGTATAAGGTTGTCTTGCTAATGTCTCAGCTCCTCAGAATGAAGGGGCACTTAAGCGGAGCAGTCAGCTAGAGCCTGAGTAGCATCTCCGGTGCTTGTGTGCATGGCAGCAAAGCCTATAGGAGTGAAGCCCAGAGGCCCTCAGTCAGGCGCTAGACCACAGGTTGGAAGGCAACTCGCAGAAAACAAAGCAAAATGATGAGGGAGAAACTGGGCCAGAACTGGAGAATTAGAATTAATAACAGCAAAAGAAAAACAATGCAACGTACTTGGTGTTGTGGTAAGTGCTGTAGATAAGTAACTCTGTCACCCTGATGGGACCATGAGCCACCTAGGAGACAGCTCTGGACACTGCTAGAAGGGAGTTTCTAGATGGGGTTCACTGATGAGGGAAGACCCACTGTAAATATGGGGGCATTCATTCAACGGGCCAGGACCCGAGACTGAATAAGAGGGAGAAAGAGGGCTGAGTACCCAGCATTCATCTCTCTCTGCTTCCCAACAATGAATGCAGTGGGACCAACCGCCCACTCCTGCCTCTATGTCTTCCCCGCCATGAGGGTCTGTACCCTCAAACTGTAAGCCCAAACGACCTCTTTCTTCAACTTACCTGAAAAGTATGAATGGTCCTTGCCCAGGCGTGCTTTATCTGACAGTTCGCCATGAGTTTGCTGAAATCCACAGTCACTTCCAAGCCAGCCTCATTATTAATGGTCAGAAGTCTTTTTCTTTTGAAAGTTACGTCAGTTACATCCTGGGACCAAGACAAACAAAGCTTTGCATCTGTTGCAACGTGCACCTGGTAAGGACACTCTGTCTCGGGTGCAATATTACGTGCAAACATTATCCATCAAATTTAAGGATCTCCAGGGGCTTGATGCTGAGACTGTATTTGTACAGCATGTGAACAGTACTTGTGAGGCTTCAGGCCCCATGCCCAGGATGGAACAACTCAAACCGGGAGAGACTTACAACCCATACTTCTTTAAATGCTTTCGAGTTTAAGTATTTCAATGAGTAGAAATAGAAACTTCTGGCCCTTGAAACCTCACACTCTTTCCCTCACAACCCCTTAAGCATCTTTTAAGTTTGAAAGGGTGTCTACACAGGAAGACCAACCCCAGGAAGAATTACTACAGTTTCTATGTTAAAGCTACAACTAAGGACAGTTTCGCTTTGTCCTTTGTTTTTTGTTTGTTCGTTTGTTTTGTTTGGGGGGGGGGGGTCTGGGTGGAGTTTTGTTTTGTTTTGTTTGTTTTTCTAAGACAGGGTTTTCTGTGTATCCCTGGCTGTCCTGGAACTCACTCTGTAGACCAGACTGGCCTAGAACTCAGAAATCAGCCTGCCTCTGCCTCTCAAGTGCTGGGATTAAAGGCTTGTGCCACCACCTTTGTTTTGGCTCGCTTTGTCCTTTGTTATTCAAGCTTCCAACTACAAAGAAGTTTCCTTTCTACATCTTTCTGGGGCAAAAAAAAAAAAAGAAAAAAGTTAGAAAAAGTAATGCTTTCCAGCAGAGCTATTCCCAACCATCCCATCGAATTCTGATATTAAACCAGACAAGACATTGCTAAAAACTACAAACCAATGTTCATCCTGAATGAGGGTGTATGAAAATTCCTGATAAGGAAACACCTAGCAAGAAGAGCATTCCAGATTAAATCTCAAATGAAATCTAGGACTTTGGAAAAAGACAATCTCTAACTGGCAAACCTATTACTTCCTAAGACTTACCTGTGTTATGAAAAATATTTCCCCATTGCACAGCCGGATGCTATTCTCGAACTCCTGTTTGCTTTTCGCATCGTTGTCATCAGGGCCGTCTCCATAGCCCTTCCCCTTGGCTTTCTGGTCATTGTCGGGGAGTAAGTCTGAGAGGTAAGCATTCCGGGTACAGCAGATCTTATCACCGACAGCAAAGACGAGTTTCTTCTCATGGTCTCTGCATTAGGAAGTGAGCACACACCATCAAACCGGAAGCTCCCCACTTCATTTTATCCAACAGCAGCTCCTCTCCGAGCTGATGTGAACCGATGTTTATACATCTTATACATCTTTGTGTCATTTTATTCTCCAAAGGTCAAGAATCAAGTGGTCATAACTGTCACTTGTTTACTGTAGGGGGCTGGTCTGGTGCCGTTATGTATTCAAATGCCATACAATGGTTCCCAAAATCTGGTTACTCCACCCATGAGGAGAGATGAGATCCTCACCTACACCAGCTTATGTAAACCGTGCCCCCAGGTTATCCTTGATTGGTTAATAAAGAGGCCCACAACCTGGGCAAAAGGGAGGGTGTGAGCAAAGGTTCCCAAGCTAGGAGGAAGAAGGAAGGAAGTCGCCATGGGGTAGCATGGATCCCGAACTCATGGCCATGAGAGCCAGCCTGATGCAGCAGGAACAGCCCACAGGAATCAAAGCATGTCACATCTTGGGGATTTTGGCAGGAAAGTAGGCAAACTAACAGAGATGTTTTCTATCTGCCCAGCTCTGGTGCTTTAAGGCTTATTATGATTCTAAGATCTCTGTATCGTTTATTTGGGATATTTGAAGGCGACAAGGGGGTATAACAAATCCCCCAAATAACATTTACCACACAGCATTCACCCTGTCACCTCAGCCCTTTTGACATGGCCCAGCTAAACTCGCTCAAGTTAGAGATGATGACATAGATGCTTTGATCTATCCACTTTCTAAACCAAAAACCTTATTTTTTCTTTCATGCAAATTCATCCTCTCTCCATATTCTTCAGTTTCAGGTCTTCATTTACTAGCTTGTACTCCATTATAAAAATTATGCCACTGTTCAGTTTTCACCGAACAGTGCCAATGAATGGTGGCTTGTGCCAGTCAATGAATGGCAGCTGGTGCCAGTCGCTGTAAAAGCACTCTGGGTTTATTTTTCATTCTGCTCTTACCCAACCCTTTGGGAGACTTCTGGGTCTGCAGCTTAATTTACACAAACAGAAAGATTCCCTGACAAGAGCAGAGCTACTAGGACCACTATTACATGGGCCCATGGGAGCACATTTTTAAATTTTTTTTTTTTATTTTTGGTTTCTAGACAGGGTTTCTCTGTATAGTCCTGGCTGTCCTGGAACTCACTCTGTAGACCAGGCTGACCTCAAACTCAGAAATCCACCTGCTTCTGCCTCCCAAGTGCTAGGATTAAAGGCATGTGCCACCACCGCCAGGCCATGCAAGCACTTTTTGAGTCCTCTGTCAGCTGCCCAACACAGTAGTTTGTGGCAAGAGCACCTATATTTAACACAACCCCAGTGACAAGTATGTGCTGTCAAATACAAGACATACAAAACTATTCTCTGCACACAGCCTGCTATTCAGGCTCCTGGAAACACCACCACAGAGGGCTAGAAATTCTCCTTATTCCCCACGTTGATCTTAAAGAGGTTAGAGGTTGCTAACCTGGACACCACAGAGAAATAATCACTCCTTACTTTCCACCTTGCTCTACTTATGGACCACATCAATTCCTAATGAGATATGATCCATTTAACTGAAGAGACTATTATGCTTCACAGACTGGGGTAAAGTGTTTGACTTTTGAAACCGTGGCCCTATGTGACAAATATCCATATAAACGAAAGAAGAGCAGATCAAGGCACAACAGTCTCCTACAGTGTAGTTGGGAAGATGCTCACTTGATGATGTGGTTAGTGTAGTGCTTGCAGCAGCAGTCATTGATGAGGTCACAGTCTTGCCTGAAACGGGAAAGTCAGAGTCACTTCAGCAGCGCACTGGCTTATGTTTATAGACAATCATAAACTGGGCCACTGGATTTTGTTTTACTTATTGTTGTGATACTTATTGTGTTGTTTTACTTGTCGTGTTTGGAACTGAACTGAGGGCTCTGGGCATGCTAGCACTCACACCCCTGCTGACAGAGCAGATCCCATAAGAAGTTTCTAGAACTTTCTCTAGGAAAAAGTATCTTCTGTTGTTTATTTCTCTTTTTTTTGTTTTATCAACACAGGGTTTCTCTGTGTAGTCCAGGAACTCACTCTGTAGACCAGGCTACCCTGGAACTCAGAGATCTGCCTGCCTCTGCCTCCCAAGTGCTAGGATCAAAGGTGTGCGCGCCACCACACCCAACTGCAGAAAAAAGTATTTTATAATTTTTAACCTTCAGATACAATTTTATTTTACTCGAACTTCCAGTAAGAATATAAGCATGCTTGACCAAAAACAGCCCTGTTTACAATGCCTTCTGATATGTCTAATGAAAAGATACTTCAAAGAGTGAGAAGAGATAATGAGAAATTACACGTATCTCCCCCTAAACACAATGGACACTAATAACTTATGAAGTTTAAAAGTTGAATAAAGTACATTAACACGTTATAAACGTTTTACCTTCTAAATGCAATAAATTGCGATGTTTTTGAACTTTCAAAAGAGCAGAAGTCGTTTCGTTGAAGCAAAGTTTGAACTGCAGAATATAAATCTGGCAAAGAGAAAAAGGTCAACACAGACAAACTGCCAAGCTGTAAGACAATTTCTGTGGAAAAATTAGCTAGCAATTCCTACTAAGCAGTGCGGGTAAAGCACCTCACCATGTGCAATCCAAGGTTACCATGGGAACACCTACGTCATCCTTGACACGGGCCAAGACCATGGAGACAGATTTCAGCCCCGTCGTAGTCCGTTAAGAGTTGAAAATCCATCAGCACATACTCAGGAAGTATTACTATCCGCAGAGCTGATGCACACCAGCTTGCAATACTGAGATACTGCTACACTGGCTCAAAAGTGCCCACTGGCCTACCACCACACTGACACCACACTGCCTTCTTCACCCCAGCCTTCTCTTTCCTCCTGTGCCCTGACCTCCCACAATTCAGCCACTAACACTCACTCACTACTCAGCTCACTACCCCAGGTTTGGTTGTTTTTCATAGCTGTTGTTTTATAGATAGGGGCTAGCCTGGTCTATATGAGAGAGGCTGGGGGAGGAGGAGTTCAAGGTCAGCCTCAGCTATGGAGCAAATTCAATGTCAGTCTATTTAACATGAGATCCTGTCTCGAGAAAAAAAGGGGGAGGGGGATAGGAATACTACGAAGAAAGCAAGCTATGAAGAGCCTGTATCTGTTTTTCTCATCTGTAGTGTCCCTATGTTAACTAAGCTGTTTAAGAATAAACATTGGCTATCATGTTTAATTACAACCAGCTCACACGATATGCATCTCCTTATCTAATTTATATAAAACTAAAATGAATGGTGAGATCAGACATGCACACAGTGGGAGACAGACATGGATGGTTTGGAAGCTTCATGCCAACTTGGTTTCCCATGCATGTTAGGGAACTATGGTAACTAAAATAGCTCCTCAGAAGAATCATTTAAATCATTACTAATCATTACTAAACCCTTAAGCTATTCTTAAAGTTTGCTAAGTCAGTTTTTTGATCTAAATCAAGACCAAGAGAACCTCACTTCTGCTCTGTTTCCTTCTCTACTGCTGTAATAAAACACCAGAAGCAATGTAGAGGAAGAAGGAATGAATGTATCGGGCTTACAGTGCATGTTCCATCACAGAGGGAAGTCAGAGCCAGAATCCCAGAAGGGTCTTGAAGCCGGCACCATGAAGCAATCCTACCTGCTGCTCAGTTGGCTCTTACTTAGCTAGTTTTCTTATGCAGCCCAAGAATCACCTGCATAGGGATTGTGCCACCCACAGTGGCTGCAGTGACTCGGACTTCCCACATCAATGAGTGATCAAGACAAACATGCCCATTGGCCAATTGATCTGGGCGACCCCTCAATTGAAAATTCTCTTCTCCGAGTCTCTAGGTTGTATCAGCCAAGACAACTGTAATGGTTTGCATATGCTTGGCCCAGGGAGTGGAACTATTAGAAGGTGTGGCCCTGTTGGAGTAGGTGTGTTACTGTGGGCGTGGGCTATAAGACCCTCATCCTAACTGCCTGGAAGCCAGTATTCTGCCAGCAGCCTTCAGATAAAGATGTTCAGATAAAGATCAGCTCCTCATGCACCATGACTACCTGGATGCTGCCATGCTCCCACCTTGATGATAATGGACTGAACCTCTGAACCTGTAAGCCAGCTCCAATTAAATGTTGTCCTTATAAGAGTTGCCTTGGTCATGGAGTCTGTTCACAGCAGTCAGACCCTAATTAAGACAACTACATTCAAATATAATTATTTTTCATAACCAATTTAATGATATGTATTAGTACTTATATAGTGGTTTGTAACATGGATGCGCCTCTAGCTCCACAGACATCAAAATCAAAATCCTGACTCTTATTTCACACGTAGTAAAGGGACTTGAGTCATGTGCTTAAGCTACCTGTCCCAAGCTCCTTTCCAAGCTAACATTATAATACCCAAAATTACATGTGGTGTTAACAAATGTACTCAAAGAAAATAACAGGAAATTTTCATTCTATAAAACTTGACTCTCTCCTGAAGAGCCTTGGATTGCCAGGGTTCTGTAAACAAAATCATCTCTGGCCACTCACTGACTCTTCAAGTATTCAATGAGAGTTCTTACTCTGTGTCAGGAACCTCCTCAGAAACTCCTAGAACAGCAGTTCTCAATCTGTGGGTCACAATCCCTGTGTGGGTCAAACAACCCTTTCATAGGGGTCTCCTAAGACCACAGAAAACATAGACATTTACATTATGATTCATAACAGTAGCAAGATTACAGTTACAGTTATGAAGTAGCAATGAAAATAATTTTATCACTGGGAGTCATCACATGAGGAACTGTATGTACTAAAGGGTCCCAGTGTTAGGAAGGTTGAGAACCACTGCTCTAGAGTAATCTGCCTTGAGAATTCTTAAGTAGCTTTATTTTCAGTACTCCAGTTTTCACTAGCAAGACCTACCTTTAACCTCGAACAATGCACAGCTAGTCGTTTGATAACAATATTACAAAATTGAAATACTTCAACCCAAGCCAACATAAACACTTACTAGATCGGTGTTCACCTTTAGACGACTGAGAACTGCTGTCCGCTTCAGGGAGTCTCACAAAAATAAATGTCTTATCTTGAATGGAGAGGGGTAACGTATGGCTATCAGAGATATTTAGTTCTGCATCAAATTCTGGAAACTGACGTCTGGAGATTCTTAAAGAAAAAAACCATACATATGTGTGACATGTGTAAATGGTTGGGGTGGGGGCTTGTGTGTGCACACACAGGCATATGTGCAGGTACATGTACAGGTAGGTGCTTGTGAAACCAGAAATCTGCTTTGGGAAATGTTCCCACATTTGTGACAGCAACTCTCTGCCCTGGTGGCCTGGCGGGCCATACACTGGCAGGCAATACCTGACCTGTTACATCATGTGAAGACTCTGACTCAGACCTCCAAAATCTCTCCACCCAGCATGCTAGGTTCCCACTGGCAGGTCGCTACCATGCCAGCCCCATGCTTCAATAACCCCACAGCCTTTGTGGTGAACATCAGGCAAACCCATGCTTTGCCACCATACCTTTTTCTCTAGAACACAATCAAGTCACGGCGAGAAGAAAAACACCACACAAACTTAGTTCAGAAACAATGGTAACTCAATCTCTGGGCCCAACAACTAGAATTCTAATCTTTTAAGCCATATTAAATCTAATTTCTCCGTGGCAAACCCTGGCAGATTCGCTATAAGCGAATAAGCTACATCTTATCTTCATGCTATCTCCATAAAAAACCACCCTCTCTCTCCTCCTCCTTTCTTCCCTCTCCAACCCAGAAGTCCCTCCTACTCACCCAGTGATTGGTTCCTTTATTCATTAGGAGATTGGTTTACAAGAAGTCACCTGAGTGACTCACTCCTTGTTCACAACCTTCCCCAGGAGAGCGGAATTAGCATCAAAATACAAACAGTATCAGGCCCATCCACAACAGAAATCAACTAGAGTTATTTCACAGGAGCCATCCACCTTATATTTTGAGCAGGGTCTTTTACTCATCTAGCTGGTCCATGATATATATATATATATATATATATATATATATATATATAATTAATATATTATATATTATATAATATAATATATATTATTTATATATATATATTACAATATATATTATTATTATATATGTGTGTTATATATATACTAATAAAATAATGATCATTCATGTAGCCTAAAGCTCTTAGAATAATTCACACCTATTAGTGGATGATAAGAGGAAAAGGCTTTGCAGTATGTATGCCAGCCAATACATTTTATAATAGACTAAAAACACTATGAGACTTTAATATCATATTTTTTGTGATCACTTTCCCCCACAAGCCAACTGAAAGAACCAAAAAAGAAATGATCATACGATGTGCTGTGCAAGAACCAGTCCACTAAATAGCAAGGAAGTTGGTCTCCTCACTACAGGTGAGCAATATGAGACATGATCAAGTTTACTGGGTTCCCAAGGCTACAAATATAGAATGCAGGGGCCTGGGATACAAATCTGGGTCCAGTAGCTCCAACTCTCTTTCTGTGTGAGTTACCTTGCACTAAATGGATCCTTTACACATGCTACAGCACCTGCACACACATCTGCTTGCTCTGCCTCTCCATCTTTCTTTCTGTCAAGTCTTTTCCAGCCAATCATATGAGAAAGCACAGCATGCTTCAAGTGACTCGTGATAACAGCCTCTCGTGACTGAGTCTAAGAATAGACTTAACAGAGGTGTCAGGTGGGAGTGGCCTTCTGTGGCACCTTCAACCATCTCCTATGCTCCAACATGGAAGGAATTGGCTGTTCTTGCTGCAATGTCTCAGGTTTAATTTGATAGCAGTCAACATGGATTCCCTGTTTGGCATGTCAACCCAGTACACACAACATACTTCCCCTGGTGTGTCACAAAGATCCTTCAGTCAGTAATATTGGAGGACAGTGATGAAATGAATGACCAGAGACACTACTTAAATTAAAGGGTACTCTTAAAAAACAAAACAAAACAAAACAAATTAAAGGGTACTGAACAGGTGGCTAAGGAAAGTTTTAAATAAAGCCCAATTCTGATTGAATAAGTCTTCGTGTCTTCCGGGTTTGACACTCTTGAAAAGGAACTATCAAAACTGAGGTAGCAACAGGAAAACTTTAGGAAAACAATACTATTCACCCAACTCCAATAGTCTTGAGGTTCTGACAAGAGTACACAACAACTACCCCTTCCCTACCATTCCCACCATCCTATCCAGGGTCCATAGGGACATACTAAGCTACAGTTTGATATGTTCAAGGTTCTGGTGACATTCAATTGAGCATATGTAAAAATAGCAAAAAACAGAGTTCACAAAAGAAACAAAAAAGATAAAATGTGGCCCAGGGGACACAACTAGCTCTTAGCATCCACGGCCCCATCACACCCGCAAATCTTCATTGCTTCTTAAGTCACAGAACAGTACACGGAATGCAGAGGCAGCCCAAAGGCTTATGCAAACGCTGGGGAAGAGAGCTGGTTCTTTTCCACTGAGGAGCAGGTGCCTGGGGGCAACCAGGACTCATCTCAGACACAAATCCTACATTTGCTCTTTTTTTTTACATTGGGCTTTCCTCCCACAGAAATTATCAGAAAGTTCTTTTCCAATTCTCCTTTGAGAGTAAGACTCATTTCTAAGTCTCTGTTCCCTTGGGCAGAGTCCAGACTCTAAGCTTAACACACTTTAATCCCCGTACAGCTATCCCTGTGCATTACCTGCAAGGGTAGTTTCAGAATCTCCCAAGATGCTCAAGCTCTTATATAAAATGGCACAGTAGTTTCATATAACCTACATAAACCTTCTTGTTTATTTTAAATCATCTCTAGATAATCAATGACACCTAATGCCACGTAAAAGCCATGTAAACGGTCAGTACAGGGTATCAATTGGGAGATAACAAAGGAAAGAATCTGTACATGCTCAATGCACATGCAATATTTTAATTTCTGGTTAGCTGTGTGCATATTTAGGGAACCCACGGATACAGACACAACCAAGAGAACCAGATGTACATATTCTTAAAGATGAGAAATATATACATTCTCACATTTTAATGATAGTTTATGCTGGGCCAGTAATGAAAGATACCAACCTTGGTTTTCTAACTGTAGCAGTAGGCATATATTAAAAGGATAGAAAGGGTTTGTGATGGTTTGTATATGCTCAGGCCAAGGAGTGGCACTTTGAGGAGGTGTGGCCTTGTTGGAGTAGGTGTGGCTTTGTTGGAGTAGGTGTCTCACTGTGGGTGTGGCCTTGAATGCCCTAGCCCTAGCTGCCTAGAGAGGAGTATTCTGCTAGCAGCCTTCAGATGAAGAGGTAGAACTCGCAGCAGCTCCTGCGCCATGCCTGCCTGGATGCTGCCATGATAATGGACTGAACCTCTGAACCTGTAAGCCAGCCCCAGTTAGATGTTTTCCTTTATATGAGTTGCCTTGATCATGGTGTCTCTTCACAGCAGTAAAACCCTAACTAAGACAGAAGTTGGTACCAGGGACTGGGGTATTGCTAAAATATATAGTAAATGTGTCGTACTAAATCATCCTTTACTCCTAATACACTTCATCCCTAATACAACAGAGATTTAAAATACAATAACGTCAATACGTGATACCTTGTCGCATTGTCCACAATCAGCTGTGACTCTGTCCTGTGGTTCGTCTTTAGTTCGATGGCACACTGTCTTGACTTAAGAGTCTCAAAGACATCTTGCAGCACGTTACCAGGTTCAATACTGGGCAACTGTCTAATATCACCTAAAGGGATGGGAGCATAAAAAAAAAAAAGATTTTACTTAACCAGGATTCTAAACTGTGTACATTATTTGTATTCTGCTCATTGACATACAATATAGTTATAGACCTTTTGTAACTTAGAAAGCCCCCCCCCGAAATCTTTATCTAAATTTTTTTTAAAATGTTAACTATCCTAGAAGTCAGGAGAAGGAATGGGGTCGGTGAAGGTAACTGAACAACGATGTATGAAATTCTCAATAAAAATGAATTCTCAATACAAATATTACATTCAAAAAATACTAGATGTTTTCCAAATCAAATTAAGTTGCACGTGACATAAAAAATGTGTGTGAAGACATAATAAGGTGACAAATTTTTAACTGATCTCCTTTCGTGACTGTGACTCAGGAAAGCCACTTGTAACATACACCTCAGAACATGTTTAGAAATCAGACCTCAGCTATCTTGTCTGCGGTCACTCTGCACATTATTCACTCTGTGTTACAGAACATGAGGGAGCCCTGACCTCACCTGCATGAGACAAGCCTACTAAACAGAAAATGAATAAGCTGAATCGACACAAAAACAGACAGATCCCAGCCAACTGATGGCAGCGCTTTAGGCTACTGAAAATCTTCTTGTGACCCAAAAAGCAAACTCTAGAGAGAAGAAAAATATCTGCTGGGTGACAACTGGGTGAGCGCTTAAGACGTTAACAGAATCGGCTGCTCATCAAATACCCTCACAAGCCTAAAATAAATGGTATTTATATACAATCCCATTACAATTAAATCATGGAATCGACCGCTCACTAAAACTCCACAGAATCTAACTAAATCTCACCAGATTAAGAGGCTGGTGAGGCCTAATTTGAATTATTAGCTTAGAATCATAAAATTACTGTAAAGTGGTCTATAATTCAGACTTTTTATTATTTCCAAATGATCTACATCCTGATTTATTCTGACTCCGACATTTTTACTATTTCAATAGCCATTACTCAAGCAATAAGCAGTAACTTAGCATGCCCCATCTCGTTCCTCCTTGCTTGCCAATACACTAGCCAGATGACACACCCAGGTTGGTAGGGACAGCAGGCAGCCTTAACTCAGTGGCTTTGCTCTGGGCTGTGAGAAAAGCTTCCCACCTCCAGCAGACCAAAGCCCGAGTGACACCCACAGCAGACCAAAGCCCGAGTGACACCCACAGCAGACCAAAGCCCGAGTGACACCCACAGCAACGCCTGCAGAGCTTTAACAGAAGGTACAGACTCTCGGCAGTTCAACTTACCAAGGATTATAAGCTTAGACAGTTTGGAGTGTTCGCATAGTAACTTTAAAACTGACTTGAAGATCCCTACAGACACCAAACTCCCTTCGTCCACAACCAGAACTCGAACTGTAGAGAATTTCCACGGCTTGTCCACCTCATTTTTCTTCCACATATAAAAGCTGTAATTGACCTGTAAGTAAAGTGTGAGTATAAAAAAAGAATCAGGTTAGAAGTAACAAGCATGTAGTTTTAAAAATAAAGCAAAACTGATGGGTGGGAAGGCATAAAAGATGGAAAGAAAAAGAAAACACAGTACAGAGCATTCCACTTACAGGGATGAATGCACAAATAAAATAAAATAAAATAAAATAGATGAATTTTAAAAATTTCAAACTATAAAAGGTTCAAACAGTTAAAAAAAAAATGTTTCCCAGTGAGCCTTGAGCTTAACTTAATAGTAAGCTTCAACCAAAGTTTACCTTGCACAAAAACCTAAAGACTTCTCCCACTGCTGTAAACAAGAAAAACGATCTATTACTTTTCTTTCCCAATAAACCTCTTGGCTTTCTGAGCTCTTCTAATCCTCTCTTTCTTTACTAAGTCTCCATTCAAGTATTCCAAACTTCTGACCACCACCCTATAAAACAACCCAGCTAACAAGAGTACTTATAATATGATTATTTTTAAAATAGATGACTCAATGAGATAATTTCAAAATTCTACTGTTAAAGCTCAAACTCCCTCCCTGCCTTAAGTTTATTTCCAGTATTCTACAATACAGACTTCTTTCCAGTCAATAAGTCACCCAACCCCTCAGCACTCCACAAACGAACACTCTCCCCAATGCCTGTGGAAGGCTTTCCTCTAACTAAAATGCCCACCTCCTCACTGGAGCCTACTAGGGCGTTAAAGTTCTTCCGACCACACAGAACAGGATGGCTCAAGATTCTGCCTCTCAAGTCCTTACACTACTATCACCCACGAAGTACTCATTTTTGCAGCCATATTGAATCATTTCACTTTTGATATGTGACTACTGGCCAGATGCAAGAGAGGAAGACGATCAACAGAGAACAAGCTCAGTTCCACAGAGCTTTGCATTCTATCGTAGAGAAATGTCTTCTTCCACCTCCGGTGCTCCAGGTAACAGGGTCATTCTTTGTGACCAGTCCTCGCAAGATAACACATCATACAGGGAGCTAAGCTATACCATTAGGCACATACTTTGATCCCCTTGGCATTTGCTCAGGATAAGGATGTCCCAATGAAGGAAGCTGTCAAGCACTTTCTGAGCCCATGTCCACTCTCTGGCTGCAAACTGGGATGCTTACAAACAGGCCATCCTGAGTAGGACTGATTTAAGTGATTAGCTATTACAGAATAAAGGCATAGACTTTTAACAAGAACAGTAAGCCCCATTACCCTTGGAAGATAAGCTCCAGGTAGGGTAGTGAACCCTTAGATGAGTACGGACATATTGCATCAGCTGATCTGATGGCAGAAACGGCCATCAAGCGCCAAATGGGCAGGTAGCTTATGCAGCACTGGTACCTTGCAAAAAGCTAAGTCCCATCTCCAGCTGGACTGGATGAAATCAGGTGAGACCACATCACAGGGCTCAGGACACTGTGCAGTTAAACTTGACGAACTGATTTCTTTCTGAGTGTAAACAGCGAGGCAGAGTAACCAGAAAGGGTAGCTCATATGCCTTCCACAGTTTGAGGCCACCAGGCATCTCCTTCCCAACAGGATTTCCCCTCCATCAGAGCTGAGCTGATCCAAATGAAGCGGCAAAGCAACCAGGAATGCCAGCAACAGTGGCAGAAGGACTGCTACTGTCCAAGTGTCAGTTCACACTTGGGAGGCAGAAGCCGCAGGCAGTGTATGGAAAATATCCTCAAGGAGGGACCCACATTGCTGGATGTATCCAACGTGGTGTTTAAATATCTGGGTGCTGTGTTCATCGATCAGGAGCTGAGGTAAGATGCCGAACTATATCACAGCAGAAACTAGGTGCTATGAATCTCAGCACTGGGACTACAAACAGCAGCCAGAGCAGCGGAGGAGGATCCTACACTCAGCTGTAGAGAAGCCCAGAGGAGCCAGGCAACAAAGGCAGGGGATCTGGGAAGGTCTGACATGGTGGGGAGGCAGGAGAGAATGAGGTAGAGATGGACACTACAGTGTAAAACTCCTGGGGAGGACTTACAAACTCTCGAGTCAGAGAGTGTAAGTCAGTAGGAAAGTACTTGCCAGGTATGAAAAAGATCCGAGTTTTATCTCCCATATGAAAATAAAAAAGAAAGAAAAACTGACAAGCTGATTACTTCTGAATAAGAAGCAAAAGATGTCTTTAGGAAAATGTTTTAACTGCAGACAACACTGTCAGAGGTTTTTTACCTGACACAGCGTGTAAGCCGGAAGATGGGTTCTCTGCCTCAATAAGCCAGCTGCCTTCCCTGTAGGTGCGGTGAGCAACACTTCTACAGCCTTGTCCACCCCAGCTGGACTCTGCTTAGGACAGGCAAGCCATTCTTCTGAGGCTTCCTGGTCTTGTTCAAAATCTTCACAGGCTTGCTGCACTTCCCTTTCTTCCAGATGCTCCACGTGCTTAAAAAGACGGCTAACGATGGTGGTCTTCCCACAGCCGCCTTTCCCGCTGAGCACAGTCACCGCATTGGCACAGATCGCCTCCAGGGCGACCACCTGATCTCGATCCAGTGGGACGTCATTTATTTCTGCATTCGCAACGTGTTCGCCATTACTTCTAACACGGTCACCACCATCTTGTGGGTCTAAAACACTGTCACCCTGCTCTGACCCTACCACATCTGGCTTGCTCCCTCCCATGGCCTCAGCACTTCCTGGATCATCTTGCTTTGCACTGCTAATTGATGCCAGGACTTTCTTCACATCCACTTTCAAATACCACGGGGGTCTGTTCATCAGCTCACATATGGAGGAGGCGATGTCTTGCTCGGCCTCGTACAGTTCAGAAAGAAAGACAAAGTCCTTCTCATAAATTACCACGTCAATGTCCCTCAGAAACTCCAGAGACTGACATGCTTCCTCGAATGACATATGCTCCGACAAGCCCGAGGTCAAGTCCGTTATTTCAACATATGTGTGTCCATCTTCTCTGCATGTCTGCCTCAGCTTAGAATATATGACCAATGCATTCTTCTGCAGGGGAGTCATCAGCCGGAGCAGCGAGGGGCACTGACTGAATGCTGTCCAGCTGGCCTCGCAGCGCAGCAGTTTCAGCTCTCTGTAGGTTATCTGTAGGAAAAGAGAGTTCAGGACGGCTCATACAAAGGATACACATATTGATGGGTTTTATACCTATAGTTGAAACTGTGCTATCTTAAACATTTTCAAGCTCTAAAAGATATATATTTCTGTTGGAGAGATGGCTCAGCAGTTAAGAGTACCGACTGCTCTTCCAGAGGTCCTAAGTTCAATTCCTAGCAACCATCTGTAATGGCAGCTCACAACCATCTGTAATGGGATCCAATGCCCTCTTCTGGTGTGTATGAAGACAACTACAGTGTGTTCATATACATAAAATAAATAAAATCTTTTTAAAAAAGATATATAGTTTCACAAAATTTAGGGAAAAAGGTTGTATAGCTAACAGATCAGTGATACTTTTGGGTTGTTTTGGTTTGGTTTTGCCATAGCTGGTTTTTTTTTTTTTAACTGCTTTGTTAACTACAATTAACAATGGCAGTTCTACAATTAACAAATCAGTTTTCAACATCAAACAACACTACATGGCTTAAGGCACACACGTATACACATGTAGGCATCCCCTGATTTATTCTTTGCCAGGTCTCCTACAGGCAACATCACAAATGGTTTCTTCCTCCAGACCTGACTCCCACATTGGAACAGTCATTCCTTTTCTCAACTCTTTAAGAACCCTGTAAGATAACAATCACTAAATCTCTAATATAGATAAGAGCCTGTGCTCTCATCTAGACACAAGCCTCAGTTCTTGTCTGGGGAAAGCTTTAGCACACACACACTTAATTAGTCCAATGAAATCAGAGTTTAACACGTAATAAGTAAGATTCCTAGTAGAGAGGCATCCTGCACTGACATCACTTTTGCAGGGGCCTTAGCACATACTGGGAAGTGAATGGCTACCTTACTCTCTGGCTTGCTTGGTTTGCCATTTGTTTATCAATAATTCTTCCCAAACACTAGAAAGGAGGCATCTCACCACATTACCCTTCACTTCCATTGTCTTCGTGGGGATGCCCTTCTTGAAGCCTCCATTCCTTTTAGAGACTGCCTAGTGTTCTCTCAAAAATCAAACACTAAACTCCCGACTGTCTCAGAATGAGACTCCACTTGGAGACAGTGCCTTTCAAAGAGGTTGTAGTGGCTCTTCCTGGTTGTCAACTTGACTATATCTGGAATGAATTACAATTCAGAATTGGAAGGCTCACCTATGATCCTAAGCTGGAGGCTGGGAGATAAAAGTTTCTGACCTGAATCTTGGCATGGAGATCTTGAGGCACAGTGGCAATGAATCCCAGAAGACAGGGAGATCTCTGAGCTCAAAGTCATCTGGGACAAAACAAGACTCAGATCCACGTGGTAGCACACACCTTTAATCTGGGCCACACCTTCTGCTAGAGACCTACATAAGGACCTTGGAAGAAGAAAGAGCCGCTCTCTCTCCTTCACCTGCTTGCCTTGTGGGACTGAGCAACTAACTGCTAGATTGTTGGACTTCCATTCACAGCTGCTACTGACCATTATTGGAGAGTTAGACTATAGACTACTCATCAACAAATTCCCTTACTATATAGAGACTACTCATAAGTTCTGTGACTCCAGAGAACCCTAATACAGAGGTGATGCGTGTTCAATAAGACCACAGCACTAATGATAGTATCAGAGTGGGCCTGAAGCTCCTAAGACTGATGTCCTTCAATGAAGTAAGTTCCCCAGGAAGAACAACTCCTGCAGTAAAGACACCGGACACAAATAAGATTTCTTTTTTTGGTTTTTCGAGACAGGGTTTCTCTGTGTAGCCCTGGTTGTCCTGGAACTCACTCTGTAGACCAGGCTGGCCTCAAACTCAGAAATCTGCCTACCTCTGCCTCCCAAGTACTGGGATTAAAGGAATGTGCCACCACTGCCCAGCTACAAATAAGACTTCTTGACACTAACACAGAGGTAAGGAGAGACGTGTCTCCTGATGAATGATCCATCACGTTTCTCATGGATCACTCCTGCCTTAGCTTCCTCTGATATCCCTAAGTCTAGAGCCCCTCTGGAGAAGGTCATCAAAGGGTACCTCTATTTCCTTGCTAGGATGGGAGGCAGCAACCCCTTAATTTTCATACTGAAGCTC
Organism: Mastomys coucha; assembly: GCF_008632895.1. Classification (NCBI taxonomy): domain Eukaryota; kingdom Metazoa; phylum Chordata; class Mammalia; order Rodentia; family Muridae; genus Mastomys; species Mastomys coucha. The sequence goes on from NW_022196910.1 coordinate 47,188,252, forward strand.
ATCAAACTTAATCAACTGCCTTTTCATCTGGAAAACCACTTGATAGCTACCAAGATTTAAGGAATGCATTGACTCCTAGCACCATCCAGGCCCTCAGAGGCTACTTTCAATTCTTGATCTCTTACAATAACAACAAATTTGGACTTACATGTAAATGGGATTACTGTGCCAATTAGGGAGCAAATGACAGCATGATGTATCCTGAGAGTATGCCTCCAGTAATTCAGAATGGGAAAGGGGAGATCTTGTGGCAGAACAGAATGGACTCAGTGAAATCCTAAGAACTGCTGTCCTCAACAAGACTGACAAATGCAGCTAAGTGGCAGAAAAGCCTGTCATACCACGTGACATCGAATGACCAAATTAATAGCAATAATCTGAATGGCATACGCCTCGCTATTTTGTTTTCCATTGATGATTCAACTGACTATATTATTCATTGACTCTACCCTCATGTCAGACCTAAGACATTTCCATCTATCTGTAACACACAAGAGACAAAATCCCAACACTAAGTCCATACATATTCTCCATAGAAAGAAATCCAAACATTGCCAGATTTGAAGAACTCTGCCTTATATAAGATTACAAAATGCTGCCAGGCAGTGGTGGCACATGCCTTTAACCCCAGCACTTGGGAGGCAGAGGCAGGCGGATTTCTGAGTTTGAGGCCAGCCTGGTCTACAGAGTGAGTTCCAGGACAGCCAGAGCTATACAGAGAAACCCTGTCTCGAAAAACCAAAAAAAAAAAAAAAAAAGATTATGAAATGTGGAACCAGGGTCTCACTTACCCTCCTGAAGCCAAGCTTCCATGGCTGTGTACGCAGAATCTCTTCTATGCGTCCCAGCACCCCTTCAGAACAAGAGCTGATGAGCCTTTTGAAGTGCCGAGGAAAAAGCGTTGGAAGGAATTCCATGACTTTGGGGAACTGCAGAGCTGTCATTACACTTATAAAAGGGACTGCAGGAGATCAGGAAAGAGCAAGTCAAAACACACAAGTGAGCCCAGACAGATGGACTGGAGGAAGTTTCTCTCTTAGCGCAATTTGCTTCTTCCTTTGTTATAAACAGCAAACTTTCTACTATTATATACTTAATACTTTAGTCTTCTGTTTTGTTTGCAACACAATCATAAAAATAAACCTTGAATGCATCTTGTAAGGGTAAACTTAAAATGAAGCACAAAAACCAACCACTTGCACATTAACTTTTACAATTATTTTCCCAACTGTAACTATGACTCTTTTGACCTCCAAGTCATTTGGTATGATACAAAATTCATCTGCTCTCATGAAGAAAGAAAATTCTTTCTGTATATAGATGTTCAGATTGAAAACCATAGTTTGAAGCTATTTTAAGTTATTTGGAATTGAAATATTTTTAAAATTCCAAAGCTTTCTTTCTCTTTAGTCTTCTTAAAAACAGGCCCTGAGTTCTGTTTTAGTGACTCAGAATACTCTCCACAAACCCAAAAGTCAAGAAACAGAATCACAATTTCAAGGTAGATGCCCCAGATCTTGAAGATCACCATACAGAATCCATGTTGCAGGGGAAGAACACCAAACGCAACACGTTTTCATCAAACTGACTTCCAAGAGGACCCAGGTATGCCCAAACTTTTGATGTTGTCACATAAAAGGTTTATGTCTTAAAACCAAGCAACTAAGTCACAAAAAATAAATATCAATATATCTCATGTCTTTTTTTTGGGGGGGGCAGACTTCAAGACAGGGTTTCCCTGTATATCCCTGGCTGTCCTGGGACTCACTCTGTAGACCAGGATGGCCTAGAACTCAGAGATCACCCTTCTTCTGTCAAGCAAGTGCTGGATTAAAGGTGTGTGCCACCACTGCCCAGCTAAATATCCTATCTTAAATAAGGTTATTTTCCCTTGAACCATGTTCATAGCTATATCTGCAGCCACATGTGGCCTGCAGGCTCTGAGAAAATCTGTGTCCTCAATCTGAAACACTTGTGAGAAATAGTTGGATCTTTTTTTTCTCATAATCTAAGATAATAATATAAGAAAGTGTGGGGATGAGACCCAAGCCTAAATATACAACCCATTTATTTTTCATATGCACCTTAAACACAGAAGCTGAAAATAACACTGTAAAGGATTTTAATAATTTTGTGGATGAGACAGAGTTCATGCTTACGGATCAAAAGATGTCACCTGTAGTAACTTGTCCATGGTCAAAAAGCTTTACCTCATAGAGCGCTTCAGAGTTTCTGGTTAGAGATGCTCAATTCACCCAATGGAAGGTATGGCAAAATTAACAGTTGAAGCACTCCAGTCCCTGAATGTCTGGATGACACAAAAACTCAACAATAAAAATCCTACTTACATGATTTTTCCACTTTCATCTCCTCACCCTGCTCATTTTGTGTAGACGGCTTTTTATCTTTCTTTTCGGTTTCTCTGTTGAAATTCTTTAATGTTTCCAGAAGATTTTCAAAGTTTAGATTTTCAAAGCTTGACACTTTATCTACCCATTTTAAAAATTCCTGTATGCGCTGAGGATCTAAGTTGCATTCTTTAAGAAAAAGCGAACAGATATGTTTTTGATCTGGTGGCGACATATCAGCCTGTAGAAAGTATGATGGAAAGCCTTGAACTTGATAGCTCTTGGATCGCACATGTTTCACAACCTGGACCTTCACACGCCACCATGGATCTTTGAGTGGGAAACGTCCATACACGGTACATTTCTCTTTAGTCTTTTCATCAGGAATAGACACTAAATGAGAAAGGAAAATAACAGGAAATTTGCAAAGGTTTCCCTCAACATTTACCTCGCTCTGATCCCCTTACACATACACACAGGCAGCACCCATACAGACATGTACCCACTACCTGTAACACTTCACTCTGCCTGCCCATTTCTCTGACTGTCTACAACAGGACGCTGCTCCATCTGTGTATTCTGGAAGTAAGCACAATGCAAGCCATGGATCTGTTCTTCTAAATCCTACCACCATCGCCTTAGGCAATATCAGCCTTCCCATAGGTCTTAAAGAACTTACCATGGTGTCTCCCTTTGCATAGTTGTTCAGAGGAACTCGCTTCTCCTGGCCGGTTCCTACTCAGCTCAGCTGACTTGTTTAGCAAAGTTGTGTCTAAATCTCATGAATATCACTTCTCCAAGTGCTGTCTGGTACTAAGTACTAAGTTGTGGTTACTTCTCTGATTAATGAATGGGTACCTAGGTACTATAGAGATGGCTCAGCAGTTAAAAGCACTGGCTGCTCTTCCAGAGGTTCTGGGTTCAATTCCTAGTAACCACATGGTGGCTCACAATCTCTATAATGGGATCTGATGCCCTCTTCTGGTATGCAGGTGTACATGCAGATAGGGCACTAATGTACATAAATAAATCTTTTTTAAAAAAAATGGCTGCTTAATTCATGAGTAGTTTTTCCACTGAGATGGCAACTTCGCCATTTTCTCTCCCTGGCCTGTCTCGGTACCAAATGCTTGGCCAGGATAGTACATTTCCATCAACATGTAATCCTTTGTATTAAACATAACCATAATTATGTTTAAGTTGCCAATAGTCAGTTGCCACACATGGTCAGCAGCTATTACTGTACTAGACCATGAAAATACAATGTGTGTGTGTGTATGAATGCATGTGTGTGTATGTACATGTATGTGTGAATGTGTGGACATGTACATAAGAGAGTGTATGTGTGTGAATGTGTATGAGCGTGTTTATGTATGTGTGTATTGCTGCATGTATATGTGTAAATCTAAGTGTATGTGAGTGTGTGTGTTTTTGTGTAGCCAGCCGTGCGCTACCGTGCACACGCTCGTTTTCTCAAAGTTGCTTAAGAACAACTCCATTAGCTGGGCGGTGGTGGCGCACGCCTTTAATCCCAGCACTTGGGAGACAGAGGCAGGCGGATTTCTGAGTTCGAGGCCAACCTGGTCAGAGTGAGTTCCAGGACAGCCAGGACTACACAGAGAAACCCTGTCTCGAAAAAAAACAACAATAACAACAACAACAAAAAGAACAACTCCATCTTTGATTCAGCCACTGTAGTGTAATAATTAAAAGATTCTGTTTCTAGGTGGGAATAAGGGCGTATATCTATTTCCTCGACTGTAAAACTACCCCCAACTGTTAACTTTAAATGAGATGATATATGTTAAAAACCAAGCCTAACACCGTATGAGTTCTGAGTCACTGTTATTACCACTATATCTTAAGTACAGCGAAGCAGCCAGCCACACCACAGATCTGTCTGTCAACTGCAATGGACGCCGGGCGCCGGGTAGTGAGAATCGAAAATACTTCTTTGAAACCTGCCAACCCAGCTCAGCTGGCGCTCACTCACCTCGCATGCGCCCAGGGAGGCTGCCCGCCTTGATGCCCCCGCTGCAGAGCTCCTCGGCATCCACAAACTCCGAGTCCTGCTCGCCCTCTTCCTCCTGCGCACAGTCCTCCTCCTCGTCGTCGCTCTTATACGGGTGCAGAGGGCCCAGGAGCTCGCGCAGACGACCCTGCCCAGCCATTATCTTCTCTGCGAACTCAGCCCAAAACAACTCTACAAAAACCCGCGCGAGGAGTCCAAAACTGAAACCAATCAACTCTGCTAGGGTACGCAGGTCAGCTTCCGGGAACATCAAGGAGACTGGCGCCATGGGGGCGTAGTCTGAGCTATGCTCCGCCCCAAGAGGAGGGCTAGTGACAGGCAGGACCCGCAGGCTGGGTGGATGCCCTCCTGCAAGTGTCACTGGGGGCCAGCTGCTGACAGTTTCAGAACTGCTCTTTTTAGAGGTGCTGGGCGTTTCCTGCGGAGAGGGAAACTTGGTGAAAGGTCACTTGGGCCCAGAAAACCCTGGTAAAGCTGGGCATCCGCTGTTCACCCTCCTAAAAAGAACACAGCCGAGGCCTCTAAAGACCTTGGGGAGCCACCCAAAACACAAGAGTGAATCTCCAATCCGGAGAGCGTGGTGGCGATGGCTCAGTACCTCCTTAAAACGTAAAAGCACCGCGGAGAAGTTGAATTTACATCATCTAGGGCATTTATCCAGGTAGATATCTAGGTCTCTTTGTATACCCGCTGCATTGGGAGTTAAAGTTGTGATGCATTTTCTTATTTTTAATGCGTGGCCTGGGTTGTCTATTTTTACGCTTTGCTGTCTTTGGAAACCACTGGCTTTGATAGCTTTTGAAGCCCTTTCATCCTTTCCCGTTTAGATACTACTCTACTCGACTTCTTAAAGCTGACCCAGATCCTGTTTTCAGTAAAGAGGTAGGGACTTGTAGCCCAGAGAATACACAGAATTGAGGTAGAAAATAAAAGAACAAAAGAATGATGCAAAAACTGAGTACTGTTGCCAAGGTTCTTTAGGTGCAGGGGTAGGATTTAAAAGTTACAGTGCCCTTTAAGGAGCGCTATAAAACACTTACTTTATGATTATTGTTTATTTATTATGTAATTACTCTGTTAATCCTAAAAACTACAATGTTTTACTAAACCCCAAAACTGTGATGCTGGTTTCTAATAAAGGCATTTGTCATACCCAGATGTCACGTGCATAGGATCAACCATCAGCAGGTTAAATACACTTTTAAGTGGAATTCCATTTGGAATGAATACATACAGGCATCTTTCTTTTAGATTCCATTTTTGTAAATGTGCGTGTCTTTTGCTTACATGTGTGCCTGTGCAGTATGTGCATGCCCAATGCAAAGCTTCCCCTGCAACTGGAGTTACAGTACACTTAGTTGCCATGTGGGTGCTGGGAATGGACCTAGGTCTCTGGAAGAGCAGTTAGAGTTCTTAACTGCTGAGCCATCTCTCTATCCCTCAGACATTTTCCTGGCCATTCTCTGAACAATGCCAAAAACGTTCTATAGCATTTTCCCTAGTGTCTGAAGAGGTCAGAAATCAATCCCCGACAGGTGCAGAAGGACTGTGGTATAAGCAACCTTTGAAAAAAACTGAACTAATGGTCACCTAAGGTATATAGATAAATATTCCTGGAAGGAAAACGTTGTTGCCAAGAACGGAAGCTCAAAGTTTTGAAGGATATGCAACACAGTTTGAATTGTTACCAGCTACGCATGCAACCCTAGACAATTGTCTTACTTAGTTGCCTGTTTAACATATCAATGCTACCTGGCTGCCTGGTTCTCCCAGAATCCCTTAGTCTCTGCTATTTACAGAGTGTGGCTAGCATACCCAGCCGAACCTCTCCAACCCAGAGGCTGGGCTTCCCTTCCCTATATAATCCAGCCATTTTGTTTACCCTTTACTTTCCATTGGCCTCTTGGGCTAGGCCTCCTTTGTGGGCAAAACTTCTCTTGCTCTTCCTCTTCCCCCCCCCCCCGCCCCCCACCCCGTTTAGACTGCCGGCCATCTTTCAGCCTGGACTCTGCTCTGCCCTGCTCTGCCCGCTTCTCCCCTTATAGCTACAATACAAATCTTACTTTAGTAGTAGCTATGTCCTTGTTTTGCTTCTTTGTATTCATTCACTTCCTTCACACATGTTATTGTTACCACATACAGGCTTCAGCAGAGAAAGCAGAGTATACCTTTTAGCCTGATCTCTCAGCAATATTTGGCACTGATAACTATGGTATCTTACAATGTTTGGAGGCCTGACCTCTGCCTCTTCCCTTCTCAAGTTTCCCTCCTGCCTGTCTGGCCATTTATATTCTCATCCATCTTAAGCTTCTCTGCTGGCCTCCTTATTGGTGTTCCCCCAGTATTTGCTCTCTGAAATTCACCCCTCAAATATCTATCACCTACATGGGTATGACTTCAATTCTGTGACCTCCTCAGCAAAAGATGGAGTTTGGGGAGCACCTCCTCATCTATGCCTAGGTTTGCCTGGATTCATCTTGTGCGGGTAGCCTCAGATGCTGAGAGGTCATGACAAGTTCCATAGCCTTATCCACATTGTGTAGCAGCTTCCTCCATGACTATTACATTCCAGGGAAGCTCCTTAAGACAGATGATAAACAACTCAAAAATGCTACAGGAAGTCCCTGAAACTGAACACTTTCACTAGTCCCTTTCTTCTCAAGAGTAAATGAGCCAAGTACCCTAGAGTCTCTCTCAGACAAACCAGGCTGGAAAGAAGACTCTAAAATCAGGCCAGCTGCCTGGAAAAAAAAAAAACAGCCAAGCTGCCTAGGAGATGTTTATACCAACTGAGTAACTTGGAAAGGGTACTTGCTAACCTTTTGAGCTGCCTACAAGTTGTGATAGTGTGTGCCAGGTTCCCAGATTTTGAGAGCTGTCACCTATGCAGACCTTAATGATGAAGCTGTCTTTGAGTCATTTCTGCTCCTGTAAACAACCCCTTACCTGTACCCCTGTAAATAGCATAAAAATAAAAATATATCTCATTGGTTCCCCAATTCGGACTTTGGTAGTATCTGTACTTTGCTCTGTCATGGGCTCCATATCTGGAGTGTAAAGACATGTGGAGCATCTCTCTAAGAAAAAGTCTTGTCACACAATAGTGAATCCCAAAAGTTCACATTCACAGCCCTTCTTCTTGTCTGGCTGTTACATTCTTTCCACCTGCTCTTCAGAGATGTCTCTGCTGAAGGAGAAAGTGCCCAGATATAGGAAAAACACTTGGCATACTGTGCTCCTGAATAAGAAGCATGGCATACCCTCCCCCAGAAGTCAGGACACTGAACTGGAAAGCAGTGTAAGCCTGTAGCTGGCATGCAGACGAGCTCTCTGCAGCTCCTTCAATGGACTTCTTCCACGAAGAGACCCTGGTGGTATGAACTCTCCGTATCCAAGCCAAGGTAAGGTGCTAACCAATCACAATCAGTAGGCTTCGGATATGTAAGTACCTGTTCACATAGAATAAAACAGATGCCATTCCCTGAAATTGTCTCTGGAGTGGTCTATCTATCTCCTTGCCCTTTGTTGACCCAAAGGCATTGCTGCCTTGGGCAGGCACCCCTGGGTAACCACGGCACCCTAAACCTTATGGTAACAGAAAGGAGAGTTGAGAAAGAAGTTCTGAAGGCACAAAACAAAATTTTGCAATTCTTGATTTAACAACTGATTCAAGCAAGGAGTACCAAGGGATACAACATCATTACATGAAAAGTCTTTACAGAACTGATAACTTCACACAGTAAGATATCACAAGCTATAAAACATGTACCTGAATCATGTATATACTTGTACCCTGTTACCAGCGCCTTCAGCCATAAGGTACACATGATGTTGTGTCTCATGCCATGATCAATTATGATGAATGTAAACTCTCTGTGAAATATTGATACCCAGAATATTTTACCTTGTCCTAGTCAGGGTTGAACATTAATAATGAACAACACAAACCACATGCATAGCTTAAAACATTCTGTTGACTACATGAAAAAGATAGGTGCTGTATGCATAGCCTCACATAGCTGAAGTATTATTTCAAAATAGTAATCAATGATGGTGATTTGAATGAGAATGGCTGCCAGGGACTTGCCTGGGCTTGAAAAGGAGTTCCTGAGAGAAGAGGTGTCTCAGAGCTGCAAAACAAATGACTCAAATTTACATAATCGGTTACAAGCTGATGGCCCATGTTCTGCTCATGACAGCTTTCCTGAGTGCTCTCTCTCTCTCTCTCTCTGAAGTCAGCTTTCTTCACTCAGAGGCTGTATAAAATCAGGCTACATTTATCAATACTGAATCTAGAAGATGGAACACTATTTAAAGAATTGACTCAGATTTTGCAGGAAGTCAATGTCATACACAGGCTCATAGTGAGAGAACAAGAGTGACTCCCAGATCACCTGTGGGCAGTCCATGAAGATGAGGCTCAAGGGAAGCAGGCTGGATCCAGAATTTGCTGGTCAGAAGGCTATGAGATCACTAAGTAGCTACTAAATGATTTTTTCCAAGAGCTTAACCATTCTTTTCTGAAAACACAGCACTTAATCTCCTATAAACCAGGCTCTGATGTCACTGTTCCCTTAAATTCTATCCCAGGAAATGCATATTAAGTAAACCAACTCATCTGAATTCAGGAAACAAAATCTCTAATTATTTAATACTGTAAGGAGCAGGCCTGTAGCAAGACTTGCTCCACCTTGTAATATTTGGGATGTTTGGAAGTTGTTTTGAAATAAGTTATTTGCAGTAAGTTGTTTTGATGTATTAGTTATCTAGAATAACATATAAAAGATGTTTTGCCAAAATGAGAGATATTAGAAGTATATACTTGTGCAGAAATTTTCCATAGAAAAGTAAACAACTTGAGAAGATAACCAGACGCGAGTGGTTATCTAAACCCTGCTTCAGTGTGACGTCAAAAATAGTTTCAAGAGGCAGCTAGGAGACAAGCTAACAAACATCTCTCTATCCCTCGCTCTTGGTAGCCATGGCTGCTGACGTGAACCTCCTGAGCCTCCAGACTCTGCCACAATGACCAGAGACCATCCGAGACCACCCGAGACTTCAAGGGCAAGTAATCTTCATGGTCAAACATTATCTACAGTCAAACCTTTCTTCGTGGTCAAGTATAACACTCCGGCCGAGAGATAGCTGGACCTGCTTCCAGAGACACTGTCAGGTCGTATACCCCCTAATAGGCAGTAGAGTGAAGCCGTATATATTTAATATGCAGTAAAGCGAAATGTTTAGCTATTATATTGTCATAGCCTTTATCCTTTTAGCTCTGATATGTTAATATTGTATGCTGTGTGTAGTTGTATTGGAAACTGACATAAAGCATTCAAAACCTAAACAGTGTGTTGAGTCCTCTCTTACCACTCCTGAGGTATTTCTCGTGGTGGAATCCAGTGTACGAACACCTGAGTGAAGGAGCTCTGTCGCCATCCTTCCCAGTGGGAAGTGCCACTTGGCCTTTGCTTGTGACAAATACACACAATTTTTTTTTTTTTTTTTTTTTTTTTTTTGGTTTTTCGAGACAGGGTTTCTCTGTATAACCCTGGCTGTCCTGGAACTCACTCTGTAGACCAGGCTGGCCTCGAACTCAGAAATCCAGCGCCTCTGCCTCCTAAATGCTGGGATTAAAGGCATGCACCACCACCACCTGCCTTCATGGTAACATTTTAAATATATTTGTTGCAGTATATCTGAATGGCATCAACTCAGGTAACACTGTCAAGGTATCATTAGCAAAACATTGTATTGGGTAAGTAGAGAGGAAATAAAGTTTAGTGACCTGTTTAATTAATGTGATACAGTAAGGATGCAATTAAGATGTAAGCTGTGATAGTAGCAACTCCACAGCTAGGCTGAAAGCAGTCAACCTAATTTATCTTGACAAATGTATAAAATAGTTTTCTGTCTGCTTGTGAAGCTGGGGTCCAAGGAGAATGGTAGAGTTGAGGCAGGAAATTAGTCAATAATAGCATTACCATACAGATCGAAAAATACCATTCAGTTATGTACAGAATAGAAGGCTAACTAAAAACATGTAAGGTTTTAGTCAGAAAGCATGTACTCATGTCTTGTAGTGTTACTGCTCACCAGTATCTGGCTCCCTTCTATTTCTAGGCACATGGGGAACTGTGCTTCATGTGCATTCTTATGTCTAGTTAACTTATTTGGCCAATGGAAGAAGTCCTTTCAGAGTAGAACTATCAAACTATGGGATACTTCTCCCAAGGGTCCTTTGCTTGGTGAATGCAGCACTAGGAAATGGGATACTATGGCATTATATGATAGTCGGTGCAGGAATAACCCAGAAATATTGATCTACTCAGATTGTGTAGCTGTTTCTCATTTTATCACCTGATATAATATGTGGGTCTTATAAAGGTAAAGATTTGTTTTTAAGGAATACAGTGAGAGTCGGTTTAGGAAATATAAGAGCGCTTGCCCCAAAATTCCAGGGAATTAACTAAGATGTATATATTTACTGGCAACTAACAGAACAAAGATGTGGAGAACTGTGCTAGTGCTCTGACCGACCTGAGGAGTTGTAAATGCTAAACTAGTGAGTCAGTACCAAAGGCACACAGCGGATGTGCACCCCACTCTTAAAGAGCTGATGTCTTTATCTCTCCACTCCTTAGGACGGAGACTGCAAATAACTGGGGACATAACAGAAAGGGAAACTAACAACACAAAATAAAAGGCTTCCTGGAGCACCTGTTTTTCTATTATTATGATAGTGCAGTGTTTTTATATTTAAACGAAGATCTATTTCATAGGATGGCAAGCTGAGGCAACTTCTTAAGATATGCTGAAACAAAAATAGTTTATCTTTATGCAGACACATTAAAGCTTTCCTCAAGACTCTGTGGAATGCTTGGCCTCCTCTAGGCCAAGAGATTGCTTAGATAGAAGTGAATCTAACTAATTGATGCTAATGTTAAGCCTTTGTCTCCAAATAGTTCAGCTAAAGCAGTGGCATCATCCATCTCATCCCTGTTTTGCTTTGTGTTAATCACAGAAGTATTTTTTGTGCTAAAATATTTGGCTGACTTGCTCCATATCATTACATTTCTGTAATTCATTGAAAGTTTATAACGTATCGGAACATGAGCCAGGTGTGGTGGCACATGCCTTTAATCCCAGCACTTGGGAGGCAGAGGCAGGTGGATTTCTCAGTTCAAAGCCAGCCTGGTCTACAGAGTGAGTCCAGGACAGCTGGGGTTA
>NW_022196910.1:47199871-47205284 GCF_008632895.1 Mastomys coucha
ATCGGAACATGTGGTGATTGAAAATCACTTCCTCCTCAACCATCCTGTCTAGAATCTCCTTTACTACCAAATATGATATTTTTGTGATAAGCAGAAATAAGCAGGAAAGTATTAATTATTGGCTTAGCTTTCATAGAGTGGTGCTGGGCATCAATCCTTTAGGTGGCCATGTAGGATTTTTGTAGGACTTCAGTGAAAATGATTTCTCTCAGCTTGTATAATTCATAAAAACAAGCAAACTATAAGAAGAATCATCAAAGATGGAGCCTACAGCCTCGACCTGAGTCTCACCGGCAAATGTAATCCTCTAACCCACACCTCCATGCACATGCGTACTCCACAGACGCACACATTAAAAAGTGTCCATCAAATACATGAAGAAACTGCTGAGTATGAAATTAGTGCAGAATTGGAATCAACAGAGCCAGGAATCAAATCCAGGAAGCTAGCTGCTGAGCACGGCTCTCTCATTGGTATGTACCTCTCTTGTCCATGCACCATAGGCACACTGAGGGTTGCAACGAGACCGACTCCAGCATAATATAAATTATTCCTAACGCATCACTTCATTTTTGCTTGTTTGAGCTTTATCAAATGAATGTGTTTCTGTGGGCCCTTCAGGGAGATTTAAATCAGTTATGAAGACACCACAATATCATGTTATCAATAAGTGAGAAACAACTCCTGTTGCAAGGGAGCTACTTGTTTCCTTACAGTTATTGGCTCAAGTTGTAAGCAGTCAACACTTGGGGTTTGAGGATCGATACGTGTAGAAGTGATTCTTCCCCCCCCCCTTTTCCTGTTTGGCTCTATTTTGGACAGATGATTGTTGACTGACCCATTTCCTGTAATATTTGACCATGACTTCCTATTTCAAGCAAGCATAATTGATAATATTTCTTCTCCATTGCTCTTCAAAACCCCTGGCCTGCCATATCTTCTTTAAGTGGTAACATTATCAAGTGAACTGCTCTGTTAGGGATGTTTCTGTAGTCAATGAATTCACCTGAAACATGATGGGCAGGTGTTAAGACATCTGACTAACCCTTAAGTAATGGTTGTGTGTCTTCCTCTGAAATTCCCCTACCAACTGACTCTTTGTTATTGTATTAATCTGGGCATGGGGGTGGGGTATCGCTACAGGAGTGCTTCTCAACCTGTGGGTTGTGACCCCCTTGGCAGCCCTCTGTCTCCAGAAAATAGTTACATTACAATTCATAATTGTAGCAAAATCACAGTTATGAGGTAACAGCAGAAATAATTTTATGGTCACAGTATGAGGGCCTGTACTAAAGGGCTGCACCATTAGGAAGGCTGAGAACCACTGCTGTTAAGGAACAGAACGGGCAGAGTGAATATATGTGGGATTTATTAGAATGGCTTACAGGCCAGCTAGTCCAACAATGGCTGCCTAGCAATGGAAAGCCCAAGAATCCAGTAATTATTCAGTCCACAAGTCTGGGCATCTCAGCTGGCCTTCAGTACACGCTGGAATCCCAAAGAAGTAGGCTCTAATGCCAACGAAGGAATGGACTTGCCAGTGAGAGTAAGGGCAAGCAGGCAAAGAACTAAAGCTTCATTCTTCCATGTCCATTATATAGATTGCCAAAAGGTGTGACCCAGACTTAAGGTGGATCTTCCCATCTCCAAAGATCTGAATTTAAGTGGATTTTCCCACTTCAAATAATAATTAAGAAAAACCTCTTCCAGGTGTAACCAGCCACTTGGGTTTTAGTTCATTCAAGACTCCGTCGAGTTGACAGCCAAGAATGGCCATCACAGTTATGATGTCACTCTCCGGGTCTTTCTCAGGTGTGTAAGGCCCACGTGCATATTTAGTTGTTCATAGGATCTCTCTATTTAGCAATGTAAGCTTTTCCAAGCCAATATGTGTCATCCAGTAATCCAACTCATATGACCCTAACTTTAAAACATGCATTTGTCAATGGGAGACTAGATGAAAAGGTTGCCCCTCTCAGATCTGAAACCTGCCTAGAGAAGGCAGATAGGCATAGAATGTCTCCAAACATCTGGTCAACCCCCTATGGTGCAGAGAGTCAGAGAGCACACCAAAGGAGAGAAACAGAAGCTGTACCCCTTACAAGTCCATATTCCAGCCAACCCGTGAAGAGCGCTCTGCCAGTCTCAGTTGATCCCACATTTCAGAGGGGGACTTGAAAAACTTGCAGAAAGTGTTTCAAAGAGTAAGGTGGTAAGAATTAGCTGTAGAGCTTCCTGGCTTTCTCTGTGGGGAGGAAGGGTAAAGCTTCACAAAACACTGAAACATAGGAGGCCATAGGAAAAGAATACAGTCTGCAAGGTCCCAAAGCATAAACTTTAGAGCTGGAATCTCAGGGCATCTCACCTGGTTTCCTAATATCCTGCCTGGGGATGAGAGTGCCTCGTGGAGCTATGGAAGGGTTAAGTGAGATTCATGTGTCATGGTAGCTAGCATGTAGTGAACGTTCAAAGTCATAATGATGATCAACATCAGATCATTATAGGTGCTCATGATCGTTGTGGAGTGGTGTGAGGAAGAATTCCAGAAACATCTGCAATAGTCCCTGAGAGGGATTTATCAGAGTGTGTGCAGAAATTAAAAACTGGAAGCACATGGGCAGAAAAGAGAACTCAGGCATGATGTGTGCTCTGTGGTTGGGCTGGAGCTAGAAGCAAGGCAGGCCTGCTTATTTCCCATTCAACACAGCTCACTGTTTTTGTAAGTGTACTTACATGCCACATTTAAACATCAGAAGATTTCACATGTAAACTATAGACTCTTAGAATACCAGGCAATGTGGGGCTGGTACTCGCTCAAGGCAAGAGGTTGCTTAATCTAAGCATTATGCATCTCTATTAAATGAAGCCTGCTGGCTCTGGCTGGCCACAGCCTTACTTCCTATGTGGGTCAGGCTGTTGTCAAACTCACAGAGACTCACATGCCTCTATCTCTTCGGTGTTAGGATTAAAGGTGAACACTACTACCCCTGGCTACATTTTCCTGTTTCAAAGGGTGGATTGTTACACACTCATGGTTTGACCTGAGGCTGCCTCAAAGAGAAAGTCTTAAAGATGAGAACAATAATTAATAAAGCAACTGGCAATTTGGATTAATGTTTCTTAGACCAGAGATCCCTGCTTTTCTTTTCTTTTTTTTTTTCCTTCTTTTGAAAGAGTTAAGTTTGAGACTTGTGCTGGCTAATGAAAAAATTGCAGGTTTGAGGAAAACACAGTGGACCAAGGTCGAGCATGTTCAGATGGGCCTGGGCAGGGGCAGGCGAGCTGTTGGGACATTCTGGGAACTAGCAGGCTGGGAAGATGTGGAGGAGAAAGCATGCAAAGATATGTCTGGGTGGGCCCTGACATGACCCAACTGAGTAATGGGTCATCTGGTCCTCTTAGATATGGTTTAAGGTCAGCCAGATGCTCTGTTGACTCAGATTACCACCCTTAGGAATTTTCCGCCCTGATCTGCACATACACTAGCTGATATTTGAAATAGCCAATCATGTATAGCCACACCAATTCCCTTGTTCCCTCAGACCTTTTCCCTATATAAATCCCTAACCCCTGAGCCTCGTGGTCGATTCCTCTATCTCCTGCGTGAGATACGTGTCAATCCGGAGCACTCTGATATTAAACTGCCTCGTGTGTTTACATCAAGATGGTCTCTCGTGATTCCTTGGGTGCACATCTTCCTGAGATTTGAGTGGGGGTCTCCCCACAGGGGTCTTTCACTTTCATTTTTTAAAAGGAGAGGTCTCATTATACAGCTTTGGCTGGCCTGGAACTCACTATGTAGACTAGGCTGGCCTTAAACTCACAGAGATCCACTTGCCATACCCAGCCCTGAACCGGCTTCTAATGTCTTTAATTTATTAACAATAGTATATGTTTCTTGTAGTAAAGTCTTTCTTCTCTATAGGTAATATTTAGTAACTGCGTCTAAATGAATCTATACCTCAAGGGATTCCCTGTTTATGCTTACCAACTGGAATAAGAATGAATGTTTCCACTTAAAGTGGAATTGTGAGATGTCTCTGACAAAAATGAGGAAAGTAAAAATAGTGTAGAAAAATTATGTGATATGAAAAATAGAAGATTCTGGGCTAAAGGAAGTGAGCTGTTATACACATTGAAGGACCCCAAGATTAAGAAGAAGAGCCAATAGCATTATGGGCTGCTAGTGTGTGGATGGAAAATATCCGAGTCCATCATCACAAACACATCTTCTTCCACAGGTTTTGCTCTAGTCGCTTGAATAGGAATGGCTCCCAGAGACTCATGTGTTTGAGTGCTTGGCCCACATGGAGTGGCTCTATTAGGAGGTGTGGCCTTTTAGAGTAGGTGTGGCCTTGTTAGTGGAAGTGCATCACTGTAGAGGTGGGCTTTAAGGTCTTAAATATTCTCAAACTACAACCCTTGTGACAGTCTCTTTCTGCTGCCTGCCGATTAAGATGCAGAACTCTCGGCTCCTTCCCTAGCACCATGTCTTCCTGTAAGCTGCCATGCTTCTCACCATGATTATAATGGACTAAACCTCTGTACTGTAAGTCAGCCCCAGCCCCAGGAAAATGTTTTCCACTTAGCCGGGAGGTGGTGGCCCACGTCTTTAATCCCAGCACTTGGGAGGCAGAGGGAGGCAGATTTCGGAGTTCAAGGCCATCCTGGTCTACAGAGTAAGTTCCAGGACAGCCTGGGCTATACAGAGAAACCCTGTCTCGAAACACCAAAAAAAAAAAAAAAAAAAAAAGTTTTCCACTATAAGAGTTGTCATGGTCATGGTGTCTTTTCACAGCAATAAAACCCTAAGAGAGTTGTGTTGTATGGATCGGGACTGTGCCTCACTTAGGGGGTCATGAGGAAGGTGTCACCCTGGTAACTACAGGTTCCAATGAGGTCTTTCCTTGGAAACATTTTTTGTTATTAGTTGACTTTGAGCTAGCCAATCTTTTATATATTAAGCACTCAGATTTGCCTTTTTGGAAGCCTATTTAAGAAAAGAAAAAAAAAGCCCACCACTTCAAAATCCTTCTAGTGTATTTCTGACAAGGGTCAGTGTCACTGAGTATCAGGTTCCGGGTGTAGGTGCTTTGAATTTATTTCTTTTTTCTTTTTTCTTTTTTTTTTTTTAACTTTTATTGCATTATCAGAAGTTATATGATTTCAATTTATCTTAATTTGTTAACATTTAAAAACATATTTTAATTAAATAGAATTGAATCACATTCTTGTTCCCCTTTTGTACCACCACTTTTCCCATAGGCTCCCCCTTCGATACCTATATTTTTTGTCGTATTCCTTAAAATTTGTAAAACATTATAAAAATAAAAATATGTATTATGAAAGTTGTTTGATATAAAACAACAATTGATTTAACAGTCTTATGTAGATGCTCGTCTACAGCAATAGT
>NW_022196910.1:47207393-47212196 GCF_008632895.1 Mastomys coucha
GGTCTGCTCAGAACACTAACCCAGACAGACCAGAAGGAACTGGAGTCACTGGGCTGGCAGAGTTCCTGTGTGCCTGGTCAAGCTGGTCCCAGTTACTCCGAGTGTTGGGACAGATGTTTGTTCCTGCTTACCTCTGATCCTGGGTGTGTCAGAGCGCCTGGGAGTGGAGCTTCCTCTCTATTTTTTGTTTTTTTCGAGACAGGGTTTCTCTGTGTTGCCCTGGCTATCCTGGAACTCACTCTGTAGACCAGGCTGGCCTCAAATTCAGAAATCTGCCTGCCTCTGCCTCCTAAGTAGGTACTTCGAATTTAACAGAGCTGTCTTAGGGTTGTATTGCTGTGAAGAGACACTTTTATAAAGAAAATTAATTGCGACTGGCTTACTGTTTCAGAGGTTTAGTCCATTGTCATCATGGCAGGAAGCACGGTGGCACACAGGCAGACCTGGTGCTGGAGAAGGAGTTGAGAGTTCTACATCTTGATCCACAATCAGCAAAAGTAAAGACCGAGACATACTGGCCAGGCTGGGGCTTTTGAGATCTCAAAGCCTGCCCTCAGTGACCCCCTTCCTCCAACAGGGTCACACCTACTATGATAAGGCCACACCTTCTATATTATGCTACTCCCTATGGGCCAAGCATTCAAACACTTAAGACTGTAGTGGCTATTCCTATTCAAACCACCACAATAATAATGGTTTTGTTTTGTTTTGTTTGCTTGCCTTTTCAGCAAACTATATTCTAGGTTTTCCATATATATATATATTTTTTTTTCTGATCTGAATGCCCAGTAGTTTTTAATCCCACGGTGTTTTTAGGGCTTTGACTGCCTGACTTCTCAAACTAGGCCAGTGCTTTTATGCCTCTGCTGCCCCCTCCTGGTCATAGTTGGTAACTGCCGCTCCAGGGAAAAGGCCTGACTTCTTGGTTCTAAAATAGTTCTGCAGGATGTGCGTGAAACATGTTCATTTTGCAAACGTCTTTGGGGCATCATTTTAACGGTGCTGCAATCCCTGCAAAGACTAGCCACTACTTCATGTTCCCAAGAAGATTTTAGACTGGAAGGAGGGGAAAACATGGACCTAAAGTGTGCTGGACTAAAAGTCTTAGGGGAAAATGGTTCTAAATAAAATCTGTCACCAACAAGCTCTGCACCTTTGTAGTCCCTAAGCTGAGAGCTTCCTGTTTTCTCATCAGAGGAAATGCTAGAGCATCAATAGCAGGAAGTAAAATGCTATTTGAAATCCTAATGAGCTGCTGCCACTTTAGGGAATCTCTGGACTATGCCAAGGCCAGACCCAGAAAATGAGTAGATTATAGAGAATTCATAGAAGAAAAATAGGAGTGAAGCTTGATGACTTGGACAAGGCATTTGTTTCTTTTATATAACACTAATAAATAAATAAAGTAACGAAGGAAGAGCAAATGGAATTTCATTCACATTTCAGGTTGGAGTGTCAATAGATATCATCAAGAAAATGGGAAAAAAAACCCAGGCGAGGAAAAAAAAAACATTTTTTGCAAGTCATAAATAAGGAAGTAGTGTTCCAAATATCTAGAAGATTTTTTCATAACTCAATGATAGAAACTCATAACATAATTTAAGAACCAAGAGTTCAAGTAAATATTCCTCTAAAGACATCCAGGTAGCTGGTGCACATTTCAAAAGATGCTCATATCATTTGTCAGAAAAATATCAATCAAAACTACAGTCAAAAGCTACTTCACACCCAATAAGGTTGTCAGTTTGAACAGACACAGTGTAACTACTATGAGAAGCTGGAACTCTCATGCCTGGGTTATGGGCTTGCACATGACACGATCAACCAGCAAACACTTTGACAGTTCCACATACTTCAAAGCACAGCGGAGATGCAATAACTCAGCAATGGAATTCTTTAGTATATGCCCAAGAGAATAGAAAACATATCCACAAAAACATATACATAAATGATAATCATAATATTGCCTATGATACTGAAATGGCTAAGTCAACCCAACCATTCATCAGCTGATGAGTGGTATATCTATGCAAGGAAATACTACTCGGCAAGAAAAAGAATAAAATGCCCATTCATGCTACAATATAGATAGACCAAGAAATAAGTAAAGCGAACAAAAAAAAAAAATCACAAAGGATCACCTGCTGCATGATTCCACTAAGGGAAATGCTCTAGAGATGCTGCAGTCATGGTGTTTTGTCACATGTCACAGTAATTGAACACTGACTTACACAAGGGCTGAAGAAATGTTCTACATGGTGATGGTCGCACAAATCAATACTAAAATCCCCCAACTATGAACTGTCACCAGACAAGCTGTCTCATGTCTGAATTGTGTGTCAATAAAGCTGCTAAAATTAGCAATTGCTTCCTAGGAAACTACCGAGCAGTTCTTTCCTTCAGGGTCAGGATGTGAAAAGGACACTGGGAACTTCCAGGCGTTAGCTATGCAGCACTTTTAGGTGGGATGGTTGGTTGTGTGGGTGAGTTTCACTTGACTGATTTATGGAGCTTTCCATAGGCTTGATTGCACAGCAACAATATTTTTAAACTGTCCTTGGAGCTGGAGAAACAGCTCAGTGGGCAAAGTTTGTGTTGTAGAAGCATGAGGATATGAGATTGCACTCCCAGCACCTTGTAAATGCTAGATGCAGCAGCGCAGCCTGTAACCTCCGCACTAGCAGGAGAGGCTGACACTGAAGGTTCACTGTCCAGCTGAAGACCTGAGCTCTAGGTTCAGTGAGTGACCCCAGGTCAGGAAAGAAGAGGCTGCTAGGGAGCGCTTTCGGCCCTCAGTCATCAAGCTACACACACATGCACATACATACATCTTACACACACATGCACACCACACACATCACACACATACATACAACACGCACACATACATACATACACATAGCACATACACACACATCACACATCACCCACAAACATAGGCACACATACCATACACACATTCATACATACATACATATATACACACACCACATGCATGCACACACATACATATACACATACACACAGCACACATACATATTACACACACAAACATGCACATACCACATAAATACATACATACATACACACACACCACATACATACACACAGCACACAAATATACACACACAACACACACATACATACACACACAACACATACATACACACATACAAACCACACTCACATACATAAACATGTGCATACCACACACAGCACACATACCACACACACATACATGCATATCACACACATACACACACATTCACATACATTAACACAGACTGACACCCATAAACACAAATTTAAAAAATCTTTATCTAAAAAAAGAACTTTAAACTCAGGCTGAGGATGAGACTCAATTAACAGAGTGCTTGCCTAACATGCGTACATCCTTGCTTTGATCCCAGTGATGTGTGGCTACACTTCCTGTGTGCCTACTTGGGAGGTGGAGGCAGGCAAATCAGAGGATCATGATCATGTTTGGACACATAATAGGTTTGGACTTATCTGGCCTACTTGAGACTCTGTCTCAAAAACAAAGTCTAGAAGGAAGAGGAGGAGGAGAGGAAGAGAAAGAAAAGGGAGATGGAGAAGAAGAGAGGAGAAAAAGAAAAACAGTATTATCTTCTAGAGTAGGGAGCACTGTTCTGAAAGGATGCTCAGAAAAAGTGAGCTTTCTCTAAGCAGAATTCAAAGAAGACTGCACTGCATCCTGCTGTGAGAAGCAAACACACATGTATTACCTTCTTTCGCATAACAACTCATTAGTGTTGAAACTTAAACATTTTTATTCATTCTTTGGGACATTCACGCATGCATTTGCATTATTCAGCAAATATTTATTAAATGCCTGTCTCCTGGCAGCTGTTCTTCTGGGCAAAGGTGAGGTGCCTGGAGCTATCCTGGAGAGTTTCTCTGCACAGGGAACCCTAGGATCATTTGGTGGGGTCTGTGGAGCCACCATCAATTCTCTAATTACCAGGAGAGCTAACTAAACAAGGACAGGTGGAAAGTATTCATCTCTGAAGGAGCACCTGCAATAAATTCCCCCTAATCCAAGATGCCTGGGAAGGCTCTGCTCAAAGAAAAGATGGAGCCAAAACACACTCGTCCCCTTCTGATCAACGGAAGAGGAAGCTGGCTCGGTCACGTGCAGCGGGAGGAGTCCAGGCAGAGGACCCACAAAGCGTTTCCCGCTGTGTGGGAGAACTCATGTCTTAGAGATTCACAGTAGAGTTTATACAGTCCACAGTTGTTCCAACAATTCTTTCCAAAATTGAGGATTCTGAGACAGGCACTAAAATCAAAGAAGCAGAGGTTTTCTGAGAGCCTTCCCCCACCTCTGCTGAGAACACCCCTAATATAAAAATCTCCGTGAAAATCACTCTCACACACAGACAACTTTAAGGATATAGTTTCAATGACGCACTGTGGAGGAATTAGATACACATCAGATAGTCCGTTGTGAGGGAGACTTCTGAGAAGGATGGAACGGACATCTGACTTGGTTGTCCCCAAACCATGGGAAACAAACACCCTCACTTAAGTAGTTGCTCCTGCGTTCTTACCCTATGTGTTTAACCGCTGACTGGGGTTTCTGTTCCTAAAATGGTGGCCGTAAGAGCACCAGTGTTGTACCTTTCCAATAATAGTATCACCAAAGAACTGCAGGTTACCTTAAAAGTGTTGGTGTCATGCTGTATTTAATTAGTTTATCTCAAATACGTTTGTGGATTAACTGGTTTTCTGTCAACTTGTCACAAGCTAGAGTCATCAAAGAGGAAAGAGCCTGAATTGGGG
>NW_022196910.1:47212277-47216743 GCF_008632895.1 Mastomys coucha
GGGAAGACTCCATATGATGATCTAGCTTTAAGCCTTTTTCTTAATTGGTGATTGATGGGGAGGGCCCAGCCCATCGTGGGTGGGGCCATCCCTGGGCTGATGATCCTGGGTTCTCTAAGAAAGCAGGCTGAGCAAGCATGGGGAGCAAGGCAGTAAGCAGCACCCCTCCATGAACTCTGCATCAGCTCCTGCATCCAGGTTCCTGCCTGGTTTGTGTCCCTGTCCAGACTTCGTTTGGTGATGAACAGTGATGTGGAAACGTAAGCTGAACAAACCCTTTGGTCCTCAACTTGCTTCTTGGTCGTGGTGTTTCATTGCAGCAACAGAAGCCCTAAGATGCCTGGCTACTTTGGAAACCAGGCAAAAATATTGCATCTGCAAAAATAACGAACTATTTAAAGATTACACCTGTGCTAACTATATTTGTACTGCATTAAAGTGACTATTAGTTACTACTAAAATCAACACCTCACTGTTCCACTCACCTTATTAAAATTTCTGCAGTATTAGCAGAGCTACATGAGTGGTCCAAATACATCATTGATTTTGCTACTGGGGTTAAACAAGAGCCAGTGCTGAAAACATAGGTTTGAAATAATAGGTCTTTGAGATAATCCACAATAGTATTTGAGATAAACTAATTAAATATTAACTAATCTAGGAACAGTCACCTAAAAATGAAAAGGAACATTTTCAACTTGGGCAGTGATCTGAGTTCTTAAATGTTTAAAACTAAATGCCACATTCGGCCTCATCTTTCCCACAAGATGAGTATTGATATTATGCATAAAATCAGACAACGCTGACAACCATACAGCGCTTCCAGGCCTGTAGGACATGGCAGAACTTCGCTTTCCATTAAATAAACAACAAATGACTTTAAAATTTAAACAGGAGGCTGAATTTTTCATGCAGTTGATCCACAGTGGCTGTGCGGTCTTCCTAAACTGTTGACAAGGCGCCCCCTAGTGGAATTTTAACAAAGCGTTTCTCCGGCCGAGTGTAGTGGGAACCGGTGGCAGCTGAGTACCAGGTGCTGCCATGGGCTGTGGGGGCAAAGATCCCATGAAATGAACAGACCAACTCCGGGGGCTGCAAAGAGAGCATTGGTGGAAAGCTTCGTCAGAGATGTGGTGGAGACAGACAGAATGGAAGGAACTGATTTGACTATGGGCTGAGGAGGAGGGCATGGAATGGTGGGACAGAAGTGAATGGAGAAGTAGGTGTCTCTGGCATCACCACTAGCTTCATTTGGTGAGATTTGGTGAGGCACTTAGAATAGTGGAGAAGGCAGCGGGGCAGTGGTAGCACACACCTTTAATCCCAGCACTTGGGAGGCAGAGACAGGCAGATTTTGGAGTTCAAGGCCAGCCTTGTCTACAGAGTGAGTTCCAGGATAGCCAGGGCTATACAGAGAAACCCTGTCTCGAAAAAAAAAAAAAAAAAAGAATAGTGGAGAAGGCTCAAGAAGCATGTAAGAACAGGGACTGACATCCATCTGGTTTGCCTTTTAGCACACCAAACATTGTCCTCCAGAATGGGAACTTGGCCTGTTAGTGAGTTCACAATCACTGCCCAGAACCCTACCTAGATTGCCTGTGTGCATGACTCCTTACCTTTAGAGAACTTTCAGAGCAGACTTTTTGAACTTAGCAGGTTATAAACATAACCTGTGTGTAACGATGTGTAACAATGTTAGTTAAATAATAAGAGGCCATAAATTTGAGAAGTGAGAATACAGGAGAAGTTGGTGGGAAGAGGGAGAGGGAGAAATGATGTAAATACGATACAATACTCATGAAATTCTCAAAAACAGAATAAAAGGCTAAACTAAAACAGACTTCTTTGGCTATTTGAAAAGCTATGTCTGACAGAACAAAATTGAACTGGGAAGCTGGCTAAACTAAAACAAGCCCATATGTATGTTTAGTCTCACAGTACAAGTGAAGACACAGGCTAAATTTCCCAAGTGCATTTTATAGGAGCTTTGTGGGTAGCTGAGCCTGCCTTGCTCCTGGATTCTGTGGGCCGAAAGTCCAGCACCAGAGGATGCATCAGAAAACAGCATGGTTAGAGTCAGTCACAAGAAGAAATGAATTCAAAAAAGGAAGATGGGGAAGAGAGAAAAGGGAGAAGGTGGAGCTTGGGGGAGGGATGCCTGGGGAATGAGATTCTCTGCAGGACAGCAGAGGAGGATAGAAGGCTGGGAGGGGCACGGGCAAGAAAGGGCCTTCCTGAGCAGGAGGAACTGAGCAGATCCCCTAAATCCATTTAAGAAAAAGCTGGGGGTAGTGGGGCTCTTTGTGAGTTACAGGCCAGTGAGATTGTCTCTCTGACTCTGTCTCTCTGTCTCTCTCTCAAAACAAACAAACAAAAAGCTGTAGGTACATTCAAGAACATCAGCTGAGTTTGCCCTCTGACCCCTCCACACACACACACTCAGAGAAGAAATACTATTTCTGTAACAAAAAGAGGAGCATATCCTGGAGAAGAGAGAAATGTAGAAATGTAGGAGGTGAGGAAGGAAAGAGAATGGAGGGGAGGGCAGGGACCTAGTATGAGCAGCATCTAATAGGGCAGGGATTGAAGCAAAACCTGAGTGCTGACACTTTGGCACTTGGGGTTATCCCAGTCCACTGCAAGGCTGAGCGGGAGAGTAGTTTAGAATGAAAACATTTTGTCACAGGAGTTGAAAAGTAAAGATGAGGAAAGAATAAACCAGTATGGTCATTTTCAAAAGACTGAGTGGACAACACAATGAAATTAGGTGAAGATAATGTTTAAAGGGGGAAATTTTAACTCCCAAACACTGGAAGACTGAGTATGGGGTGGAGACAGACATAAGACGTGAGAGGGAAAGTTCATCTGCAAAGGTAAAGGTGAGAAACATAAATAAGAAACCATCAGGACTGGCAATATTAGGTATATAATAGATGATAGATAGATAGATAGATAGATAGATAGATAATGAATAGATGGACAGATAGATAGATGATAGATTAGATAGACAGACAGATAGATAGATAATTCCTGACACATTAGTGTGCCTCTCTCTGTAAGGAAGAAGAGTGAAGGAGTGTCCTGCCCTTGCATACTTTTTGCCTCTAGGGTTGAAAGCAGGATCTTCTGTGAGCCAGGAGCCAAGAAGGAAGCTGAGGAGGCTGAAGAAGCCTCTAATAACTGCTGAGCTGTGTGAGTGAGGAATCAGGAGAGTGGCGGGGTGCTGTGGAGCAGCTCGGAGGATGAATCTGAGTGGAGGGACTGGATGTACAGCGGCATGAGTCAGTACCATACTGCATTGCAAGTGAAGCACTGCCCAAACACAGTGAGGCACTGCGAGCCTTGGAAACAGTGGTGCTACCATGTCCCTACCCCGAAAATGCTTCCGAGGCTCAGGATCCCATGTCTACCTTCCTATGCTTGTAGGCAGACCTCTCCGAGGTGCAGAACACTATAGTGAGCAAAAGTGCTTAATACGCTTTGCACAGGAAGGGAACACAGAGAGGGGGTGAAGGGGAATGGGGAGAAGAAGAGGGAGGGGGAGGGGGAAAGGAGAAGGAGGGGAAGAGGGAGTCAGGATGGACGGAAGTTATGGAGAAAAGGAGGCCAACAACCTACCCAGGATGGTGCTAAGGCTGTGGGAGGTGGGACAGTGAGCTGAGGTTCCAAGCCCCATGGAGTCTCATGCTTCAAACACCTGCTTCATTGTTTTATCAGACATGTACAAAATGCACATTAAAGAGTATGGGGAAATGGACAGGTGGTTCAACAGTTAAGAGCACCTGCTCTTCTTGCAAGGGACCCAAATTCAATTCCTAACTTCCACATGAGGCCTCACAACTATCTGTAAGTCCAGTTTTAAGGTATCTAGTGTCATCTTCCAGCCTCCTCAGACACCCAGGGAAGGCCAGGCTTTGCTATTATTGTGGTGGGATGCAGGTACACAATAAGGAATGTCTTTACATTAACATTCTACTAGCAAAATGGACATATCCAAGAAGGAGGTCAACCATGTAAGGGAGGGAAGAGAAGCCATGCAGAGGGGAACAGGAGAGCAAATATGTAAACAGAGGCCCTTCCAACCAAGCTGACCTTCCTCTGTTTTCTTTTTTTTTTTTTAACATATAAAAACATATCTTAATTAAATAGAATTGAATCACATTCTTGTTCCCCTTTTGTACCACCGCTCCTCCCAGAGACCCCCTCTTCAATACCTACAATATCTTTTTTGTCATATTCCTTAAAATTTATAAAATATTATAACAATAAATATACATATTATAAAACTTGTTTGATATAAAACAACAATCAATTTAACAGTCTTATGTAGATGCTTGTCTACAGCAATGCTGAAAATACATTTTTCTCAATATAAATTTTAAATAATTCCAAATATTATAGCTGTATACTTAAAAATAATACATCACTACTAGTATTTTCTTAAATGAACATGAATATATAAAGTC
>NW_022196910.1:47218351-47268001 GCF_008632895.1 Mastomys coucha
AGCTTGTGCCCAAGGTCTGCTCAGAACACTAACCCAGACAGACTGGAAGGAACTGGAGTCACTAGGCTAGCAGAGTTCCTGTGTGTCTGGTCCCGCTGGCTGGTCCCAGTTACTCCGAGTGTTGGGACAGATGTTTGTTCCTGCTTACCTCTGATCCTGGATGTGTCAGAGCGCCTGGGAATGGAGCTTCCTCTGGGTGTTGTGGGACTGGCTGCAGAGCTTGCACCCAAGTTCTGCTCTGGACCCCAGCCCAGACAGACCGGTTCCTCTGTTCTCTTATGCCCTGTGTAGTCAAGGCACCATTTGTGTCTGGTAGATTGTATTTATGGCAGGTTCACTGTATTTGTGGTGGGTTGACTGTGCAAGGTGTGCATCCTCCAGCGCTGTTGCACAGCCTGTTCTTCCATGCTGAACCAGGCTTAATGGTTATCATGTCAAGGCAAGTGCTGTAACAAATTAGGCCTCATTTCCTGAATACTTGCTTAGGGGTCATTATCTTCAATATCTTATAATAATCTCTCCCAGAGAACAACGACCAAAAAGCCTTGTCTGCATTTTTATGGCTAGAAATGTAAAGAGCTACAGCCATGGACTATTACTATAGGAATTAATATATTAAGTAGAGAGACAACAGAACTAGGTTTCTTACATGGGAAACTATAAAATGAAAAATTCTGAGATACTTTGGAATATGGTCCTCACTGCCACATCAAATCACTTCAAATAAAAGTATGAGAATTAGCCTTTACATTATTCTGATAATGACAGTCATTTTGAGTAGGAGTAACACATGTCAGTTATATGGAATGTAGAATGTATAGATAAGCAAAAGAGAGGACATCTCTAAACCCGCTTTCTTTGAGATAGTCACATTTTCTTATAGTCTCCCTCTACTGTCATGCATTCATATATTTTCTTTTCTGCAAAAATAGACACTGATTTTACACAATGTTGAGTCATCTCCCTTTTAACATTAAGCAATTTTATATAATGTATTAATGGCTTCATTTAACTACAACATACTTAATAAATTTCTTGTTGTTAAAAATGTAACTTCTCTTTAACCATTCACTAGTATAAACAATGCAGCCCTGATTATCTTCCAAGCTATTATTCTATTTTTACAATTATTCCCATGAAACCAATTCATAGACATGTCAACAGTATTTAAGATATATGCATGCTTTTAATCCTGTGGTGGTGGGAGATACTGGTCAGTAGACAGAAGCAGCTAAAAACTTGTCTGGTTAAATAATTATCAGGTACTTCCAACTCGGGAAGCAAAATGAAGTAAGACCAAGGTAGACAATGTTGTCTGGAAAAGGGTTCTGTGGATGAAGTGCTTGCTGTATGGGCAGGACTTGAGGTGGCTCTCTGTATCTCAAATGAAAGCTCAACATGACAGCACCCATCTGGAACTCTAGTGCTGGGGAGTGGAGAGAGGTGGATCTTAGGATGCACTGCCCAGCAAGCCTAGCCAAAATGACAAGCTCCAGGTTCATGGTATCTAGATGATAGCTTCTGGCCTCTTTCACACTTTGCCACTTAGGTGTACTTCATGCATCCACATGTACACACACAAACACACAAAGGAAGAAGAGTAGGAGCAGGAAGAAGAGGTTGACTGGTCACTCAGCCCCTTTCAATCTCTCATCATTAAGCAGGTTTGATCGATGAAGTGAAAATACACTAGCTTTTGGAGTTGAAGTAGTCAAATCTATGCATACAACTTGTCAACAAGAGGTAGCAACAGAACATTCATGAACAGATAGATGAGAACAGCAAGAATTTAGGTAAAAATATAATATAGTCACAAAATGTTTAGTAAAATTTCCTTGGATCGTTTTTGGGACAGGGGATGTTGGCTAATGTCTTACTTGGCATTTCTATTGCTAACCGTGACCATGGAATGCTTATAAAGAAAAATATTTAAATGGGGCTGGCTTACAGTTCAGAGGATAAATCCATTACCCTCGTGTCAGGAAGCTTGGCAGCATGCAGTCAGACATTGTGCTGGAGAAGGAGCTGAGAATTCTACATCTTGATCCACAGGTGACAGGAAGTGAATTGGTTTAAGTTTCTGAAACCTCCAAGCCTACTCCCCTAGTCAACCATACCTCCTCCGAGAAAGCCACATCTCCTCCAAGGCATTTTATCACGGTAATAGAAAAGTAACTAAGATTTAAAGAAATAAAATATTGTGTCTTCCCACAAAGGACCCAGACCTTCTGGAAGGAAAGCTTGGTGCCCTTCAACAGGGGAAGGAGATGAAATAACTCTGAAGGTTAATCTTGTGTGGGCTGGACAATAATGGCAGGCAAGCTCTCCAGCCATGCTTTTGAGGAAGTTTCTAGAAGACACTGAAGTTGAACAAGGACATTGAGAAGAGGTGATTCCCCTCACGAATACAGATGGCCATCATGTTGATGGCCGTGATAGATCAGAAGTAAAGGAAGAGGAGGGGCAAGCTGCTGGGTCTCCTCAGCAGTGGAGCAGCCAGCCATTTCTCCTGTCTTCAGGTGGAGTAGTTCTACTTCTCCATCCTTCTGAGTCCAGAACCAGTGTCTTACCTCTTCTCAGAGCCCAGACTGAATTACTCCACCAACTTGCCCGCTTTTCACTTTGCAGATGGCAAATGATGGGGTATCTTAGCTTTCCTAATCATGGAAGCCAGCTCCTAAAAGTCTTTCCTCTTATTTATCTATAGATACTCCATTGGTTCTGCTCCTCTGGAGAGCACCGACTAATATGATATTGATTGGAAGCAGAGAGATAAAAGGATCATGAAGGGCTGATGAAAGAAGCCAACTGAAAATAGAATTTTCAACTGATGACAACGTACTGCTGTTCTATAGCTAGAGCAGCCAGCCATACATGCTTCCTTCTGATTTCCCTTGTACTTACTTGCATAAATTAATATGTAACTTAAAAAATCAAATAAAAAATAATGCCACCTCAAGATAGAAATTATGACTAATGAGAATTTGTGTTACTTTATATATATATATATATATTTATGTATGTATATATATATATATGTGTGTGTGTGTGTGTGTATGTGTGTGTGTGTGTGTGTGTGTTTGTGCGTACGTGCGTGTATATGTGTTCCCATATATGGGTGTATGGACATTTCACATGTATCTGGAGATCAGAGTTCAATATGGGGTGTCTCTCTTGATGCTATTTTATTTACCAAGGGAGTTTGCCACGTCCACTCATCTACTCCAGTAAAGTCTGCAGTATCAGGGTTGAAAGCCTGATCATGAGCCAGAGGTGTTATGACTTCAAAGGGAGTTTGTGCTTCCTGGGTATTCAGTCAATCGTTGGCATCTCCTAACTCAGACATGTTCCAGATTAGTCTTTCCAATCGTCAACATGCCTTCTTATTCAGGCATAAAGGTACCCCAAGAAATGATTCGTAAATAGTTAAAACTAAGATTCAACATTGTTCCCTGGCCAGCACAGTGTTCCAATATATCCTTATTTATTACCAAGCTGTTGTTAGCTTGGAATTTCTCACAAGGAAGCTGCCTTATCAGACAGGGTGTCCTCAGAGTTAGCAACAGAGGTCAGTCACTATTGCTACTGTAAACATAGAATTCTTAGAGCAGTCCCACAGAAGACAGAATTGCTTTACATACCAGAGAGTAATTGAAGGGCTTCCCTCACTTAAGAGCATTCTCAGGAGCTGCTAGATTGGGACTTCCTGGTGCTTGCCTCCAACAGACCCAGAGAATTAGCTTGGGACTGTCAAGATAGCCCCAGCAGGAAGGATAGCACTGTTCTTCTGCTTCACACCTGGATGCCTGATCTTACTGACCTTAAGACTGATGTGACTTCTGTCTTACTGTCTTGATCTTACTGACCTTGATGTGGCCCTCACCTGCCTATGTGACTTTTGCCATCTGCCCTGTTTTCTGTATTCTATATAAGCCTGGTTTTCACTTTGTGCATGGACTTACTCTTACATTCAGATTTGAGACGGAGCATTCAAACTTCAAGCCTCATGCAGTCCACAGCCCCCCAGGCCCAGATTGCCTGTGCAGAAGAGATGGCTGCTTCAGACCCACTATGTTTCAGATGGCCTCAGATGTATCTCAACCGCTGAGCTGCCAGATTTTTCATTTCTCTTCTGTAATGGCTGTAAAAACCTGATGCCATTTTTAAGAAATACACTCAGACTCAGCACTTTCTTGTGTCGACTCTGTTTGTCATTCTTGCTGATGCCTTCTCGACCTGGCTAGGACCCCGTTTCCCCTCGGGCTGAGGGAGGCCCAGGCTGGCCGGCCCGCAGCAGGAGTTCTTTTGCTGAACACCAATGTCCCTGATTTGATGTGCTTGCCCAGAGTCGTCCTGTCTTTGCCTTCCAGTTGGACTATGGAGAGGTTATCCTGGCTTTCGAGTGTTTTTTGTGGGTATTTACCAACACTCCAGCCTTCAGGCTTGCAAAGGTTTTATCCACTGAGCCATCTTCTCTCCAGCCCCCTGTTACGTATTTTAAGAGAGTGCCAGGTTCTTCCTCATCCAAAGAAAGTTTGCATGATACCATTACTACCCCTAAAAATTTAAATATATGGTGGACAAACCCAGATGAATGCTTAATAGTTAAAGGGCTGGAGTTGTCTGTTGGGCCGTGTGATGTCTGTTCTTGGTTGTCGACTTTGCTACAACAGGAATTAACCAAAACCTAAGCTATTGGGTACACCTGTGAGGGAGTTTCTTGACTGGTTCATTCCAGATGGGAAGATCTGCCCTAAATCTGGATCTGAGGTGGGAAGACATACCCCCTACCCCCCTTATAGCCAGGTCACATCTGCTGGCAGCCTATGCAAAAGACATGGAAGAGGAAGCTCTTGGTCTTTTCTTACTTGCTCACACTCTTGCCAGCACGTTCCTTCCTTCACTGGCATTAGAATCACTTCTGGATTCCAGCCTATGGCAGTTGGAATGCAATTGGCTCCGCTAGGCTTGCATGGAGAGGCACTATCAGGAGGTGTGGCATTGATGGAGGAAGTGTATCCCAATTCACTTCCTGCTACCTTCGAATCAAGATGTAAGACTCTTGATTTTTGCCTTTAAAAAACCCTTCCCCACACCCTCCTTCATGACATATCTGAGATTCAGTTTTAAGCCTGTCCTGCTAGCAGCTAATCAATAAATCCCTTAATTATAATTGAATTGAGTCTGTGGTCTTTTGCCAGGGGTCAGGACATGACACCATGACTCTGCTCACTTCTGCTCATTTCCTGTTCCTGTTTTCTTTCATACTTTAGGGAAGAATTCTGTTTCCTCCATGAACCTGACAGCTGGCATTTCCTTAAGAACATGGAAGGGATGGAGATGCCTTTTCTTTTTCTGTTTCTAGATGAGCCCTAACATTGACGATAGGGGCCTAAAGAGCAGTCAGTTCTTGCTTGCTTCCTCAGCAGAAATGTCCGGAAGCACTGGCAGTGGACACTCAGCAACACAGCAGCTCCCAGCTCTTAGGTCTACCTGTTTCCTTTCATTCCTAAAAGTGGAAATGGCTCTAGGTGTCAATAATCTCTGGGTAAGTTCACATCCTCAGTTAACTACTTTAATAACTAATTCCTAATCTTAATTTCCTGTTTGAGATACCAAGTGGGTAATTTTTCTTTGAAAGGCCAACCACTAATCCAGACAAATGCAAACCTCGATTCAGGCAAAGGAAAATTTAGAATTGGGGGGAATCGAAAGGGATTGTGGGTCCTCGATGAGACCTTTCCTCTGGGAAACAATGAACATTGCTGCTCAGCTCATTCAAATGATTACTGACACCCAAATGATAGTGTCTGGATGAGAGGTACAGAGAAAGATGGGGTAGTGCCAGTGAGGTCTTCTAACATTCAGCAGTTATTTTTTTCATTAGGTGAATGCATTTTAATAGCCTATATAGGCTGTGAGTAAACACATAAATTATTTTCCTGTCCTCCGAGTGCTAGACAAATGCATGATGAAAATGTCAGCGATTGCTCTGCCTCCTGTCTCCATCAAAGCCTTAGCGCTGTCAGCAGGGAATTAATATAAACAGGCATATTGGCTTCATACCCATGCCCTGCTGCAATCTTATATTTTTCTGAAGGCTATACAAAATAGAAACAGTAAAAGGTCAGAGATTAATATTTACCCTAGGCTGAAGTTAGTACAACTCTTTTTTTTTTTTTTTTAATCTTAAGTTAAAAACCATAAAAAGAGAAACAAGACAAGATTCGGTGCCTGATGGCCTGCAGTCCCACTATATAATTTGCTGTCTACTTTCAGGATGACATGAAATTATCATCAGTAGTGGGATAACCAGGGACTATTTATTTATCCCGCGCTTCAGGACGCCATTTGAAACTGGCTCCACTTACACGGCGTTTATGAATTCCATTTCCCTAACTCCTCTCTTGAGGACGTTTGCCTTGATGGTGCAGTTGGTATCATGGGCATTTCCCTGCCAGGAAATACAAACTAATGTTGGTACATTAATTTGCTACAGGAACAGCATAATTTGTGGCTGTGCTGTACTCTTTACAACTAGAAACAATTTATCTTTTAGCTAGCTGCTGTTTTGATCCTATTTACATACTATGTAACTTACTTATGTCCACAAAACTGTCTCTGGAGACAGGACTCCTTAGACCTGGCTACCTTCCCCTAGGTTTAGCTTGCATTTTCCTTTTGATTAATGTACCATTGTGGCTCCATCTGCACTGTTCCACACCCCATCTCTACCTGCTGCACACAAGCACAGTACCCCTCCCAGCTTCTCTTCACTCTTGCAAGCTCCCCCCACCCCCAATTGATAACTGCAGCCCAGAATCTACTAAACTCAGGGGATAAAATCCTTATGCTGACTAAGAATGGATAGTAGAGAACAAGTCTGAGGAAGGGGTATGCTGTGGCCGAAAATGGATCTCCCCAAAGATTTTTTCACTCATCTCTAAGTAACCCTGTGAAGTGCGGACCTGCATGCAGAGGAGATCTGTAAAAGAGTCTGTCTACATCAACCACCACTTAGTCACAAAAATGCTCAGTTGTGCGCTGTGATCTGCTTCCCACTCTCCTCTATTTCAAGTTGCTGCCTTTTGCCTCTGAGAAATATTCAGGAGGTAGGGGATGAATCTATTCAGGAACTCCATTGATAGGTGAGATGTTAAAAGTGGTTTGACACAGTCAATTCTTTCTTAAAGTATTATTTTATTACTTTTCATAAAGTTCATATAATGTATTTCAATATTTACACCTTACGCCAACTCCTCTCAGATCTGCCTTTATTTTCCTACACACCCACCTGTGTGTACGCTTTTTCTCTCCCTCCAGGCCCCCATCTCTTGATGCACCAAGTCCCATTTGTACTGCTCAAATATTCTTGGGTTTGAGGGCTGACCTGGAACTTGGTTGAACAGTAGGTCACATCCTTAAAACTGATGTTTCCTCTCCCAGAGACTCTTTATTACCACCATTTCATCAGTGAGGGATGGAAGGCATGCCTACATCCCTTCCATGCTGGGATTTCATCTGACTTGAGCGTTTGAAGGTCTTTAGGTGTGTTGTCACAATGGCCATGAGTTCATATGTGCAACTGTGCTGTTGTGTGCAGAATCCATTATTTTCCTGTAGTAAGTCATCACTATCTGTGACTCTTACAATCTATCCATCCCCTTGTCCCCAATGATCCCTGAGCCTCCGGAGGAGAGCTCTGATATAAATGTCCCATTAAGGCTGAACATTCTGCAGCCTCCTGTTCTCTAGTTGTTAACTAGTTGTGGATCTCTTTGTTAACTGCCACCAACTATAGGATGAAACTTCTTTGAGGAGGACTGAGCAGTGTACTACTCTGTGAGCATAGAAATAAGTCATTTGGAGTCATTCTAATAACATAGTCAATCTTATTTTTTATTACTTCTTTTGATTTTTGTTTTCTGAGATAGGGTTTCTCTGTGTAGCTCTGGATGTCGGGGAACTCACTCTATAGAACAGGCTGGCCTCAAAATCAGAGATCTGCCTGTCTCTGCTTCCCAAGTGCTGGGAGTAAAGGTTTGTGCCACCACCACTCAGAAACATAGCCAATTCTTAATGATTTATTGTAAATTGTTCTGCCTTCAGGGTATGTCGCTGAGGTAAGCCAAATCAATCTCAGAATGGCTTGTAATAGACAAACCACATGCTGCAGGTTTTTGATGCAGCTTGTGGGGAAGTAGAGAGTAATGGGGATTGAACGAGGGTCACGTACGAGCTGGGTTGATGCTCTGCTACTGAGCTGTGGCTCTCACTAGCCCCCGCTTTCCTTTTGCTTGGAAGCCCAGGCTATGGCTTTGGGCACTCTGGGCAGCCAGGCACGTTCACATTAGCTTGTGAGAAAGAACTCTTCCACCTGCTGTTTTAGGCTTGTCAATCAGACTGAAGCTTCTTGTGACTTAACCATACTGCCAGCCTCTTTAGAAAATGGTAGCTCCGTGGTTTTTACTTTTTTGTTTTCCTGTCCTGTGATCACTCTGATTTCCAATGACTTTCTTCTCCAACTTGTTCTTCATCTTTGACTCCAAACACACCTCTGATTAACCCAACCATCTGCCTCTCCCAAAGCAATTAAAAAAAAAAAAAAAAAGGATAGACTCTGTAAACTCACTAGAAATGGTTTCTTTGGTATCTTTATCCATGACCATAAAAACTTTGCTAATTTACTAGGCAATATTTACTACAGTTGGATTTTTAGTATGTAGACCTGTAGATATAGCTTCATTAAACATAATTCATGAGAAAACACCAGCTCTGTGGAAGCTATCATACTAAGTCCTGAAGAGATGTGATGGAGTAATGGCCTCCAAAGAAGTCCATGCCCCTAAGCCAGAAACCTGTAAGTATTTTATAGCCCAATAAAATAGGAGGTTTGGGGCTGGGGGTAGTGATAATTTAAGGATCTTGAGAAAAAAAAAAGTCATCACCTCTTTGAATGGGCCCAATGTAATCAATAGCTAGGCTCTTTATAAGAAAGAAGCAGAGTGTCATAAATAAGAGAAAGAAGAGGAAGACCCTGGAAGAGAGGAGGAGGAGCCAGAGTGAAGAGGAGGAGGGAGAGTCTTTAGGCTGGAGAAATGCTCTGGTTGCTCTGATGGTGGAGGAAGAGTCTACAGACCAAGCAATTCAGGGGTAAAGGTGGTTTCCAGAGCTGCAAGAGAAAGGCAAAGGTTCTTCCCTGGAACCTCCGTGAGGAACACTTCAGACCTCGAATGTAGAATTCAGTTGCATTTCACTGCTAGCTGTGTGCTCATTTGTTACAACAGAAAATGAATATAAAGATTTTGCAATCCAGTAAGTGAGGTGACAAGAGCCATTCTGATATAATCCGGGAAGTGATGAGCACAAAATTAGTACAAAG
Organism: Mastomys coucha; assembly: GCF_008632895.1. Classification (NCBI taxonomy): domain Eukaryota; kingdom Metazoa; phylum Chordata; class Mammalia; order Rodentia; family Muridae; genus Mastomys; species Mastomys coucha. The sequence continues at coordinate 47,227,734 of NW_022196910.1, forward strand.
AAACTACTGAGGAGATCATTTATGCAGGGAGTCCTTCACTGAGGGGGTGCAGCGGAGGTGAGAGAGGCTCCCTGCAGGAGGGCCCCTTCCCAGAGCCTACAGCTGAGCACAGAACAGAGCCAACTGCAAAGTGATCCAGACTCTTACAATTATGTCTTTACCCCAGGGCCCAAAAGGACTAGATTAAAATGTCTGCACATTCTACTGAGGATGTAGCAGGTTTCTGAGTTATTAAAACAGCAACAACAACAACAGCACTGTAACTTTTTTTAATATAGTTTTTATAACAATTGGAGTAACACGGGCAACTCTTCTAAGAATTTAAATACAGAAATGCAGACTTTGGACTGCATTTCTCTCTCTACACAGAACAAACCCTAGCAAGGGTGACTTGGCTCACTTCTAGACAGACAGGTTAACCAGTGAAAAATGAAAGAGTAGCAACTGCCAATCGCCGTAAAAACACAATTCCTTCCAAAGGCACCCAACACCATTTACAAATTAGACATTTCCTACAACCTTTCCATTTGAGCAACATTTCCTATGACGATGGAAAGCCAATAGACTGTCCAAATCCCTAGTAGAAAGACTGGCATTGAGTGCTGGTGGTAATGATGGTGGGCTTTTGTTGTTGTTTATTCATTTGTTTGGTTTTTTTTCCAAATGATCTGACAACCAAGCAATGCCACAGAGTCACACCGTGCAACAAACCTCATATGAGAGATATATTGGGGTAGTGTCAGGGGGCATATACAAAAGGCTACCTCTGAGTGAGGATGGAAAAGAAAGGGGTGGGCCTTGAAGACCCTGGTTTTAGAAAGGGTGTAGCACAAGGGCAGAGGGAGAATGACAATGTATCAGTTTGGCTGCCGTGACTACTAGCTGCTGAGATTGAGTGGCTGAAGGCCAGCTTGGGGAGAACCTGGTTCTGGCATGTGGGTGGTTCTCTGTTCACCTATACCAAGGTCTCACTCAGATGATGAGAAAGAGAGAGACTTAAGGTTCCTGCTAGTCCTTGCTAGGTTTTGATTGCCAGAATCTTGTATAGCTCTGACTGGCTCCAGTTTAGACTCTCATGTTTGACTGAGAGGCGGTCACTTGGATAAAGCATCTCTTGAAATTATTCTGTTTCACCGAGCAGTGGTGGCACATGCCTTTAATCCCAGCACTTGGGAGGCAGAGGCACACAGATTTCTGAGTTTGAGGCCAGCCTGGTCTACGGAGTGAGTTACAGGACAACCAGGGCTACACAGAGAAACCCTGTCCCCCCAACCCTCCCCCCAAAAAACAAAAAAACAAAACAAAAAAAGAAATTATTCTGTTTGGAGGAAGGAACACACTTCCTTGCTGCTTATGTGCCCCATTCAGATTCTCCATCAGTTGGTCCCTTGGCTGTACTCCCAGGGTTCAGAGCTCGTGTCCTTCCATGGCGACGCTATTTGCTCAGATGCCTTCAGCGACATTTGACTTGCTTTTTCTTTATCTTCTGATGAATTCACTGCTTTTTGGACTGTTCGTTCTCACTGCAAAAGTGTCCAGAGGAGCACCTCTTCTCCACTGACTTGTTCCCATAAGAATGGCCTGGTACTTCCCAAGAGGAGCCCAAACTGATCACAGTAGGACTTAAGTCCTGGGATGGCGCCGCAAGCTCTGGGCACCAACATTCCCCATAAGAAGAACTGGGCATGTTGCAAGCAGCTTCACTTCCCCCTTTCCCTTTGTTTTGGTTCAAGCCCAGAAAGGTAACCTCAGACTGGCTGCATTCAAAAGGGGTTTTCTGAGTCACTCTATCCATCCTCAAAGCCTCCTTGGGAGGTACTGAATGGTTATTCTGGTTTTCATCATCTTCTACTGGAATACTTGGGACATTATCCAAGAACAGTGGAGAAGGACACCTGAAGGACTTCAAGGAAGTGGGAGGGTCTTCTGCAAAATATAAGCTAGGCTGGGAGCTCTCCAGAGTGTTCAGGACCTGATGAGCAAGGAAGGACACAAACACGGAAGGGAACTTCAGTGACAGTCCATTTACATTTTCCTCTCTACCTTGTAGAGAATGTTCTCTCATTTTCCTAATAATTAAGTAAATAAAATAAAAAAACAATAAAATAAGTGCAATCATAGAACTATGAATTAGGTATTGGAGAAGCCCCTTTATTCCAAGGGCCACATTGAGGGACTTGAAAGAAGGTATCAAAGAAACTACAAAGTATCTAAACATATGACTTTACCCATTAACTGGTCACCACCTCTCTAGATGGTCAGATGGGTCTGGGTGTATTCTCAACCTCAGAAAGTCTACTCATGGAGTACATCAAGGGTGACCTGGCCTCTGGGTGTCAAATGCCAGGACCAGAGAAGGGGCTTGCAAAAAATACAGATCTCTTCCTCAACTAAGAGACTGTCATTAGAAGAAGAAGAAGGAGAAGAAGAAGGAAGAGGAAGAAGAGGAGGAGGAGGAGGAGGAGGAGGAGGAGGAAGAGGAGGGGAGGAAGAGGAGAGGAGGAGAAGGGGAAGAAGAAGAGGAGAGGAAGAGGGGAAGGAGGAGGAAGAGTATGGTTTAAACAGCTTCACACAAGATTTGGGCATACAGCCAGATTGGAAAACCAATCACCTAATATATTTTCATTCTTATTCTACATTCTTTAAATTGTATTCTATATATTCTAAGATCATCATTCTAATTCTTTGTCTCCCTCCCTCTCCCTCTATAAGAATACAGACGACTTGAGCATTGCTGATGTCTTCTCACAAGTCTCCTATCATTTCATGTCCACACATAGCATTATTATTCTGATTTTATAGATAATGCTGTGGATCAAGAGAAGATTCAACACAACTATCTAGAAAGACAAAGCTTTGATACTGTACCCTCAACCTCACAGGCCCCAACCTCATCCTTCTCCAGCACAGCTGATAGATCCTTGCAGGGATGGGATTCTACCCTGAGATTGTGACAGGCCTCCTATGTGCTTTCTTGACACCCAGTGTTCTGACACTGATTATACCAACTCCTTGTCAAAAAGGCTCCCAAGGCTCTCCAGTAGACTTGGGATAAAACCCAACTCCAGCAGAGAATGAACAGCCCTCTCTCACCTGGAAGCTCCTGTAGTTTTAACTCCTGCTGTTCCCTTTACTGCATCTCACATCCATGATGCTGGATTTACGGCTAAGGCTCATCTCCATGATGCTGGCTGCCCAAGGTCTTACAGCTAAGGCTTACCTCCATGATACTGGCTACCCAAGATCTTACAGCTAAGGCTCACCTCTATGATGCTAAGGCTCGAGACCTCTGAGTCAGCCGCTGATCGCTCTTCTGGGGATGTCCTCCCTCCTTACTGCTGTCCACATCTAACCTGTCTCCCAGATCACAGCCAAGCTGTCACCTTCAGCGAAGAAGATCTTCTGGTTGCCACAGACTAGCAACCCAACTCTATTCTGACTCTACCCTTCCTGGTCATCCTGGGATTCTGACTGCCATCATGCCTGCCTACTGGACTGAAATATCATGTCTATCAATCTGACTTCTTCGTATTGCATGCTTGAGAATGGTCACCATATCTTGACTGCTATGTGTAGCAGGATTTTCGCTGTCCAATTAATTTAATTATTTATACAACAAGAAGCCTGTGATTGGACAGGGAAAAGGGAGGTGGAGCAAAGAGTTGCAGAGACATAGATAGGTTGGGAGAAGGAAGCAAAATGGAGGGCGATGAACAGGATGATTCGGATTCTGTGTGGTTTTAAATAGTCACAGGTAGATGTAATATCATATAGGGATAGAATAACTGGGGTAATTTGTCTAATCTAGGTGGGCAGCTTATACCATTATCAATTGGCCCTGAATTTACTGTGTGGGCATTCTGTGAATTGAGAAGTTATTGATCTATAAATCTGATTGGTTAATTATAAGTTTCTAGAGTTTTGTTTCTGCCAGGTTGCTGGGTTGTGGTGGCTGACCGAGGGGTAGACGGTTGTTGCGTGGGGCTGGCGTGGCAACAACCCGCCAAGGGAACTTAGCTAGTCAGGTACAGGACTAGTCTGGAGCTCCAGGCCAGAGAGACTGCTGTGTTGAGAACACCCCACTGGAGCCATATGGCCTGCTGGTGCCCAGCATAGCACGGGATATCAATAGTCATTTTAATATTTCCCACAACAGCGATGTATCCCTGGTACCCAAAATACAGTATCTGATTATAAATGAATGCATTACATCTATGTCAATGAATACATTTTAAAACAATGAAGGCAAATACGTACTTCTTAAGGGAACAGATAGTTAAATAAGATGCCCCCTTTCAAACTACTTTTCACTAGATTTTTTTTTTTAAATTGTTATCAATGGAGGTGGGAGTGTTCTGGGGAGTTCACAAGAAGGTCAGAGGATAACTTGCTCTTTGCATGAGTTCCAGGGGTCAAACTCAGGTCACCAGGCTTGCATGGCAAATGTGCCTTTACTTACTAAGCTACTCTGCTGGCCCATATTTGATATTTTATAACAATCTGGTTCTACCTAGTAATGGTTTCTACAAAGGTAGCGGGAGTGTGAGGTGTTTGTTTGTATCAAGCTAGAAAAGTTATCTATCTATTAGTCTAGAATTCTCTGTAGGAAGCTGAATTTGTCTCACTAATTAAGAATTCACTTGGGGGCTGGCGAGATGGCTCAGTGGGTAAGAGTACTGACTGCTCTTCCAAAGGTCCTTAGTTCGGATCCCAGCAACCACATGATGGCTCACAACCACCTGTAATGAGATCAGACGCTCTCTTCTGGTGGGTCTGAAGACAGCTGTAGTAAATTACACTGGATTGAGCGGGGCCCCCAGAGGTCCTGAGATCAACAGCAGCAACACACATGATAGCTCATGGCCATCTGTACAGCTACAGTGTACTCATACACATAAGATAAATAAAAATAAATCTTTTAAAAAAAAAAAAGAATTCACTTGGACACACAATTTATCAGACTTGGATTCCCCATGGCTCCTTTTTCAATAAAACCTCATATATCTTACTTCATCCATCATGGGTCTTAACTTGGCCCTCGTTGCTGCACACTGGCCTGCCAGAGAGAAGAGCTTTGCAGAGAAGTTTCGAGGACAGGGCGGTATCTTCCTGTCTAAGAATGAGAGGCACGAGTCTAGGCCTCTCTTCTCCATCAGTTCCATAAGGAGGTCCCGCTAGGAAGAGGAAAGGACAGAGTTGTTCCCTCGAACTCGATCAGACAACTAATTGGCAGTGGGCGCTGGCCCGAGTTCTTACCAGCTGAACGTGCTTGGGATCATCCAGCACCACTTTGCAGCCTGTTAAAACCTCCATGATCACCTATAAGGAACATACACCAAGTCAGCCACAGAGCTTGAGAATGAATACAGAATTAGTTTCAACTATTTGATGTGATGAAGGATTCGGTTCTAACTAATACACGTGTATTTTGTTACTTCAAGGACTATGCAAAAATTAATGTGCCAGATAATGAGTAACAGAAAACCAATAGGTATAAAAGTTAAAACTCTTAAAATTTTTCCTCTAAGTCAGTGGTCCTCAACCTGCCTGATGCTGTGATCTTCTAATAGAGTTCCTTGTGTTGTGGTGACCTCCAGCCATAAAGTTATTTTTATTGCTACTTCATAACAATAATTTTGCTACTGTAACTAATCATAATGTAAATATGCAGACAATCTTAGAGGACCCCTGCGGAAGGTTGAGAGGCACTGCTGTGGGGATTTAGAACCCTGGTGGCAGTGACTTCTCTTCCATAGCTAACCAGCAGGCGACACTCACGATTCCGAAGCTGTAGACATCAGTTTTATCAGAAAGTCTCCCCTGTCTGATGTATTCTTCTGGCATGTACCACAGATGTTTCCTGCCACTGCCGGTCATATTTATGGTGGAACTCTGCTGCTCTAGGTTGGGTCGGAAGTGCGCCGCGGCAAAATCGGTTAGTTTGGGTTGGAACTGGTCATCCAAGAGTATGTTTGCACTGAAAGTGTGGTCAAAGACAGACAGGACAAAGCATCACAGAGGCTGAGAAACAACATGGCTGAATGATTCGGAACACTGTAAGATGAAGCCAAACTTAAATTCCCATGGGCAAGTGTGCATTCTAAACATTTTTCTTCAAGCATAAACATAAATTTAAATGAAGCCTAAAAAGAAAAATCTGACCACGTGAACAGTGAGTATTTCAGATTTTGAAACATGTGTAGACGGTCTGTCAACAGGACAAACTAAGATTAAGCACAGCAGCTTGCCTGTACTCTTACGGAGACCATGAGCTCAGTTTTAAGCAGCTAGTAATGGAATTTGTTATATGCAGAGACGTGTGTTATTGAACACTAGGCTTACTAGAACCCTAGAAAGACTTGAGGAGTCTTTGACAGCCCCTATTTCAATGGTTCCCAACCTTCTGAACACTGCAACCCTTTAATACAGTTCCTCATGTTGTGCTGACCCCAGCCATAAAATTCTTTTAATTGCTTCTTCATAACTGTCATTTTGCTACTGTTATAAATTGTAATATAAATGTCTGATGGGCAGGATATCTGATATGTGACCCCAAAGGGTACGGTAATGAGCCACAGGTTGAGAACCACTACCCTACTTTAGTGACAGTCCCACCTCAGAGTTCCATCTTTATGAGTTCCATTTTAGCTTTGAGACTCACTCGGGATGTGAACTGCTGCAGAAGCAAAGGCAGAGTGCATAGAATTCATTTAGGGAACTGTCACATTAAAAACAATCATGTCACATCTTAGATAGGAGTAAGTGTTGGTTTGCTTTATGCCTCAAAAGCCTGTCACAGAACTACTGGGGAGGAGAACCCAGAGGGACATGCATTTCACACAGCAGAAGTTCTTTCTCAGGTTCTGAGATCTTCAGTTCCATCTTCTTGCATTTGAGACCAGAACAGCAGAATCTATGACATTGCTCATGGACTATGAACACCATGTCTGCCTGGGTTGTCTGGATACATGGTAGCAAGCATTGGGGACTGTCAATCAGCCATAAAAAAGCAGGCAGGGCTGCCAGAGTGGTTGGGGGCTGTGAGCAAGTAAGTGACCTTTTGTTTCAGTTTTGCTTAGGGCTCCTCAGAGCTTGTTTGTGTCTCGATGCTGAGACATTTTCTACTTAGGTTCCTCATCCAATTGTCAAGGCGCAGATTTTGTAGTACTATGTGCTGTTATCAAATGTAGTAGCATCTGGTAAGAAGTTCTTAAGTTTGAATAAACGCCAAATCTTACAAATGTCCCAAAGGTCTCTTCTGTCCCAGAACAAACATGAACAGGCAGAGCTAGTTCTGATCCATTACCCTCCAGAGGAAGACACGACTGAGAGACTATGGTGGGATTCATAGCGGATTTGAGCATATTAGTTCTGTGTTTGTAACAAAGGTCTCAGTCCAGACTTTGCCTGGTACCAAGTTGACAACAGATGAAATGAAGTGATGTCCTAGGTTCCTTTAAGAATAAAAATGTAGCCGGGCAGTGGTGGTGCATGCCTTTAATCCCAGCACTTGGGAGGCAGAGGCAGGCAGATTTCTGAGTTCAAGGCCAGCCTGGTCTACAGAGGGAGTTCCAGGACAGCCAGGGCTACACAGAGAAACCCTGTCTCGAAAAAAAAAAAAAAGAATAAAAGTGTGAAGAGGAAGGAAGTTAGCTGCCGATGTCAACCAGCCACAAGTAGTTGTGGTATCATAAGGTTAGATTATTGGGATAAAGCTTTTATCATTATCAATTGGCTCTGAAATTACTGTATTGGCATCTTGTAAATCATGATATTATTGATACATAAATCTGATTGATTCACTTTAAAAAAGAATAAAAACGTATTATAAACTCTGGCTCTTCCTCCACAGAGTGGAAAAAAGAAAAACAGTAAAGTGCCAAGAGCTGGCTTTATTATGCCCTGTTTGTTCTGATTGCTCTTCTCATCTGTGGGGAAATGAACCAGGGGTTGTGTCCCCATGGTTTGTACCAGTGATCACAGTCCTTAACTTTCTCCTTCTCTGTCTTTTCTCGAGTACCCAGCATCTGCTAGAGGCAGCTTGTGCCTCCCATGTCCCAACTCTGTGCTGTTTCCCACCCATTCCTTCATTGTCTCAGTTGGAGAAGAGCACTGAGCATTTCACCTGGCAGGTGAGAGTCAGATCCTATGAGAAATCTCCCATCACTGCGCACTTCGCTTGCTCAAATCTGGGGATTCTGGACCTGCCCTGATGCTTTCAGAATTTGGGAGAATATGAATGTGGGCATTTATCAGTTGAGTCAGGAGATGAAACTGGCAGAGACATCTCCGGCCCTCCTGGCAGCACTCATATGACAGGATAGAGCCAAGGGCGAGGTCCAGAATGCCTTTGGAAAAGGCTGCAAACTTTGGATATGAAAGAAGCCAGAAGCAAAGGGGAATGGTAGAAATCCCCTACCCTTCAGGCACATACACAGACGCTCCATGCTCCCGTGTGTCTGAAGGTGACCTACGGCTCATTATAATACTAAAAGGCACACCCCTAGGTGGAGATTTAAGATGGTAAAGGGACATTCGAAGCATGAAGTTGTATATAGAACTACAAGTAGCACACTATGCCCAAGAAAGCTCACTGTATGTAAATCAGTCAAGAAGTCCATTTCATGTGACATAAAAATCCCAGCTCCACCTGCCAGGTCGTTGGAGCTTCTGCCCCTTCGCCCTGCCACAGCCAGCTTCCTCCCTTACAAAAATAATTTTTTCTTATACACAGTTTATACTGCTATCCACGTGTCTTTGTCCATTGCCTTGCTCCAAGACACAAAATAGTGGAAACTCTCAGAAGTGCCCAGCAAACTCTATTATCCAGGGCCATCATGAGTTACTTCCCTGACCCCCACTCCAGTTTTCACTACTCTGGGAGGCACTCCTGCATACTGTGTCACCTCTGCACAGAGCAAGACAGCAAAACTCTAAATGCCACTCTTTTTCTTTTTCTTTTTTTGGATTTGTGGTTTATCTGTATAACCCTGGATGAGGTTAGCCTCGAATAGAAATTCACCTGCCTCTGCCTCCCAAGAGCTGGGGTTAAAGGCGTGTGCCATCACCACCTGGCTAACTGCCACATTTTCAATGTCTTCCTCCTTTACCCCAGTTCTCCAGAAGGCATGGTATTCTGATTAAGATGTTAGGTGCTTGAAAATGCTAAACACCACATAGGAATCCCTGGTGGGTTTTGTTTTTTTAAATATAGGAAAGGCGTGTGGGGAGATGGAGAGGGACAGTGATAATAACAAAACCCATAATCCAAGCCAGGCACTTGACCTGCAGCAAAACAAGTTAGAAGCTGACAGCAACGGGTGAGTCACATGACTGTAAGAGCATAGGCAGAGGTGATCTGAGTGACCACAAACCATGTCACCCAAAACACCTGCTGAGGTCATGGGGTCAGCGAGGGGGCATGGGTCAGACAGGATTACCTGAGGACACTGACATCTGATGAAGAGACGAGTTCTTACCAACAGGCCTTAGTGTGGAGTGTACATTCTAAAGCCGGTGATTTATCTGGTTCTAAATTAACTGTACTGGCTGGTTTTGTGTGTCAACTTGACACAGGCTGGAGTTATCACAGAGAAGGGAGCTTCAATTGGGGAAGTGCCTCCATGAGATCCAGCTGTGGGACATTTTCTCAATTAGTGATCAAGGGGTAGGGCCCCTTGTGGGTGGTGCCATCCCTGGACTGGAAGTGTAGGGTTCTATAAGAGAGCAGGCTGAGCAAGCCAGGGGAAGCAAGCTAGTAAAGAACATCCCTCCATGGCCCCTGCGTCAGCTCCTGCTTCCTGGCCTGCTTGAGTTCCAGTCCTGACTTCCTCTGGTGATCAACAGCCATGTGGAAGTGTAAGCTGAATAAACCCTTTCCTCCCCAACTTGCCTCTTGGTCATGATGTTGTGCAGGAATAGAAACCCTGACTAAGACATTAACCAAATAACAGGGAGGCGAGAAAGAATAAGGCTCAGGTTTAGGAAAGTGGGACTTGTAAAAACTTGTCAGGTTCTACTCTAACGCTTTCCTCTGTCCCCTGCTTCAACCTAAAATATATTTAGAACCTTCAATCATAAAGTGACTCCGGCTACCACTCGGTATGTTTGATCTGCAGGGTGAGAAGGGACTGACAAAAAGAAGAGACAGTGGAAGTCACAACAACACAAAGCCAAAGCGCAGCTTGCTGGTGATTCCAGCGATCCACAGGCAGACAGTGCGGAGCTTTGGCCCACACCCGCATCTCATGTTTCCACCCGGGTCTCTACTCCTTCCTCACTCTAAAGGATTTGCTGTAACAGAGAGGCTGATGGGCTTTAGAATTCTTTAAATAGAAGGATCCCTGACTAAGGACATGCGGCAATCCTGACCAAGTGCTGAAGTTGTACCTGACTCAAGTGTAGTGACTTAACACTATTTTTTGGTTTTTTTTTTTTTTTTGGATTTTGGTTTTTGAGACAGGGTTTCTCTGTTTAGCCCTGGCTGTCCTGGAACTCACTCTATAGACCAGGCTGGGTTTGAACTCAAAATCTGCCTGCCTCTGCCTCCCAAGTGCTGGGATTAAAGGTGTGCACCACCACTGCCTGGCTATTTTTTTTTTAAAGGAACATGATTCCCCAAACAAACTCATAGTGAGAACATCTTTCTCTGCTCATCACTAACTTTCCTGGTTTAGTAGGAACAAGCCTTAAAAATTAGGATGATGTATGTAGATTAAAATTCAGGATTTGAATTTAGGTTGTGTCGGACAAGGTTATGTTTGACACAGAGAGTGAGAACTGATCTTTAAAGACATTACATATATTTAGAAGGGCTTATTTGAGCTTCCATCAGTTGTCACATTCTGGAACCAGGTTTCTCTCCACCTTCAACAACTCAGTGCCTATGGGGACAGCATAACAAGATTAACAAATCAATCCATCCAGCTGATGTTTCATCTCCTGTAGACCTAGATGTTTTACTGAACACTAAACTGACTCTCAGCCTTGACAAGTCTGCAGCTGTCAGCTGACTTGCCCAGGAGGACGGGGATAAAGGCAGAGTGGACCAGCCTGTGGCTGTCTATCCACCCTACCGGCCTCTTCCCATACTTATAGACCAGCACATAAGAAATGCTGTGTGTTCTCTCTCCCGCACTCTAATCTTGCATCTCTGGCCAGTTTCCATTCTTCAGACATCCGTGTTGAAGCTTTCTGTTTCCCTCCTCTAATGCAGAAGCCTGTTTCACCAATGGCAATACCAGCCTAGGACCTGAGTTTATAGCACCTGTTGGAAACACTCACTGAGGTTAAGTTCCTGATTTGGAGTCATTAGCAGGAATGAATGTCTGGGATGGGAAATGCTGTGGGTAAAATGTCTTCAACTTAAACTTATCTATAAATGTGAACATGCAAGGTCTAGCGCTATCAGATGCTTTAATGAGATCCTGTAATTGGAAAATATCTTCATTTCCTAAAGATAAATGTGCCAAGCCTTCTGCCAAGGCTGCAGACGGCATCCTGGATTCTCTCTTTGGATCTTCTCCTCTCAACTCCCACCATCTGGTAGTGAGTTTTGTTTTTATAACATCCTCTTAAAGAGTTCAAATTACTAAGATATTTTTGGGCTAAATGAACCACCAGACTTGCTAAAACCAAAGCCAGACGGTTTCCTTCTTAGAAAGAGAAATCTCTGCTGGAACAAGCCAGACTGACTGTGGATCTCCAGACCTCATCTCTCTCCCAAGAGTCTGACGTCAGCATCTCAGAGTGTGCACATGCTGCTTTTTTTCTCTCTTTGATGAAAGTCAACTCACCCCTGGCGATCCCAGGCCTCTAAATTCCCTAACAAGAGCATGGTTGTTGGGAATACAGAGACATGGAAGGGCACCTTCCCTTTCCCATCTGTAACAGGCAAGTCATGTGACCGCCAGGTCATGTAACAGGCAAGTGTCTGGCTTTTCTAAGCCTTAGTTTTCCTCCTAGAAATTCATTTCAACTACAAATGATAATAATGATCACACCCACACTCAGGGTTAGTGAAGGACTAATAAGTGTTTTTGTGGGATTCTGTATGAGATCTGAAGTCCTTGGCTTAGACTGAACACATTCCACCTGCAGTCTAGCTTCAGTCCTTCATGGGTAAGTATTTGACAATGCTATACAGCTATATATACAGCTGTCTCTGGTGACTTTTGTGCTGCTCCACACAGAAGGCCTCCTCCCCTTCTTATTCTTACCCAAGTTCTCTATGTGCCACATGAATCACTGCTGCCATGAAGTTCTCCGCTCTCTGAAGCCCTGTGTGCCTCCTTCCTTTTTTTAAAAAAAAAAGTTTATTTATTTTATGTATATGAGTATGCTTTCACTCTCTTCAGACACATCAGAAGAGGGTCTGATTACAGATGGATGTGAGCCACCATGTGGTTGCTGGGATTTGAACACAGGACCTTCGGAAGAGCAGTCAGTGCTCTTAATGACTGAGCCATCTCTCCAGCCCATGCCTCCTGTTTTTAAGTTACTACTGGACACCTACAATGTATCATTTGGTATTTAATGGAGCCCACCTTGTATTGTTTACACAAGCATAATGATGAGCCTATAGCAGATGCCAAACATCTATTCACGTAATCATTTTGAAGCCCTCAGTTTTACATTACTGAGCATGGGAATGGTAAGTATATGACCCAAGTGTTGTTCAGCATCCTCCAGCATTTCCTACAGACATCATTAATTGAGTTCCAATATCACTCAGACAATATAGTCTTTCTACCCTCTGTACTTGGGAAGTCATTACTAATCAACCAAAGACAGAGCATGAGATAAAACATTCTGTTAGCTATCAGCAGCCATGATTTGTTATGCCTGCTATAGCATATTGCTTCTTGGATTTATTTTTTTGAAAAAATGGTTAAATAGTAGAGCCAGGACTGAAAATTAACCTCCCATTTCCATGTTGGATGCTGTTTTGATTTACAACAATTAACTGAAAAGAACTTTCATTCATCTATATGGACAGAAAATTAAAATTATTAATTCTGTTGATTACAAGTCCCTCCTTCCCCTCCCCCACCTCTCTCTCCCTACCTGACATTTCCCCTCCCACCATGTGCTCACACATGTGTATGTATGCATGTGCATGTGTGTGGACCTATAGTTTCATCATTGGAGCTCCTCTAGTAGAGTTCAGGATCCTCCCAGAAAGCCAGAGTGGAAGCTGAGTCAGACGGAAGTACTTGGGGTTTGGAAGACATGAGACTCCTGTGGGTAGAATATGATGACAGCTTCTGCCAGGCCCTGGGATGCTCTTACTATTTAGTAACTCACTTCATCCTCAGAGCCCTGGAAGGCAGCACCCTGGGACCCTGTCCAGGAAGGAGAGAAAGCATTGGGGACTAGGGGTTTATCCCAAAGTCAAATGCTGGAAAGAGATGGGAACAGATGCATGCTCTGAAGGCCACACTCTTACCCAGTGACAAGTGATGGCAAAAGGGCCATAGAAAAGTATAGGAGAGAGTTTGTAGAAATTTCAGAATCACTCTTGAGTGTGGCTCCACTGTAGGTAAGAGGACAGAGGTTTTACCCTCTCCTGGTATGAACCGCTCACAATGCAAAAACAGAGGGGAAAACCAAGCCAGGATTGGAAGGAACATGAAACCATACCACTCTTCTTTCAGCATCTCCAGGTTTGTGGGCAGAGCACAGAACAAATGTAGATGGTTTTAAAAAGTGAAAGAAATATAAAGCAAAAAGTCAGCTTGGGCCGGGCAGTGGTGGCACACACCTTTAATCCCAGCACTTGGGAGGCAAAGGCCAGTGGATTTCTGAGTTCAAGGCCAGCCTGGACTACAGAGTGAGTTCCAGGACAGCCAGAGCTGCACAGAGAAATCCTGTCTCAAAAAAACAAAACAAAACAAAACAAAACAAAAAAGTCAGCTTGGCTGAACTAGACATGGAAGTGGAAAATAGTGTGAACCAGACCTTGACAATAGATGTTCTGGGCTGCACCGTCATGCCTGATTTCTCTCCGAGGACTGTGTGAATATCATTCCATTTTGTTTAAACAAAAGGAGCCAGACACCAGGCTGTTGAGTAATGACATCATGATCTTCACTAGGCCAGATACTGGAGAGGCTAAATGAAGGTCCTGACATTAAATCATGACCCACGGTGGTGTTTAAGACCATTCAGGTGGCCAAAATTAATTTCTTCTTTTTCTGTAAAGGTGAGTTAAGGACTAGTCCTCAAAAGTCTTTCCGGCTTGGGAGCCACCTCTGGCTCTTCCACTATTCGTTTTATCAGGTGTTGGCTCCAGGTGGGAGCCAGTCAAAGGCTGTTTCATCATGGCTTGTTTGGGAGCACTAAGGAGATTCCTCTGTGCTGACCCTCCTCTCTGTACCGTGGCCATCGGTGAGAGGCTACCCAGGGGCATCTCCATGGCCTACATGAACAAGAGGGCAAATGACTCAAAGGGAGGAGAAAGGACATTTTGAGAGATGATCCATAAGTCTCTTAGGACTCCGTTGACCTTAAGGGGCAATATGTTTTCTCTTTTAATCCCTCTATATCTGCATGACAGGCCTCCAAGAATAGTTATTAAACACCCAGGAGGTCAATTATATCAGTCTGGTACTTTTAATTTCTGTGTAATATTTATGTAAAGCATGGACAAAAACCAAATGCTCTTAAATGAATTCTGGTTAAATGTATATATTTGTTCTTATAAATCCATACTTTAACTTTTAACGAGGGCAGGTAAGTAACACAAGAGAATGCTGTAGATCTAAGAAGAGGTCTGATAGCACTGTATTCAACTTTGACCTTAGAAATTTAAAATCATCAGTGTATAATCTCTAAATATGTATAATCATATATATTATAGTGTATAATATGATAGTGAATATATAATCATATCTACTATAATGTATTACAATGTATATTATATGATTTAACCATATATATTATATCACATATATCAATATATGTGATCACATATAATGGTATTGATGATTATAATTATATTATTTTTACATACATGTATAATTTACTCAGACCTTTATGACTTGCCTAGACTTCCCAGTTCAGCCTTAATCTTTAAAAGTCATAAGGATGCAAGATATTGAGCTTTTTAACAGTAGAACTAATTAGAGACAATGGAATTTCTTCATGTTAGTTGGTTTGAGAAAGAAAGGATGATGACAGATTGTTGGTTTTGTCCTAAATTTTTATTAATTAATTAATAATTAATTAATATTTGAGACAAGTTCTCACTATGTAGCCCTGGCTGGCCTGGTTCAAGGTAAGACCAGCCTGAGCTTGAACTCACAGAGATTCTCCCACCTCCTAGTTCCTAGGATTAAAGGCATACACCATTACATCCAGCATAAATCTTATTTTTACTTTTAGAATATAACATAATTCTGAAACATTTTTGAAGTTGGGCTATTTGTTTTTATTAAAATGTATTATGTGTACAAAAGATCGGATTTCATTACAAAAGTTTTCTGTATGTACATGATGTACTTCGGTCGCCTCAATTACCACCACCCCCATTTTCCAAGTTTACATCCTCTTCCTAAAAGTCTTCCTTCCATTTTCATGTCTTTTTAAAATATAGATTTAACATAGGAGAGAAAACATAACATTTTATTTTCCTTAGTCTTAACTTAAAGCATGTTCTTTAAAGATAAAATGGAAGCAAATTATAGCCATTATAAAAATAAACCACAGCAATAAAGCCTTGGTGACATTTTGGTGAGCTTCACTTTTAATATATTTTTTAAAGATTTGTTTATTGTTATATGTAAGTACACTGTAGCTGTTTTCAGACACACCAGAAAAGGGCATCAGATCTTATTACAGATGGTTGTGAGCCACCATATGGTTGCTGGGATTTGAACTCAGGACCTCTGGAAGAGCAGTCAGTGCTCTTAACCGCTGAGCCATCTCACCAGCCCTTAATATTTTTTAAATAAATTTATAGTTCTACAATTTTATAATTGTGTACTACATAGAACTTAGGTTTAGCTTTGTTTGTTTGTTTGTTTGTTTGTTGTAACTAATCTCACTTTTGTGCCAGGTTGCTTGTTGCTACCAATACTAATTAATGTCAACTGGTCTCTGATAAAGTCTGTGGTCCATTAGTCTGCAGTTCAGTACAGAAAAGTAAACAAAGATTGTCCATTTTTCACTCCTCTGGCAAAAATTCAGTCAAGTTTCTCATGGAAAGTGATTCCATTCAACACAGATCTTTGAGTCAATTGTCAAGAATACATGTGGATCCCTTGCCAAGAGCTGTCTTTCCTAATTATGACTTTCAAACTGCATGGCAAACACAGGAGAGTTGGTGACTTGGGACCCTCCCAAGAGCAATGGGCTAAGAAACAGGGGGGTCTAATTTTGAGTGAAGGGAAGGGGTCTCTTCAGAGATGCGGGAAGGTGACCTAGGTCAGCCAACTCACTTTGGCCAGGACTCCTGCAGACAGATGTTTGGTGGCCTAAGTGAACTGAATTGGTCTCGTTCCAATTCCTAGATAATAGTGTGCATATCACCAAGTAAGAGAGAGATGCCCGTGGCCGGAGTTGGCACTAATGAATATTTTTGCTGGCTGCTCAGCAGAAAGGCTGAGGCTGTGAAGGGGCTCGGTTTGTGCTGGAGCAGGCAGGGGCGGCGATTAAACCACCGG
Source organism: Mastomys coucha (assembly GCF_008632895.1). NCBI lineage: Eukaryota > Metazoa > Chordata > Mammalia > Rodentia > Muridae > Mastomys > Mastomys coucha. The sequence continues at coordinate 47,244,398 of NW_022196910.1, forward strand.
AAAGCATGATTCCTAAATACATGTCCATAGCCTGGGATTAGGCACATGCTAGTGTGTGTGTGTGTGTGTTTGTGTATGTATGTCTATGTGGTGTGTATGTATGTCTATGTGTGTCTGTGTGCATATGTGTTTGTGTATGTGTGTATATGTATGTGTGTGTATGTGTGTATATGTATGTGTGTGTATATCTGTATGTATTTGTCTGTGTTTATGTGTATGTATATGAATGTATGTGTTTATGTATGTGTGTCTATGTGTGTATGTGTCCATATGTGAGTGTTTGTGTATGTATGTGTGTGTCTGTGTATGTATATGTGTGTTTATGTGTGTGTATCTGTGTATGTGTGTGTATGTGCATTTATGTGTTTGTGTGTATATGTTGTTTGTGCATGTAAGAGGCACGGAGATCCTTATGCTCACAGGTCAGAACTAGAGCAATTAGGAATATTAAACACACAGAGTTGTTCCTTCAAAGGAAGGGATGCATACCCTGTGATCCACACAGAAGGCTGGGAGCTGATGTAGTTAATAGCCTGGTGACCTTTGCACTATCTGTGTGCCCAGAGACCACACCAGACCCTCCCTCCGGATCTTTATTGTAAGATCTTTCTGAAAAGATCTTGCTTTTCAGTCTATCTATAGAACTCATCTTCATGGATATGACATGAACTTGGCAAAGTGTTTTGATGTAGTCATGTAGTCTTTAGTTAGCCTACATTGTGCCTCAAGTTCCTCAAGCAGATTTATGGATGTTTTATTGCATATACAAGATCGAGTTAATTATCGACAGGAACATTTTCATCAAATTGTGCCTTGCTTAGAGATGCCTAAAATAAACTACTCCGGATCAGACTCCTGAAGCTTGAACCAACACTGGCTACTTAGTCATGTAGAACCAAACTGCCTTCTTGCCCCCTGCAGATCATTATTCTGCGGGCTGCATTAGAATCCTCAGACCCTGGAAAATCCGTCATGGTAGTCAACTTTCCCCCACTCACAAAATACCCGAGAGAAACAATTTAAAAAGAGTGAAAGATTTATTCTAACTTATGGTTTCAGTCCATGGTTGGTTGGTCCCATTACTTTGGGCCTGTGGCAGGAACATACATCATTGTGTGAAAGCAGAGGGGTCTATCCTCCCCGCGTTGGCTGAGAAGCAAAGACCAGCAGCAAGGTCCAGGGTCCTAATCTCCCTTCAAGGAGATGATGCTCCTAATGACTTGAGTTCCCATACCAGAGTCCACTTCCTAAATGTCTCAATACCACTAATAGGACCACTGTAGAGACCATGGTCACACCTTCAATATAGGAGCCCTAGAGAGAGATTTCCTTGCGGGGAGAGGAAGATCTCACTCTACATCTCATACCTGCTGGGATAAACTTGTCTGCTGTGTATAGGTTGTTTTTGTATTATTTAAATGTTGATTTCTGTACCAGCAGAGAGTAGAGAACAGGATATCATTTTTAGGAAGCATCACCTGTCTCAGTATGTTGTAAACACTCTTTCCCATCACCTTCTGATTGGCTCAATAAAGAGCTGATGACCGCTGGGCGGTGGTGGTGCACGCCTTTAATCTTGCGCACGCCTTTAATCCCAGCGCTTGGGAGGCAGAGGCAGGTGGATTTCTGAGTTCGAGGCCAGCCTGGTCTACAGAGTGAGTTCCAGGACAGCCAAGGCTACACAGAGAAACCCTGTCTCGAAAAAACAAACAAACAAACAAAAAACAAAAACAAGAAATAAGAGCTGATGACCTATCATAGATAGGAGAGGAAAGGCAGAACTTCCAGGTAGAGATTGGAACTCTGGGAAGGAAGCAGGCACTGGCAATTCACCAGCCAGACACAGAGGAAGAAACAGGTTCAGGGACTGATGGAGAGGTAATGGGCCACATTGCAGACGTAGATTAGAATAAATGGTATTAGGTTACAGGAACTAGCGGGGGAACACGCCTAAGCCCATAAGGCCTAGGATTCATAAATAAATAAATTCTCTTTGTCATTATTCAGAAGCAGCTGGTCGAGACAGCCCAGCAATACATACATACTGACCTTAAACTCTTGGCAATGTTCCTGCCTAGCCTCGCAAGTGCTAGGATGAGCCACTATGCTAGGTTCTTTCAGATACACATAAGATCCAAACCATAACAGCCAGACAGTGAACAACCATGAGCCCTTCCCCCAACTACAAAGTAAATAAGCGATTCGCTGTATTTCCAGCTCAAGCGGTACCTCACACTCTGCTCTCTGATTGGTTAGTTATCAGCTTCTGCGTGTTTATCACTGGGATTCTGTCTAACTGGGCTATTAAACAGCTTTAAATTTAGCATAGCGAGGTAAGTACCTGGGCTATTGCCTTGGAAACACAGAGACTACAGAATCTTTCTATTCCCACGTGTGCTCAAGACAAGCCTGAGTCTCTCTCCCTTGAGTGTACTTGCCAAACCTGGTTCTCCAACCTAGTCACCTCTCAAGCCCCATCAACCCTTTGACCATCACGTTCTCTGCCCTTGTCACATCGATTTAGCTTATTTCCAAACTCCATCTGTTCTCCAGCCAAAAGCTGACCTTTTTTCTTTCCTTCCTGCTTCTGCTGTATGTGAGGCAGTTCTTTGCTTTGACTCCCTTGAACAAATTTACTACCTCCACCAGGAGGATTCTCCCTGCTACTTTCAATCAGTCTGTGTCAAAACAAAGCAAAACAAAAATCCCCACACTTTCTCTAGGACTTAGCTTGGGCCTCTCTAGCTCAGCCCAGCCTTCTGTCTAAGCTCCACCCCACATTTACCTGGCAATAGCCAGGTAGGCCTGACCTACTATAAAAGGGGCTGGTTGCCCCCTCCTCCCTCTCTTGCTTTCTCTTTGTCCTCTAGTCCCCTCCCCTCTCTCTCCACGTGCTCATCGCTGGCCTCTACTCCTCTCCTTCTCTCTTTCTCTCCTCTCTTTCTCTCTTCTCCTCTCCTCTCTTCTCCTCTTCTCCTCTCCTCTCCTTTCCCTCTCTCTCTGCCTCTACTACCCTCTTAACTCCCCTCCCTATGCTAAATAAACTCTATTCTAATCTATACCATATGTTGCTGGTCCCTCAGGGGGAAGGGATGCCTCACACCTGGCTACACCTCCATAGAACATATCCCCCCTCTCTTTATCTTTTTATAAACACATCACTAGGTATATGTTAATGTGACATATTTTCTGTGTTTAGCCCACTGTGGTATCCATTAAACTTTGCACACAACAGATTTTGATAAAAAAAAAAAAGAAAGAAAAAGAAAAAGAATTTGACTCCCAATGTGTTCCACTAGCACACCCTAAAACATACTCGACTCTTTCAAAGGCAGAGCTTGTTTGCAGGACAGATTTTCGAAGTATGAGCTGACCGTAGAAATGTGTGGAGGAGTGATAAGCAAGAACACTCACTGACCCTCGCATCTCAGCCTCTGCCACTGCCAACACTTCCGGACCAAGTCCCACAGGAGGTAGCATTTGCTGAGTGTGTGTTCTCAGCATGGAGACACCTTATGCCATTTAACCTTAAAAAATGAAGTTATTGGTCTATTATTTAGCCTTTTTAAGAGACAAAGACAGAGGCTTAGAAAAGCTGTGCCATCCCCCTGGGTAGCGGTGTAAAAGGAAGCTCTAGTTCCTCAGGTCTTCCAGATTTAAGCATCAGGGAGCCCTGAGCTAGGAGGTGGGAGAACACAGGAGAGTGGTTTTGAAGAAGCCATTCTTCTATTTCAGAACTCTCTTGGGCTGACTCATCTCTGTAGCTGCACTCTGTGTTCCCATCATTGCTGCCCCATTCTCAGGCCAGCTCTTGCTCCCTAGTGTGGGGAGTTAGCTGGAGATGGCTCACACCAACAAAATTGAGTCCCCATCTGGTACTGAGCACGGAAGAAGGAAGATGCTGCACTCAGGTTACAGCCCTGCTCCAGGATGGACACAGCTCAAGTCCTGGCATGCCCTGCCCGATTTTTTGGTGTCTTTGAAAAGCCACCGCAGCTTCAGAAGTGTTTCCATGACATCAGTTAGAGCCTCAATAGTGCCAGTATCCCGACAACCTCTCCTCCCTCTTTTTCTTTACCAGTATATTTGATTCCTTTTATTTTTATCTGTACTAGAAGTTGAGCACACAGCCTCACACATGACGGGAAAATACTCCATGCCTAAGCTGTATCTCTAGCATTCTTTTTACTTCATCCTGACACAGAGTCTCATTAAATTGTCCAGACTGACTCACAGCATGGAAGAGGCACTGGATAGGCACTTCCTAGTCACCTCCCTGACCTAGTGTTAGCTGGAAGAAGCCTCAGGAAATGGGTGAGCCTGCATCTGTTGCCCTCTCCAGCCTGATGCTTCCTTTGCCCCAGTTATGGAAGCCCTTGTTTCTCTCTCCTATCCTGCTCCTATCTGTTCTGCAAATACTGCTTTCAAGAAAGGGAACTGAGGAACTGGTCCACACAAAGGGAACCAAATATTAATGTTTTACCATGTGAGATTTAAAATAAATTAGTGCTCACTTTAAGCCAGAGGAAGAAGCACAGGCAAGAATCCAACGCTGTTCTCTCTCAGTAAACAAAGCAAATATTTGAATACCTACTGTATTCTTTAGTGATGATAATCTGGAGGGAAGATACTTATTTTAGGAGGGGATGGCTTCTCAGCCACATGGAATGGACGCCACTGGTGATCCCCCTGACCCGTGGGACCATCACCATCCTCTGTATTTAGGTCCTATGAGGGTCCTTGGATTCTGCTCAGACTCTGAGAAGCCTCTGACAACTGCAGTAGTTCCATACTAGGGCAGGAACAGGCATCTCTCATCCATTCTCCCAACTGCCCCAGGACTAAGGAGAAATCTACAATCCTTTTGTTTCATGTTCATTTTTTCAGAAAAAGTGAGCCATCTGCTCCTCTTCAGTTCATGTTAAAGGTACACCAAAAACCTTCATGATGCTAGGAAGTGGTCTGGAAGAAGCCTGCAAACACAGCTGCCCCGGGCATTCATAAAGGTGAAGCCTGGGCCTTCTAAATAAGTTCAGCATAAGGACACAAGGAGAAAATCAGAGGATTTTGCTACAGGAGTCTACTTGGAATTTGTCTGTGTGTGTGTGTGTGTGTGTGTGTGTGTGTGTGTGTGTGTGTGTGTGTGTTTAGAGACGACGGACAGAAAATACTGCTAATTTTCTCATGTCTCAGAGAAAACAACCCATGTTGGACTATTGGATCCATGTTGGCTCCTCACAGACTGACAGGGAGATAGGCCCAGAGGGCTTGAGGAGGCAGCCTCATTGGAACAAGTAGGACTCTAGTGAGTCAAGGACCAAAAACTTTGATTCACTGCTGTTGTCATCCTCCAGGGAATCCCCACATACATTGTGTATCCTTTTGTTAAACTTAAGCTTAAGAGGACTGGAAAGATAGATGGCTCAGTGGTTAAGAGCACTGACTGCTCTTCCAGAGGTCCTGAGTTTAAATCCCAACAACCACATGGTGGCTTACAACCATCTGTAATGGAATACGATGCCCTCTTTGGGTGTGTCTGAAGAGAATAACAGCATATTCATATACAGAAAATAAATAAATAAATCCTTTAAAAAAAACACTTAAGCTTAAGAGGTAGGATGGGGAGATCAATATAGGTTCAATTGCACATCTGATTATCCAATATGAGTAGTACAATACACAAAATTATTCATTAGTATTTCATAAAGGTACTATCAGTCTCCCCTCAGAGATGTAAATGTGGTTTCTAGAAATCTGGTGAACATATTTTTGTTGAGGGAAAAAAAAAATGGGAGAATTGTAGTACTTAGGTGAGAGGGCTTATTACACTCATAAGTATTCCAGGAAGAGGATTGGCAGAAAGAACCCAAACCTGTGGTGCGGACAGGGATTTAGGTGGAGCCTAGGGCTCTCAGATAATTTACCTGGAAATGTTGCCACAGATGACAGCGCACGGCCGGGTGTTGTGCAAGCATTGGATGGCTTTGGCTGTTCCTATCAATATGCTGATTCGAACGTGCCAGGAAAGTGGGATTGTGCCATTCTAAAACACAAGACAGACTGGCTTAGTTGTATTTTCTTAATGTAAATTAACTATATATTCACTATACAAGCACATAGTTCCATAGCCATTGGCATTTTGTCTAGGCTCCGCCCCATAGTTACCTGGCAACAGCCAGGTGTGCCTGACTCACTATAAAAGACACTGCTTAGCCCCTCTCTCTTGTTCTCTTCTCCTCTTACTCTTACTCCTTACCTTCTTCCCCCTCTCTCCTTATTCCTCCCTCTCTCCTGCTTTCAGTTGGTCTCTTCTTTCTCCCTCTCCCTCTCCTTCTCCCGCTCCCCCCCTCTCCCCACCCCTCTCTTTCTGTTTCTACTACTCTCTCAACTTCTCTCCCCATGCCCTGAATAAACTCTATTCCATACTATACCATTTGTGGCTGGTAACTTCAGGGGGAAGGGATGCCCCAGCGTGGGCCTGCAGAAGCACTCCCTTCCCCCATACCATACTGTACCTCCACCAAACATATCCCTGGCTTCTCTTCTCTATTTTATTTTTATAAAACATAACAGCCACAGCTGTAGATGGCACAGTGGAAGGAGAGGTGAATCACCATTTCAGTCTGCTACCACCTATTTTTAATTCCAAATGGGTTTTCTTCTATGGCTCAAGGGCAGTGATTCTCAATCTGTAGGTTGCCAACCCCACAGGGTGCACATATCAAATATAATGCATATCAGATATTTACATAACAGTTTATAACAGTAGTGAAATTACAGTTATGAAGTAACAACGAAAATAATTTTATGGTTGGGGGAATACTATGATACGAGGAAATGTGTTAAAGGGTCAAAGCATTTGGGAAGGAAGGTTGAGAATCACGGCTACAGAGAAATACCCAGCAAGTTTTAACAGTTTAATCAAACTATGGCCAGTGGCCTGAGAGTATAGCTCAGCAGCAGAACCCTTGCTTAGCATGTATAACAAACTGGGCTTGATTCCCCAACCCTGTGCCCAACTGAGTAGTGGATATAAACTCGCTGCACATATGTGTCAATATTACACAGAACTCAAGAAATCACGTGTTCAGGCAGCCTTCTAAGGGTAAGAAATCAATCTCCTGGGAGTTCTTTTGTTCCCCTGGGAACCACTATTGAATACCCACCACCCTTCTGCATGCTCAGATCTCGCCCCTTAGCTCCATTCAGTGTCAACACTCCCTTCCCCTTCATCCCTGGGCTTTAGTGGACCAAAGGACCTGGAGACTAGTACCCGTGACTTACTGTGCACTGTAATCTGTCAAAAAGCGTCCCATTGCTCATATAGGGATAAACCAGACAAAGTTTCTCAGTCTCCATGAAATATGCAGCCAGCTCTAGTATGTGGGGGTGACGGAACCTTGAAACAAAGTTTTAAACCATCAGATTCTCCACTCAAATAGAAGATGGGCAAGAGACCCGATCAGGAGGGGAGGGGAACAGTTCTAACATAACTAAGTTTGTCTGAGACACAAATCATTGCCTTGGGAGTTCAGACAAGTTCCATCCACCCTTTTAATAACTGTCAGCATGTAAATCAATATATTAAAATACAAGGTAGGAAAATTAAGGAAGCATCAATGTCTTAAGCCTTGGAATAGTGAGAACATCATACCAAAAATTCATATAAAAACCACAATTTGATATTCACTTATTTTCATTGAGATGAAACTGTGTCACGTCTTTATTTGTTAAACAAATAATGGTTATGCAATGGAAACCCATCTGATTAAGTGTGCAGTGCAAGGAAAATCACAAAATACAGGATTAGAGAAGACTGTCTTCATCCATCCATCCATCACTGGAGGATTACTACATCAGGTGTTGGCTTAAGGCACTGTTACACGCAGGCAAAGGGTAGCCACATCTGTAGAAAGCTTGGATTGTTATCTAACAATCCACACAATAATGTCTCCTTCTATAAAAATGTGACACTGATTTTAAATTTCAGATTTCTACATTAGTGTTATATATATATATATATATATATATATATATATATATATATATATATATATATTTCTTAGGCTCCTGTCCTAATCATTTATTAATCAGCTAGCCCAAATAAACTCTATTCCTTGGATGTCATTGTTATATGAAGATCAGAATAGTCCAGGCATGATAGTAAAAGGGACCACTATTCACTCAAGAAGCTCCAAGACCAAGTTCTCAGCACAAAGGAGATTTATTTGTCCTAGAGGGACAGAAAGCAGGGAATAAGAGACAAATGTGGGAGTAAGAGGATTAGGAAGAAGGGGAAGGGAACAAGGAGAGGAGGCAGGGGTATTTGTCTGGGGGTTGGGGGGGGCGGATAGGGTTGGGAAGAACTGCCCCTGAATAGACAGAGGACAGACAGTGGTCCATAGACACATGGTAGTTTATAAGGATAAAGGGAGAAACCTCACATTAGGAGGAGGCATTTAATTTTGATTGGACAGGCAAATTAGGGCAGCCCCAAGGGAGCCTTTGATAGCTGGACCTTGGTAGTTAGCCTTAGGAGGAGGAAGTAGGCAAATAATGAAATAGATCTTGGTGGCTAGCCTTAGGAATTTAGCATAATGGTTTTTAGCAAGGCAGAGGGAACACGGGAACAGGGCAAGGCCTGTCAGAGCCGAGTTTGCTGGTTAGAGTCCCTTAATCATTACTCTTCACTGTCTAGCTTTAAAAAAAGCACAGCATTCAGTCAGCACAGTCTGATGGATTCAGGTCCAGAAATAAATCAAAAGGACCAGGCACGCTGAGCACACGGAACCATCTCTCTGTGCTTCCAGACTTGACTCCGTGAGACCAGTTACTTTGCACTCCTACCACAGTGACTTCTTGCCATGATGTGCTGTCCTCTCAAACCATGATCCAAAACAAACTGTCAGCCACTTAAGTTGTTTTTTGAATCAGGTGTCTTGTCACAGCAGGAACTAAAGTACTAACACCGCAGGTAACCATAAAATGTGAAAATTGCCAGTACTGTGGATTTGTAAGGGTCCTAAAACTGCTGAAGGAAGACCCCCAGACTCAGACAGTATACAAAAACAAAGAGCGTTTATTCTGCAGAAACAACTAGCTTACAGGGAGGGGGGTCAACCATTCTTTGAAATGACAAAGGTGCACAGGACTTCTTGTAGGGAATAGGGTGAACTCTCTAGAAGGATTGGGTAATCTAAAATTTCATTGGTGGGTTCTAGGTGGTCACAGGTGGTCAGTGGTCTGCATTCCTATGTCATGAACATATCATAGGATCATAGGATGAGATAGGGCTGCCCAACACAGATGGCCCATTCTGAGATAAGATATTTCCCCATTTTGGTGATTGTCCCCAGGTTGTTCTTTGGGAGGGGGTTTTATGACGTTGGTTCTGGATTTTATGGTCAGTCCCTGGAGCTGGTGCTTTTATGGCCTTCTTTTCAAAGTCAGGCCTGGTCCTTGAATGGAGACAAATAGGGTTTATGTTCTTTCAAGTTTAGTTTAATATTCTGAATGACTACTATGTTTTGAGCATGTTTGGAACATTAAAATCAACGAAGCTTTAAAAAAATGCCTTACTTATAAAGGTCTATTATTTGCTTCTTTTATAGCAAACTTCCTACAAACACAAACACACTCTCTTATGTACACAAGTACAGTTGATACAGTCACAGTAAGAATGTTGACACAAAATTTGAAAAAAGAAATAGGCAAATTTTTGCTCTAGTTCATATACAAATTTTTGCATGATCCTACAGGAGAAAACATTTACCAGCTATACATCTGACAGAGAATTAGTATCTAGAATACACAAGGAACTAAAACAAACAAACACCCTAAACTCTAAGAAGACAAACAACAAAGTTTAAAAATGTTATGGAATGGAACAGAGAAATCTATCAAAAAAGAAATACAAATGGCTAGAAAGTACCTTAAGATTGTTCAACATCCCCAGCCAGCAGAGAAATGCAGGTTAAAATGACTTAAGATTATATCTCACAGGCTGGAGCAATTAACAAATCTTTTAAGAATTATTTATTTTATGTATATGAATACATTGTCACTCTCTACAGATACCTGAAGAGGGCATCAGATCTCATTACAGATGGTTGTGAGCCACCATGTGGTTGCTGGGAATTGAAATCAAGACCTCTGGAAGAGCAGTCAGTGCTCTTAACCACTGAGCCATCTCTCCAGCCCACAAATCTTTAAAAACAAAACAAAACAAAACTGAAAAAGCAAGCTTACATCTCATCCTAGTTAGAACACCCATCATCAAGCACACAAATACACAAATAATAATAAGTGCTGGTAGGTATGTGGGGGAAGGAGAGTGCTCAGACCTGGCTGGTTAGCATATAAACTATATAGTACAGCTATCTTGGAACTCAGTCTGGAGGTCCCTCCAACAAACTGAGACTAGAACTACCACATGACACAGTTTATCACTCTTGACATACCTAAAGGAATTCTACTACAGAGACATCTGTATATGTTCAGATCCATGTTCACACAATCAACCTAGATGTCCATTGCCTGATAAAGGATAATAAAAATGCAGTAAAGCAACACAACAAATATTATTCAAATATTAACAAAGATGAAACTGTAACCTTTCAGGTCAATGGATGGATTTCAAAATAGCCATGCTGAGGAAAGTAAGCAAGACACAGAAAGACAAATGTCACATGTTTTCCCCCATTTCTGGATGTTAGCTTTGAATCTTCAGGTATGCATATTCCATTTAGAATACCCAAAGATGTCAGAAATTTAGTAAAATGCTATGAGGCTGGGGGCCAGGAAGAGCAGATAGAATCCAATGGTATAAAGGTCTAACGTGGAATAATGGAAAAGGAAGGGTTAAATTTGGATGAAGGATAGGAAGGCAGGATGGAGAGAACATCTGGAGAGTTGACTAACACAGAAGGCTTTTCCAAAATTGTCATATGGAAATCAACTACTATAGAGGCTGGTGGTGGCACACACCTCTAATCCCAGCCATCCAGAGGCAGAGCCAGGTGGATCTCTCTGGTCTACAAAGCAAGTTGTAGGACAGCCAGTGCTACATAGAGAAACCTTGTCCTGAAAAACCAAGCAAACAAAAAGAATTCTAATGGATAAAAAAAAAAAGAAAGAAAAGTATTTAAAGCTAGGTGGGTTGGGAGTAAAGGTAGAGAGAGGGTAGACTTGGCAGGAATGGGCAAAGGAAAGTAAATATAACCAAAAGACAAAATCTCAAAGAGGCAAAAAGTTACTTCTATAAGATCACATACTCTGATAAAATAGAATTATCCTTGGTATTCAAATGGCACAACATGAATAAAATGACCAATAATATACCACAATTATCAAAGTGAGGTTAAAGAGTCATATGATCATCTCAACAGATACAGGAAATGCATTTATAAAGATTCAAAGCCCTTCAAGACAAAGGTCTCAACGAATTATGGAAACTAGGTACCTCAATGTAATGAATGCTAGACACAGTAAATTAGTAGCTAATGTCATAAGTCATCATGACAGAGATTTTCCTTAAGGAGTGGTGAACAAGATGTGGAGCCCATACTCACTATAAATCCTAGCTAGAGCAACTGAACAAGAAAAAGAAAGGTATCGGAGATGAAAAGGACAAAGGGAAATTGTCTCTGCTTGCTCATTACACAGTCTAATATGGGGAAAACCTGGACAACTCCACCAATAAATAAATAAATAAATAAATAAATAAATAAATAAATAAATAAATAAATAAATAAGTCTAGAACTAATAAATTTACTAATTTCTTCCAAAACAAAATCAACAGATAAGATCAATGTTCTTTCTTTATGTTCACAATGAGCTACCTGAATAAGGAATGGTGAGAATTATTTGTTACCAAGGCATCAGAAAGAATAAAATACTAAGGAACAAACTTAACCACAGAGATAAATGATCTACATGTTTAAAACTACACAGGTAAGAGAATTAGAGACACCACTGGAAAGATACATATGACAAGTGCATTGCAATAATTAATACCGCCACATTGTTCAAACTGCCCAACGTAAGCCATGGATTCTTTGTTATTCCTACTAAAATTGCAACAATGTATTTTCATTACAATAGAAATCTTCAAACCGAGATGAGGCCATGGAAAAACTCAGTCAAAGGTAAGGTGAGAGAGCAGAACCCTGACTCAAAGCATCATCGCAAGGCTATGGTAATCAAATTGGTGTGCATTGGCAGAAAGCAATCCTACAGGTTAGTGCCACAGAACAGAGGGTCCAAAAATAGCAAGCCCTAAGTACATCCTCACCTAAAACCCTCACTAGGAGGTGAGAAATACACAAGGCAAGAGAAACATCCCTTCCATGACTGATACTATGGAAAGAGGCAGGGAAAGAGGAAACCTGGAATTGTCATTCGCCACATGTAAAAATTAACTTGATTGACACATCACAAACTTAAAAAGAAGATCTGATGCCATACAGGTCCTAAAACAAAATGTCTTCAACACTGGGCCTTGGTAATGATTTTTTTTTTAAAGATATCAAAGCTATTACTGCATTCTCCAGTCAAGAAAAATTATCGATTTAAGCCTCTCAACAGAAGGCAGGTCAGTGACGCACAGAACACCAGGGCAAACCGTGCACTACGCTACCTGTTGTCTGAAAGGAGAAATCTAAGACAAAACATGGGTGTGAAGGTGATCTAGCTGGGACATTTGTCTCTCCATTGGTTGCCAGGGTTAATCCAGCTGATCTGGCTGGCTAGGGGGGTGTCCTATTCCTCTTTACCGCTCTGTGTCAAAGATCCCAGAACAAAGGAGCACAGGTCTTCAGTCAAGGGTGTATGAGCAGCTTCGCTCCCCTGCTAGAACTGCCAAACATGCTCTTAAGAACCCAACATTTTCTTGCACACTCATAACACACCTCCAAGAACATATATATGAGTGTATGTGTATATATAATATATATGCATATATGTGTGTATATATGTATGTGTATATATACATGTGTATGTGTATATATGTATATATATGTATGTATGTGTGTATGTGTATATGTATATGTAAAGGCTGGTAATACAGTTGCCTTTAGAAAAAAAAATCATCTAGGTAGTAAGAGAAAATACTCTCTAAGTTTACTCTTTTGGGCATCTCTGATTTTGAAGTGTCTGAATCTTACCTTCATAAACAAGTAAAACTTGAACGCAAAAAAAAAAATCTATTATTAGCATTTCTGGATTGAGAGTTTCATTGGCTATTAATATTAGCATCTAACATTCTAATCTCTGGCGCTGGCTATGAGAGGGACCGGATGCAGCATAATGTCCAATCACCCTAACTTCCCTCTCCACTTCTATGTCACATATCAAAAGCACTAGGAAAAAGAATGTCCTTAGTGGGGGTTGGCAAGATGGCTCAGCGAGTAAGAGCACTGACTGCTCTTCCGAAGGTCCTGAGTTCGGATCCCAGCAACCACATGGTGGCTCACAACCACCCATAATGAGATTGGATACCCTCTTTTGGTGCGTCTGAAGACAGCTACAGTGAATTATGCCGGAGCGAGCGGGGCCAGAGCGAGCTGGGCCTGAGTCCAATTCCCAGCAGCCACACACATGATGGCTCACGATCATCTATACAGCTACAGTGTACTCATACACATAAAGTAAATAAAATAAATCTTAAAAAAAAAATGTCCTTTGTGAAGGGCGATGAGCTCACAGTGTTAGAGTCCTTCCACGCGGCAGGCTGCACAGCTGCACTTATGAATTTATATAAAATGGAAGCCATCTAAATTTGTCTCCCAGCATCATAAATGAATTCCCCAGGAAAATCGTATGCACATCAAAAGCCCTTGATTTCTTTGTCTAAAACTTTCTTTCTGAAGAGAATCACTCTGATGAAATGCTGTCTCAACTGAGACATCTCTGAGGAAGGGGAAGGGGAAGCCTTCTGATGCAAAGAATTACTGTTCGGCCATGTTAGTCACACAAGAGTTTACATATTTTTTTTTTCTAATATGTCCAAGTGAATCACGGAAGTGCTCCATTCCATGATTCCATCCAATCCCAAAATACATTTTAAAATGCATTTTAAGGAGTACACCAAAGCAGATGTCAAAACTGTATCCGACGTTCTAACAGCCAACCCACGATAATGAAATGCTAGTCACGCCGAATCCTGTGCTCTAAGACCCCAAGGTGAACAAAGTACACTCACAGGAGTAAAACTTCCAGCTCTGATAAAAATCGCTTCCAGTGCTTCTTAAGCTGCATTTTTTTCTCCTAAATGTCACACAAGAAAGAAAAAGGAAACAGTTTAAGAGATGGCTCTCTACTTCTGGGAATCTTTGTCAAGGACAAGTTTCCCTTTTTTGGTGTAGAGTTGAGCCCCACCCCCTGTAACCTCATTCCATCCCCCAGGAATCGTTAGCATTCATCAGATTTTCAAAAACGTTTTAAAGTCCTAAACAAGACTTACAACCATTACTCTTGAGTTGAATGCTTTCCTGAAATCTGCCGCATTGTGAGTACCATATTCAAACTTAAGAGTTTCACATTTACAGAAATTCAAAAATATTATACATTCACAGAAAATTCCACAGAGACAGAAACTGTTCACAGGAAAAAAATGTTATGCTACCTATGTTCTTTGAAAACTTCCACTGTTTTAGCATTCCAGAATCGGCTCATTTGCATACGTCCATTCAAATTTGTTTTTTCATAAATTCTAAAAATAAGTGTGCTTACTATGCAAATGAAGTTGTAACTTCTTACTATAAAGATTCAAATCTAGATAAATGGGGCAGGGCTTTAATCTCACCATTCAGGAGGCAGATATGTTTCTATGAGTTTGAGGCCAACCTGGGTCTACACAGTAAGACCCTGTCTAAGAATAATAATAGTAATAGTAGTAGTAGTAGTAGTAGTAGTAGTAATAATAATAATAATAATAATAGTAATAATAACAAGAAGAAGAAGGAGAAGAAGGAGGAGGAGGAGGAGGAGGAGAAGAAGAAGAAGAAGAAGAAGAAGAAGAAGAAGAAGAAGAAGAAGAAGAAGAAGAAGAAGAACAAGAACAAGAACAAGAAGAACAAGAAGAACAAGAAGAAGAACAAGAACAAGAACAAGAACAAGAACAAGAAGAACAAGAACAAGAACAAGAAGAACAAGAAGAACAAGAAGAACAAGAAGAACAAGAAGAAGAAATTTAGCCTGGATGTAGACACACATATTAAATAAATTAATAACCTCAACAAGGTTGTACTGAGAACTTCAAAGTAGATGACACATCCTAGGTGAGTTCAATGCTGTATTACTGTATGATCAGGGATCTCAAGTTCCTTCCTTGCTTCTACCATTAAACTATTGAATTAAGATGCTACAGGGTCCTAGTTATAAGGTCCTCATTTACAATGTGTTAAGCGCTCATCAAAACGCAAGGGGGATTCTGTCCAAGTTGAATTAAAAGTAAAAAGTCTAGCTCACTAATCATTTCCCAGAACTATTTCTTTGCTGCTTACGTCTTGCAGAGTCTCTCTCCCAGAAGAGGCCCCTCCCTCCCTTGCACTGGCTATTTCTAACCCTTTGTCAGTCACAATTTGTTGAGTGTTCTCTTTTAAACCTGGTTAAGAAAGAGGCTCCTGTCTGTGTCTCTGCAAATCTTGCTCTTGAATGTGGGTTATGAATGAAAGATTTCCTCTAGGCTGCGAACTGCTGAGGAGCACAGACCCTCCTGCTGGGCTGCTGCTCCTGACCTGCCCAACCCAAACCAGCAGCTGTAAGATGATGCCCAGGTGAGTGAAGCACATCCGGTTATTTAAGAAATGGGATTAAAGGCATTGTCCCAGTGTTTCAAATTGCATTCCTTTAGAAAAGAATGCGGTTACTTCATTAAGGGGTTTTCCTAAATTTGCATGATCATGAGTTGGGGGAAAAATGGAGTGGAGAAAAAGGAAAGAAAAGAAGGGGAGAAAAGGAAAGGGAGGGGAGGAGAGGGACAGGGAGGAAAGGGGAGAAGAGAGGAGAGAAGAGGGGAGGGGAGGGGAAGGGAGCGGAGGAGAGAGGAGGGGAAGAGAGGAGAGGAGAAGAGAGGGGAGGGGAGGGGAGGGGAAGGGAGGAGAGGGGAGGAAGTAGTTTTGCCACTGTAAGCATAGGCTTTAATACCCTGTCCTAGCTACCTGGAAGAGTTTTCTCCTGTTTGCCTCCAAAACAAGATGTAGAACCCTGAGCTCCTCCTGTACCATGCCTGCCTGGTTGCTGTCATGCTCCCACCTTGGTGATAATGAACTGAAGGTCTGAACCTGTGAGCCAGCCCTAATTAAATGATGCCCTTATAAGAGTTGCCTTGGTCATGGTGCCTGTTCATAGCAGTAAAACTTTAACTAAGACAGGTCCATTCCATTGTTTCCTTCTTACCTTCCCCAGTGACTGCCTTAGCTTAAGTAATAGTTCTCAACATCAGTTACATGTTGAAAATTTTACAAATGACATTGTTGAGTCATTGCTTCAACAATGTCTAGCAATCATATGATAACCCCAAGGGTGAAGTAGTCGTACACATACCTTGGTGATAACCAACAACTCTCTAATTGAACTTAAGACCTTTTGAACAGGAAATCATGGCTAATACTAGAAACCCAGCCAAATATTCAGGGCTAGTAAAGTCGTGGAACTTATAGGAGAACCTACAACCACCATTTTCCCAAACCAGTATAATCCCTGACTACATTCTAAATATCAGTCCTTATAGTCACAGTTAAGTGTTGTCCTCACCCCCTCACCAAGGGCATTTCTTTTTCCAATAGATGAGACCATTACCAAAGAACACACACTGTCAAAATGCAGGGCCCAGTTCCATTAGATGCATCTACAAAGCAATTAATGCTCAGGAACATGGCGGAAGAGGAGGTGAAAATATTGTAGGAGCCGGAGCATCAGGGAGTTCCCTGTAAGATTGTGTCTCCTAGAGATGTCTGAAGCTACACCCATAAAGTCTAGGCAACATCACTGTCTAAACATGAGCTGAATGAGGAAAAGAACAGTAGACATGCGTGGAAGGGAGCCCAGGAGGACTCAACCTAACAAAGAGCCACAGGCAACCAAAGGATGCTGAGAGTTGGGGAAATCGTCCTCCCTAGGGAAGAGTGCATCGGTGGTATTGGTTATCTAATACCAAATGCTCAGCCCTGAAAACATACATACAAGTAACATTCTACAGACTAAACTGGTTGTAATTATGAATTTAGGATTTATATATTTCATAATGCATGTTTATACATTATAGACATATGATATTTTATAGATTATATATTCCATAACATATTTATGTATATTATTATATGTGTAATATATATGTATATGTATATACACATATGATATTTTAGATTATATATTCTATAACACATTTATGTATATTATGTACATGTGTAACATATGTATATGTATGTTTATATATATATATATATATATATATATGTTACATCAACTAAAGAAAAGAGCCATGTATTTGAAAGAGGGGGTGCATGGGAGGGTTTGAAGAGAGGAAAGGGAAGGAGCATTGTAGGAGCCAGAGCATCAGGGAGTTCCCTGTAAGATTGAAATGATACAACTATATTATATTCTCAAAAGTTTTTAATATTGATATCTGACACCTAAAGACATTTTAACAAATCCTTACACCTGGCGCCACACCCACCAATCTAACCAGTTAAACAGATGCTTTGCTGCCCCTCCTCCTCTGCCTTAAATGGACAGATCAAGTTTCCAGGGTGAGTCTACCACAAGCATAACCGGTAGCACCAGCTTATGTTCCATTTTCTTGATAGTGTTCACACCAGAGATAAACCTCTATCAAAGCTTTCTTCTTCCAGTTTTTTGCCAAGCCTCCTGATAGCCTCTAGTCCATCCTCTATGCTCTAACCAAAGTTGTATTTTAAACACAGATCCAAACCTTTCACTCCCGTGCTTCATCAGACATCAGCTCATCTCTTCTGTATTATTGTCTGTGTTTCCTTCCCACCCCCCACATACCACCCAATGAACCGCTACCCACACGTCGGGTCCTGCCTGTGTTTCCCCAGCACGTGGACTTCCATTTCTTCACTGTTCATCAAAATCCTACTCGTTGTCTAAATCTAGAAAAAAGCTCATCTTCTCTCATCCACTTTGCAATTTGCTCCTGGAAAATGTTTATTGAGAGGGTGCCATGTGCTGTGTACTCTTCTGGGTGCTAGATTGTTCCCTCCTTTGGATGCAGAGATACTATGTGTCCAATGCTCCTGGGGCCTTTTGTACAAGCCTCTGTTAAAGGACTTCTGCCTCAATCATTCAATCTTTTACTGAGCTGCATATTTGCCCTGAAAGGCTGTGAACCCCTGAGAACAGAAGCAGGCCTACTCCACAGGAGTTTAATAAGCAGTTCTTGATTGCTGACTAATGGTGTGAAAATGAAGGGCCCTTCTTTCATGCATCTGACTTGAGTATAGTTTTCAAACTGGCTGTACTTAGCTCCACTGGCTCTCATCATCTGCTCTCGCCATTGCTTGTTGCTTTAGGGTGATTTAGGTACCAAGTATCTCCTATAAAGGCTCGTGTGTTGGAGTCTTGGTTCCTGGTGCACCAAAGTTCATAAATGGGCCATTTGGGAAGGACTTAGATCCTGAAGGCCCAGATGTCATGTGTGCACTAATCCCCTCATGGAGTCACACTATCAGGGCATTATAGAGAAGGGGTTATAAGAAGGAAAGAGGGAGCTGCAGAGGCAGAGCAACAGTTAGGAGCACATAGTGCTCTGGTAGAGGACCTGAGCTTAGTTCCCAATGTCTGTATCTACTGGGAGGCTCACAACTGCCTGTTGCTCCAGCTCTAACACACAGATACACAGACACGTGCATCACACCTATGTGATATACACATACATATACACACATTACATATACACTCACATACATACACATGTGCACATCAGTACACATCATACACACACATGCATCACACTTACATCATATATACACACTCACACATATATACACATCATATACACATATATACATGCACATCACATACACATCATACACACATGTATATATACACATATCACACACACGTACTCATACATGCGCACACATACATATATACACACACATCACACACACACATGTACACACATCATACACATACACATAAGCACAAAAATAACCACAGTCTGTCTCTCTGTTTCTCTGTATATATACATATACATGTGTATATATATATATATGTACAGATAGATATACAAATAGCATATATATATTTACATGTACATGTATGAGTACACATATATGTATATGTTTTTAAAAGTTGGTTAAAGCACTGGGGTTCTACTCTAGAAGAATATGTCCTGGTCCTGCCCTCCCTGTTTCTTGGCCATCATTGGGCTAAGCAGCTGAACTCCACCAAGTTCCACCATAATGTCCTGTTTGTCTCACCTCAGGCCAGAGTACAGTGTCACCAACTGATCATGGACTCAATCCCTCCAACTGTAGCTAAAACAAGCCTTTCGTGCTTCAAGTTGACTTTCCCAGGCATCTGTCACCAGGATGAAAGACTGACTTGGTCTTGCTAGAAGCCTCTGCTTCCTGCTCACCTTCCTGAGATGATAAAGAACCATCTGTTCTCCTGGGCTCCATGCTCACCTGCAGCATGGCTATGAGGCCTCACCTGTACTGTAGACCATGAGTCTATGCTGAGAGAAGACACTACTGCTACTAAGCAGGTATGCACATTCTGATCTTCTTGGTGTTTTGTTTTGTTGTTTTGTTTTGTTTACATTTTTTTGTAGATCAGGCTGGCTTTGAACTCACAGAGCTCTGCCTCCCTAGTGTGGAGATTAGAGAGCATGTACCACCACCACCGGCTCTATCTGATCTCCATTAACATTCCTGGGGCCATGAATGGCTTTCAGAAAAGACTTTCTCAGGCAATACATCTAAGGATGGGAGAGATTTTGATCTTACACACCACATCCCTTTAAGACAGGCAGTCATGTCTCAGTCACTTCTCAGCACCCCCCAACCCAAGACCTTGTATCTTATTTTCATTTGTGAAATTTGATTTTCAAATATTTCTCCAACCAATGTTGGTCTTAAAAAGTGACACCTTTGAATATGTAATGGCAGTAACCAAGAGGAATGGTTGTTCAAGATAAGATTCTTTCCATACCTGTTTAAATAATTTAACAGCGTATGTTTGGTTTTGAATGTCCACTCTATAGACTTCAAATATCTCCCCTTCTCCAATTAGGAAGTCTTTGTGGAAATGTTTGGTTCCTTCTAGGATACTTTGGAAGCTGATTGGAGTTTTATGCAGTATTCCTTAGGAGGAAAAAAAAAGACAATGAGCCATCTCTTCTCTTTTAAGATTCAATGTCACTGTTACAAGAGAGGTGCATATACTGAACGAATGTCAGAGTAAAAGATTTGAGAGCAAGTCCCAGGAGCCCTCGGTGAGGCTCACCATGCATCCTCTTGTGTTTCTGTGGCTCTGGTTCTCATCCTTCAATACAGCAGGGGGCTTTTTAGTTACCTGAACAGCAGCATGATTTTTATCTCCAATGAGGTTAGCCAAAGAAGCTGAGCTGAGGCCATGATTCTAAGAACTCGTTTGTCCTTAGGTCAAGCAATGCTTCACTTTTGACCTACTAGAGCTCTTGGGGTAATTAGACAGTGCTCCCCAAGCATTGCTGATAGAAAAGCTTTTGAGGAGCCAAAGCCTCTGACTTAGCTGATTTCCTCAGAGTAAATGAAGACACTTCACCTTTGAACAGGTCACCCGAAATGGAGTCTGGGTGAAGATATTTAAAGATCACCAGATGCAGATTTGAGAAGATGCAAGGGCCTAGAGGCAGGCAGGACTAGCTGGCTGGGTTCCCCAGAAGTTCTATACCCAGAACTACAAAGGATAGAAATAAAAGATAAAAACCTTAGGTAAAGAGAACTTAATTTTAACTATGTCTCTACGAACATCCTCCAAAGGCATTCACTGTTTCATTTAGAGATCAGGGCTAAAGATTGCAAACCTCGCCTGATGCCCTAATTCTCCTGTAACCAGAGGATCTTCACACTTGGTGCAAATGCTTAGCCAAATGGCTTTAAGTAAATTTTAAATTTTATCAGAATGACTCCCAGGTGGAACCAAATCATTTTCTCTATTGATAAAGTATGGAAGCTAATCTAAAATACAAACGGATTTTCACAGTGACCTTCAGTATCACCTTATAATCATCTCAAAAGGTCTGTACATCTATGAAAATTTCTGAGGCTATGTAAAACTGAATATAGGTTCTTCAGTGTTTTCTTATGGCACACCAAACCTGCACACTTTGTAACAAAGTCCCTGTGTGTGAAGTTCCTCCATGGTACTCATTAGTGCCACTGAATGATGATGATGATGGTGGTGGTGGTGATGTTCTCCTCTTCCTCCCCTACCTTTCTTCCTCCTCTTCCTCCTACCATGCCCTTCCTCCTCTTCCTCTTCCCCTCCTCCTCTTCTTCTTCTTCCTTTTCTTCTTCTGTTTCAGAGGTTTCCTGAGGCAAACTCATTTCTTAATTCCTTTAATTAATGCACTAGTGTTGTGTTTTATAAAGACAACTTCAGCCAATGGATCCTTATACTACAATATGTCATCTACCACAACTATAAGTGTCTATCAAATTTTAAAATATTATTTCATACCTATGAACATGTTATAATAAATTGGAATAGAGACAGTTTAGTTATTCATTACTTTCCCTCTGCAAACTCACCTATATGAAAGTGTGATTTAATTAATTGTGATGTAATTGCTTCTTAAATTTTTTTCCTTTTTTTTCCTTACCTTTTTCATTATGTTCAGGAACAAGAACATTAACCAATGTGACATTGGCTGGTTCCTAAAAGAAGAAATATATATTATGTGATTCCATTTTATAAGCCTAAAAACAGCAGAGCCTCAAGAGAAATCGATAGCTCCCCATGAGACTCTACAGTGCAGCAGCATAGAATGGAGTTTAGAAAAAAGCCAGAGGAAAGCTAAGTTTTCTCACTTTGTTCAATAGTACTCATTTCCTTACAGACATGGCTTCCAAGCCCACTGACAACAGCAAAGTACCAATGCTATCATTGCCAGTTTTAGGTGGATTGTAATGCTTTCTAAACAGTGGTCACTGGTGATCTATTGTGATAAAAGCTAGCAATTCCATAAAACATCACCCAGAAAAGGGAAATGTCAAACTGAGTTGACATGAGTGTTTAACTCCCAGCATTTTAGTAGTTGTATATCTCAGCTCTGGTGGATCCTGGAAGCAGAAAACCCTTACTCTTCATGTATTTACAGACTGCAACAAAATACAGGCAAAGCCAGAGGCAAAGCATTTCTAGTTTTCAGACTCTGCCTGTATGTCCAACACTTTCCCGCCAAAGAATTTCAATCTTTATGCAAGTATGTGCACCAGAGGTCCAGGGCCATTTTCTCTGCACGTAGGCTTCACGTTAGGTGGTAAGTTGGGAAATTGAAGCTCGTGATGAGTCTGCACTGAAGGAGTCCAGCTTACTCCTGAAAGAGAAGCAAAGGGAGCTGGGTATAGAAATGTTTATGTTCCAAACGTTCATTTGCCTTGAGGCCATGAAAATAAATAATTTCACTAGTAATCCTCATGTCTAAGGCTTATCTTCATCCAACTGGAATAGATAAATTCACAGCTGTGAACTGTTTTGTAATGGTGAAGTACCCACTCACATCCGTATTCACTTAATAATGCAACTAGCTACTTTCAAGCATTCTTCGTTATCATAAAGAAGAGTAAAGCAGGAAACACAAAGAAATTGAAATGTAATGCTTCCACTAGGTTCTAGAGACATTTAAATGTCAAGGTTGTCACATTATACTCCCTGGGTTAAATTTTGTTTTTTACTCTTTTTACAATAAAGTATCAGAGATTATTATGTGTGTGCAAATGCACACACACACACACACACACACATTATCAATCACCAATACTCACCCCCTTCCTAAATATAAGTTATATTTTTACTTTGTAGAATTCTGTCAGAACTGAGATGCTCTGTGTAGCATCTCACAAAAGATTAAAATGCTTTTGTCTTTGCTGCTCTGGCTAATATTTTGATTCAACCTTAAGGGTGTTTTTGTTTTTATGGTCTAGTTAATCTTATTTTCTAGTGTTTATCAAATTATTTGTTTACAAAACTAGCAACAAAACACCATCAATTAATTTTTCAAAACCCTCAAATAGTGTTCAAATCTTATCAACTGACAGAATCTATTTGCTATCCATAGAACTTTATTTCCAAACACAAAACTCACATGTCCTCCTCCAGAGGACACCAGACATTCTCCAGAACAAACTACATGTTGGATAATAAAATGAGCTTCAGTATACTTAGAAGACTTGGATTATACAAAGTGCATTTTTTGACCCCTGGAAAATTAAAGTAGAAACCAGCTGTGAAGAGAAACTTGGAAAAACTCACAGAGACAGGAACATTAAAAATCATGATTAATGAGTCTAAAAATCATGACTAATGAGGTAAAGACAATGGTAGAGAGTAAATTAGGAAATACTCTGCAATGAATCAATAATTTAAAA
>NW_022196910.1:47268011-47277424 GCF_008632895.1 Mastomys coucha
ACAGCCAAAAACTTAAGGTAGGGAGCACAAAGCAGGGTTCAGAGGAAAAAGTGTAACTGTGGATTTCCACCTTAAGATGGAAGAAATATCTCAAACCAGTAACATGTTTTTCACTTTGAGGAACTATTTTTTTTTAAATGGCAAAGTAAACAAATGCAAATGGAAGGAATTCAGGTCAGAGTGGAAAAAGGGGATTTTCAGAAAGGAAGATTCATAGGAAAGCAAGGAGGGCTCTGAAAAGATCATCAAAACTGGTAATAGTTTGGATAGGATGAAACAAAAGGGAAGAAGGAAGGAAAGAAGGAAGAAAGGAAGGAAGGAAGGAAGGAAGGAAGGGAGGGAGGGAAGGAGGGAGAGAGGAAGGCAGGCAGCCAGGTGGGCAGGAAGTAGGGAGAGGAAAGGAAGGAGGAAGAGAGGGCAGGAAGTGGGGAGGGAAAAGGAAGAAGGGAGGGAGGGCAGGAAGTCGGGAGGGGAAGGAAGGAGAGAGGGAGGGAAGGAAGTGCGGAGGGGAAAATAGGGAGGAAGAGAGGAAAGGAAGGAAGGAAGGAAGGAAGGAAGGAAGGAAGGAAGGGAGAAAAGAAGAGAGAAACATTAAAATTAAGAACAAACGAAGAGCAATCACTACTGATTTCATTGTTTTACTGAATCATTAGTGTTACAAAAGAATATTATGACATCAATAAATTAAAATACACATGAAATTAGATAACTCAGATAAAAACAGATTGCTAGGGTTCTATCTACTGAAATTAATTCAAAGGATAGTATGAATGGATATATAAAAAGTTAAAAAGTGAAAAGTGTTTTTTAATGTCCCACAGAAAAAAGATCCAGCCCAGATGACTACATTGGTTAATTCTACCAGCCATGCATGGACAGTTTAGCACAAACCCTGTACAGATTTTTCAAATGTGGAAGAGGACATAACAAATCCTGGATCATTCAGTAGGCCAGCGTTATTTTGATACTAGTGCCAAACAAAGGAAAGTGCAGACATTAATCTTTTTGAGTATAGGTACAAAAATCCTCAACAAAACACCAACAAACCAAATCCACAAATATGCAAAGCATCACGTGTCACAACTGAGTGAGATCTATCCTAGAAACCCACAATTTGCTTAAAACTAAAAGTCAAGTTATACAGCAACTCACACCAATTGAATCAAGGATACAAAAGCACAGGTTTAGCTCAAGAGTTTGAAAAATAAATTGAAATCCAGTACTCAGTACTCTAGAAACAGAGGGAATTTCCTCAATAGATATAAAGTATCTATTTAAAAAAAAAAAAAAACATAGTCAAGGTAATACTTAATGGTAAAAGACAGAATGGTTTTCCCTTAAGGTCAAGAACAGAGCAGGGCTGCTTGGTCTGACTACTTTTGCTGGTTATTACATTCAAAGTTCTAGCCAGCAGAGTCAGACTAGATAAAGAGCTAACACACACCCTGAAACTGGTATTGCCACATGAAACATTTCAAGTCTGGGACCTGTAAAAACATTAAATTTCATTATCTGTTTATTATTAAAAGAAAACAATGGTAACATTTCATTGTCAGAAAATGATAGCTTTAAAATGGTTCCTTTCTGAAGCCCATAGAAAGCTGCATATTGTGTTATTGAAGATGTTTAAAAACTAAAACAAGAAAGCACTGATTTGGGAGATCACACAGCTGGTGAGGTTCTTTCTATGCAAGTGTAAGGATCTAAATTCAATCTCCAGAATGCACATGATGAAAATAAAACCAAAACAAACACAAAACCAAACATGGAGGAAATAGACAAACAGATCCCTGGTGTTTGCTAGGCCTTCAGCTTTGCCTGATAGCTGAGCTCCATACCAATGAAAAAGACTGTATCTTGAAAAACAAAGTCTATGTCTTGAAAGAACAAAAAAAAAAAAAAAAAAAAAAAAAAAAAAAAAAAACAACATCACAAAGATGCAGGAAGTAAACAACTCAGATGGTTTAGGAAGTCCCTGAAACTGAGCAGATGCACAAGCCTCTCCCTCCCCAAATTATATGAAGGTAGAAGGGAGGTAAAGACATGAGAATCATCCTTCCATACTAGCAATACTGGAATATGGAGTGCAGCAGAAACAAAAGAACCAACTCCTAGAAACTATCTTCTGACTGCCAGACTTTTGCTTCAGCATGAATGTAACATGAACGAAAAGAAACAGAAAGGACAAACTCGAGTGAATGGCAGGTAAGTAAGGCATAATTAAAGGACATGGTCTAAAAAGAAGAATCACAACTTTATTCTGGAGGTATCATTTATATTCAGAGAAAACCTAATTATTTTATTGTCTATAACTGGGAGATTCAATGTTGTTGCTAGATTTTAATATTATAATAAAATAAAATAACATTATATGTATTTTATTTAAATATGTTGGTTCATATTCTGAGCTTTAGACAAAAAGCTGATGTTTTTAGTTGCTGAATAAAATGTTAAAGTTCTATAGCTGCCAGGGGAATGAGGCATGTCTTTAATCCCAGTACTTAGGAAGGAGAAGGAGGCAGACATCTTTGAATACAAGACCAGCAGGGTTTGCATAGCAAATTCCAGGTCAGTCTCAAAAACAAAACCAAAAAAGAAAAAAAAATAGAAAAGAATGTATCAAATTGTTAAGGAATAAAGGAAGAAAGTGTCACACTCACAAGCAACAGGTCACTGACAGACAGCAAGGCAGGCCAGTGTCTGTGGGAAGTACAGATAAGCCCCCATAGGATAGAGAGAGATCCTCAGTATGAGAACATGCTTACCATAGTTCACAACTAAATGGATAGCTCGTTGATGCCCCATCTCCTGGAGAACCTGTAAAAGGTCGCCAATGGTCTTGTTTTTCTGCGCCCATGACCAGAGCAATTCTCTTGTTCCACTTTTACCTTGGTCTACATATTTTTCAATATGACGAACATCCAGCCAGCTGTTTGAAAGTCGCTCGGCTGTGGAAATTGCAACAGAAAGAAGACAAGAATAGACTACCTTTATTCATATACTTGAGATTTGTCTTGTCACCTTGTATATTTTATGTCATTTGAATTGTAATCTTTTATTTGGAACTAATGTACTATATACTCCTGCCCTGTTACCCATATCTACAGGACTAATCAGGACAAACTTGTGAGAATTAGTAACAACTGAACCTTAGTCTCGCTCTAGTCCCCGCAGGCTGTCTCACTAGTGGTGCTGTCTCCTCTCCCGTTCTAGAGTTTCTGCATTGCATTTCTTCACCTGAGTCTGCTCTGCTCTCGGCACCTTGTCTTTCAGGCCAGTGGATGACGTGTATCTTCAGAGTACAAGTTCCAGGGCTGTGGTAAGAGCATCTTCTACCAGGTGCGCTTACTGCAGCACTTTGTTACAGTGTTGCCTGCTAAGTCTCTCTATTACAAGTTACCCTTTTAACTAAGATGGAGAAGCCACTGCTCAGATTTTTTTTTCTTTTTTTGATGCTGCTCAATGGATCTTGTTTGTCATAATTGCTACTACAATATGTTTGCTTAATGATGATCTTTCCTTCTGTATTCATTAAGAGTATTTTTTTCTGTAACAAAGCATGCAGTCTTATTTATTTATTCACTCAGATCTTAATGTATATCAGTATGGACTTATGGACATTTTATTCTAAAAGGTAAAATCTAATAATACTATGTTGTTGCTGAAGCTGTTTCGTTGTGTCCATCTAAGTGGGCTCCCGTCTTCTGGCAAGGTCTATAGGTTTTAGCACTTTCTCATTTTCTGGCTCTACACAGTGTTCTCAGCTCATTTGTTTGTTTTCCCCTTCTGCAAGGCTGAAGTTAATCACTTGCTCAAAGAACTGTACTTTCTCTACCAGAAATGGTGTTCTAAGGCTAAGGTCTAGTTGCTAGATAGGACTCAAGCTTTGTCCCTGACAGACCCCAGAAGCAAATATAGCTGGCAAATGCTTTCATGTGTACTGATCCAATGTCTACATTCTCAGCCTGTGTCCAGGCACATTACATACTAAGTGTCTATTCTGGTACTCCTGCTTTGAATATAATACCGCAGGTTACGTGTTCTTCCTTGTTTGTAACTTTATTCTTGAACAGCAAGAAACTTTTGCTCCTGTTACTGACAATATTTCTACTTACTTGGCCTTACTGTAACTATCACATACTTTCCAAATTGCTGAGACACCCTTGTGAGAAATAGAGGAACTAAACTGAAGAATAGTAGCTCTTGCTATCCTGATCCAAAAAGCCATCCAGTTAAGGTGTTGTTTACCAACTGCTTAGGTTAATCCTTTTTTTCCTCACCTCTTCTTTGTGGTTATTACTCATTTGTAATGCATTAAATTTATACTTATGCAATGGTTGTTTAAATATTTTTTCTATACTGTCTTGATGTTGAACATTTGGGTAACTAAAAGCTAAGATCTGGGTAGGACCAGGGAAATGTGTTGGTGGGAATCTGGGCATTTCACTTCACTAAGTGGTACCTATGACTCACATAGGGTCTTGTATAGATCCTCTAAAAGCGGTACCAAAGTTCTGTAAGATTTTGTGGTGCCCAAGTTACCAGGATTTACCAAATGAAATTTGTGCTGCCTCACTGCACAACTGCAAAGTGTTAAGTGCACTGTAAAGCAAAAAGGAAGAAGAGGGAAGGCAGCTGACAGAAGCGAAACTTACTTGTTCTTGTGATAGTAGCCCAGGCTAGCTCAATCCCGCTGAGTTCTAAGATAAGTAGTGTGTTTGGAGATGGCAGATGATCATGGTACCACCCCACCAAGCTTTTTCTTCCAAGAAAGGCTATAAAAGTGAGGGTCCTAAACACAGGTCTGTGGATGAAGGTCAGTTACCTCCTGAGAATAATCATGGGCATCTTGATACACTACCATGTCCACTTCTTGGAACTCAGCACATTTGCCTTCTGCTACACTCAGTTGTGGAATAAACTCTCCAGCATTAACAGCACTGAAAGATGATGTTCTGTACCAGGCTAACTGGTACTCAGATCTAACTACAACAACCTTAGGGAGCCTTTTTCTGTTTAAAATCAGCTTCAGGGGTGTTAAATTTTTAGGGAGTTGCTTTTTTCATTTATAGTGTTTGAAATCACATTACAAAGATAGGTGTTTCTGATATAGTGTGGTATCCTCAGCCCCCACATTTCCATTTCAATGAGACTTTGCCAATATGCACAGTTTACTTGTACTTTATAGCCCTGTTAATATTCTCAGGAAAACCATAAAGCTGAGAGATAATACAAAAGCACAACTCCTCCCTGTTCTTTGTTCGTTGATGACCTTGCAGATGCCATCAAAGCATTCCCCATTCTCTACTCCATGGTTGGAGAACTTCACTGCCTAGCACAGTTAGGAATGTCCAAATCCCATTTCTACCAATGCTGAGGATCCAGAGTACAATTCGCCAGGATTTTATTCCAGTCATAGCACAGTACAGGCATATGCCAACTTGGGGTGACTCAGGATTGACACAACTTGGCATGCTGGGTCAGCACACGGAGTACAGATGCACTGGGCCTTCAGGACTCCTCTTGGCATTGATAAAGCACAGTCAAGCTGTGCTAAGCCACTGAGATTCGGTGCTGCTTGTTACTGCAACACAATGTAGTCTATCCTGGCTAACACACACAAAGGTGCACCATTGTCATTTAAGTGATGTCTTATTTCAAAATAGAGTAAAAGATAATGTCAGCTTTTGTGATTACATATTAAGTACGCAGGTAAGTGAGACATTCAACTTGGAGACATAAGTAGTCTATAAGAAACAACATATACAACCCAATATATATATATATACACACACACACACCCCAATAGCTGCTGTCACTGAGTTGAAATGTCTTCATCTTTCTTCTTTCAGGTCTCAAAAATGTTTGCATTCTTTGTGATTTTTAAGGGTTGGTGTCTTACAAAGAGGCCAGCACTACAAATATCAAATATGATTTAGATGTATGACCATTACAGAAAAGAAAGAGGAGGAGGGGTCTTTAAGGCAAAACTTTGGCAAGAGGCAGTAATACTATTTTAATATACAGTTGGCTCTTATTATCTATGAGCTCTGTACCCGGGAATTCAACTAAGTAAATGTAAAAGTGCTTTTAAAAATTGTGTCACGAAGTTCACGGCAAGGCTCTCTATTGCTGACACATCACATTCTTGAGTCATAAAACACTGAAATGTCAAGCTGGTGATTATCTGGAGGCTTTGTTCCTACTGGCTAGCTTTCATAGTGCTGGAAGATGCTGTGCAGCTACAAGACCAGCAGTCAAGAGACTTACCCTCCTGGAACCCTGTGACCTACACTAGCAGGTGTGGGCTGACGAGATACACCCACTGGTTCAAGGGTAATGAGATTGTTAGAGAAGTAAATCATCACCTTCTGATGGGATTAAGGTTCACTCCACAAGACCGAATTCATGCCTGGTACCATTCAGAACCAAGAACCCCATGGCTGGGCTAGCTAGAAACCCTGGGAAAGTATCTGATGCTATTATTCTGCTAAATAAACATAATAAATGTCCTTGTAGGTTCTTATTTTTAATACACATAGATTAGTGCATCTCTCGGCCCCTATCAGAGAAGCCTATTTCTCTAGTAGATGCTGAGTAACAACACAGAGACACTCAACCGCTCAACATGCAGAGAATAGAGAGTAGGAATTGATTGGCATGTATATCATATCCCCTCCTCCCAAGGTTCAGGGATCTTCACAGAAGAAGGGGTGGAGAGCTTGTAAGAGCCAGACTTAGTGGATAACTCTAGTGACACAGTGTTTTCTGAACACATCAAGGTAGTTGAACATAGGAATTCAGAGTGGCTGTAGCTGCATGCATAAGACTTGTACACGATCAAGCCAGACCAAATCTCAACAAGGATAGGGGAGGAGCTCGCAAAGTTCCACATCTAACTGAGGAGGTATGAGAGACAGATGGGTGCTAGGAAGCATGCACAAGGCCCTGAGAAGCCACCAGTAGATGGCCCCTCACCCCAGTACACACATTGGCGTCACATCAAGTTTAGAAATAAGATCACATGAAGTTTGGAAGGAATCGGGATGGGGAGGCTAGGAGAGAAATTGGAAGGGAGGAAATTAGGAACGCTTTCATAAAAAGAAGACACATTATATGCATTATAAAATTCTCATTTAAAAAATTTAATTCTACCAGGAGCTGGGGATATAAGCCAATGGTAGTGTCTGCCTACTTTGCAAAAGCCCTGGATTTTATCCCTAACTCTACAACCAAAGTCAGCATTAAACGCGCTCAGCTGTGTTCTTACTACTTTCCCTAAATAATACAATGTGACTATTTACTTATTTATGTTGACTTAGGTATTATTAATAGTGTAAAGCATATGAGAGGACTGTGTATTTAATAGGGCAAATACAATGCTATCTTACATAAAGAAACTAACTGATGGCTGATTTGTCTCTTTCTCAAACTGTTTCCTGTGCTCTGGACTACTCGTTGCCCAACCCTACCTGCCCTTGGGGGTTGGAGGTGAGGTGGCTCCGAGTCAAAGACACAGACTCTGGGAGCAGGTGAGAAACACCACTGCAAGTTCATCTGAATGTCACTGTAAGCTCCTTTAGTACCCTCCACCAGTGCCCCATTGGACCAAGAAAGCATCTCTTCTAAACGGCAGTTTCTGATTGGCTGGCATTATCTACATCAGCAATCCTTGGTCTCTCTTGCAGTCCTCACTTAGGTCCTCCTGTAGGAAATGCCTTTGCTGCTACATGGTCCTGATGTTTATTTAGAGGTGGCTGCTGCCATTCCTCCTACATCAACCTTATCTGTTCTTCTGGTTAAAGCATCATTTTCTTCAACAGTTTATTTAGCTATCTCGACAAGCTCTTAAGAGCAAATTACTTACTTGCTCATGCCTTCATTGTGCCATTTATTATAGTAACTGCGGGCACCAAATAGGAAAGGAGCAGGGGAACAGGTCCCTAAGTAAAGATGGGGTCACCAGGGATGGATCTCTGCACAGGGAGTTTCAAGAACCCTGATTTAGTTTAAAGCAATTAATATTTCTAAATAAGGGCTCATTCTTAAGGAGGTATTAATCAGCTGATGCTTTCTGGGGGAGTTTCCATTGGAAAACATCACAAATCAACTGTAAACTCTATACACTGTCCCCGACTTCCAGGGACAATAGTGTCCCATCAAAAATGGAGTATGACTGTGTACCCTTCGGTTCACACAGGAACATGAGTGTTTAGTGGTGGCTCTGCCATTAGCACACAGGGCAACTTCAGTGAGTCATGGACTATGAATAATTTCAAACTGCTACCTAACTAAAATGTTTACACAATTTAGTCTGCACTTTCTCTGTCTGCTTTTAAGATTATAATGAAGACTGACTTCAAAATCCCCTTAGTTTTTTGGAGTTGCTTGGTGGTAGAGCAATTGCCAAGGTCAGGACCCTGGGATAAGAACCTAACACTGAACAAGAAAAAACAACAGCAGGGAAGTGGTGGTGCACGCCTTTAATCCTGGCACAGAGGCAGGTGGATTTCTGAGTTGGAGGCCAGCCTGGCCTACAGAGTGAGTTTCAGGACAGCAGGGGCTATACAGAGAAACCCTGTCTTGAAAAACAAAACAAAACAAACAAAACAACAACAACACAACCCTAAAGTGAACTACTTTAGGGAACTTCTTACTATCAAGAGAAACATTCCAAGGAAAGCACTCCCAGTGTATGGGATTTTTCTTCAGCCATTAGAAAGTTAATTTTCTAATTATTACTATTTTCAGGATATTGGGCATAATGCATCACACAACTTAATACTATTATTTCTATAACTCATGACCGGTTTTGTGTTTTTTTAAATAAATAAGGTCAGTTCCCTTGTACTTTACATCTTTGGGATACAGCATGAGGGCATAATTTCATGGGGCAGATAAAGAAGACAGTCCTTTGAGCCAGTGCAGTGAGAGAAGGGATGGGGAAGGCTAGACTTCAGTTCGCCTCGAGGTAGGAGCAGCTAGGGCAAGGTTTGCTCAGACCGAGGAATGAAGAAAATGTCTGTGGGAAGGAAACTCACAAAGTTCACAAAGGCGGAAGTGTCGCTGAGTAAAGAGAAGGGAACACATAGAAGTTGGGTTCAGGGAGAAGCAGCCCAGGAAAGTGTTTGTCACCTTAGTATGTCACGAGCCCAGTACCCAGTTCAATTCACATTTGCCAAATGACAGAGAGAATCCCAGAGTACAGACACAAGAATTCGAGACTTTATCCCACCAGCAACAAAAGCGGCACAGTTGGCAGCTTCAGCTGTGCACACAGAGACTAGGCACTATTCTACTGCTCATAGTTCTTACAAAGAGCAAAGAAGCAGCCCACAGGGATTAAGGAAACCTGCTAACTTTCCAAAGCCCAGAGATGTCAGCTCATTTCCTCTTTTTTTTTTTTTTTTTTT
>NW_022196910.1:47277558-47338860 GCF_008632895.1 Mastomys coucha
CCCCCCCCCCCGCACCTCTCCCCCCGACATTTGTTTGAGAAACTCCCCCTGCCAAGCAGCGCTTCCTTAAAGTCTGCATCTGAGACTCAGCTGAGGCGAGAGTGAAGGGCCTTCAGATGAACTGGCCATTTCAGCTACATACCACTGAGCTGGGCAGAGTGTAAGGGAAGCTAGATTAGGCAGGAAGCTTTTTTTTTTTTTTTTTCTGTAGAAGTTCTTGGTAAGAGACCAGCAACACTGTTAGAATCAATACTGCCTGCCTGCATGCATGGATGGCTTCCAAGACTAGAAATTAAATATGCTTTCTCTTTCTCTTACCGGTGATTCATGGTGCAACCTTAATAGCTTTTCCCTAAAGATAATGAATTTTGAATAGAAATACCACTCAAGAAAGACTAATTATCCACAACCATAAAATGGATAATTCATTTAAGTCCAATTCTGTAAAACAATAACTCCGATTTGTTGCAACAGGAATGCAACTTCTTGGTAAGTTAGCTATATTCTGCACTCTTTCCCCCAATACTTCCTTCATTCTCTCTTCCAGAACACAGGACTTTATTGCTTCATAAATCAAAGAGGAAAGTTCTCGATGCTTAATTGTGTTGTTAAAGAGCGCTCTAAATTAAAAATATAAAGTAAGAAAAATGGGCTGTCGTTGTCAAAAGCCATAGCTTTGGAAGGTGTGCTGGCTGTTCCCAGTTGTCAACTTAACTGTATCCGGAATGAACAACAGTCCAGAAACAGAAGGCACACTTGTGATTCGGATCTTGAGGATCTGGAAGACACAGGCTTTTGATCCAGATTTTAAAGGATAGTGCCCTTGAAAAGCTTAGGCCCAGGCAAGATGGTACAAACCTTTAATCCCAGGAGACAGAGACAAGCAGATCAATGAGTTCAAGGCTAGCCTGAGACAGAGCAAGTTCCAAGTAAAGGACAGCTTAGGTCCAGGAGTGGTGGTACACACCTCTAATCTGGGCCATGCGTCTGCTGGAGGCCTACATAAGGACAATGGGAAAAGAAAGCTCCCTTTATCTTTGCCTGCTCACACTTACTTGCTAAAACATCCATTGGAACCTACTCCTTCAGGGTTCCAGCTTATACAGAAGGCAAGTGGGACCACCCAGCCTCATGGGACTGAGCAGTTAGTGACTAGATTCTTGGCCTTCCCCTTCCCAGCTGCCCATCGTTGGGTTAGCTGGACTTTGGACTGTAAGTCATCCAGGTAATTTCCCTTATCTATAGAGACATTCCTTAAGTTCTGTGACTCTAGAGAGCCCTCACTAATACAGAAGGCAAATCTTATTGAAAGGGATCTGGGCACAATATAAATCAAAAAGGTGGGCCTGAGAAGCTGAGAGATCTGTTTACCTGGAGATGACAATTACTACAAGAGTGTCACTAGGTGCTCGGAGGTCACTGCAGGCCGTTCGGAGCAGGCAGAATTGTCTAGATAGTGCTAACCACTGGGGAATTCAGTTACAGAAATCATGTCTCCATATGCAAATAAGTCTCTGGAGGGGTTTTTTTAGAATAACGTAACACACCCCAGTTTGTAATCTCTGTATTTGCATGTAACCACTTGCCAAAAGCCTAGGAAATTAAGATAGTGATCTTGCTGATTGATTTTAGGTAACCTAACGGGAAAACGAGGCTTCTTTTCAGGTTTTCTAGGAAACATACAAAGAAGTGGGTTTGGATTTGGCAATAGCAAGAGCAGCAAGTCCTTCATGATAAAGAGTATTTTTAAATCCCTAATAAAAACAAAACCCCAGTGTCTCAGTTACCTATACAATTCTCATACCAGACAGTGTCAACACAAGCGTATCAATTTTGTAAGAAATGGTACTTATCTACACACAAGCACATGTGCACTTTTTATTTTGTACCCAAGTAGGATCGGTAGGAATAGTTGTTACCACCACAAATATCCCTCCATCTGTAGGTCTTGCTAGACCCACATAATGACTCAAAGGGAGCCACCCTTGGGTGCTAACAGGAGAAGAAGCCACCTTCAGCATCAGCATGCCAGCCTGAAATTCAGAGTCTAAGTAACGTCAGCGGGGCAATGTGGGGCACGCCTTTAATCTCAGCACTCATAAGGCAGAAGCAGGAGGATCTCTGAGTTTGGTCTACAGAGCAAGGTCCCATTGTAAGATCCTAGTAGACAGGGACATCTCAGAAAAACACCGAGAGGCCAGGAATTTCCTTAGTAAGATAAGCTTGGGAACTTGGGGAAGGTAGTGGAACTCTCCAGAAGGGAAAGGCTAATTAACAGGGTCAGATCTCAGGGTGAGAACCAACCAGCAGGTAGGGACACATTCCGAAGGGTGGACCTTTGCCCACCTTTAGACAAGGGAAGTCCTTGCCACCTCATTTCCTGAATACCAATCAGTTTAAAAAGTCACACTGTTTTGCCAATCACATTGTGTCTAATGGCTCCTGCCCTGAAAATTGTATAAAAGCTCACTGAACAAGCTGTGCAGGGTCGTTGCCACCTCTCCTTAGGGTCTGGGACCACCCCAGTACACTGGAATATTTAAAATCCTCATGCTTTTTGCATCGATCAGGCTCCATGTGATTCATTCAGGGGGGTCTCCGGTAAGCTAAGGCTCGACAGAGTCTTACACCATACAGCAAACTCCGTGTAATGTCATTCACTGGTAATGACGAATGCTGCTTTCCCACACCTCTTCCCCTTGCTGGTCTTCCTTATGGGGCTTTTGTAAGTTTGCTCTAGAATAGCTTGGAAAATCTTCTTGAGCAGGTGACAGGACCACTTTAGCACCATCTTTGTGGAACATTTTACCTAGTAAAGATCTTAGTTGTTTAAAAATGACCCATTGACTCATTATTTGACACACAACATAAATGCTTTGTTCCAGCTCTAGTGTTAAATGCTAAGACAGTGTGAAATAAGACAAGTTAAAAGCACAAACAAACAAACAAACAAAAAGCCCTGGAACAGTTGCCTTGCCTGGGGTGTGTTGCTTAGACTCTGTGATGTTAGGACAAAGAACCTGAGCAAAATAACCTGAGGAGAGAAAACATTTTTGGCTCACAGGCTCAGAGGTTTCAGGCTAGCACGGTAGGGTGGTAATTCCCAACCTATGGGTCATGACCCCTCTGGGGTTTTGTTGCCAGAAACCATAGGAAAATACAGAGATTTACATTATGATTTGTAACAGTAGTAAATTTACAGCTATGAAGTAGCAAAGAAAATGATTTTATGGTTGGGGCTCACTGCAACATGAGGAACTGTATTCAAGGGTCACGGCATTAGGAAGGCTGAGAACCACTGGGGTAGGGTGTGGTGGGGCCCAATAGCTTACTTCAGGGCTGCCTAGAAATATAGTGAGAGGCAATGTCTGTCTCAGGCCTTTTATTCTGTGCAAGCCCAGGGTGTGCAGTGGTACTGTTTACCCAGTGCAAGTCTCCTCTCATAGTTAATGCTCTCTGGAAACACACTCGCAGACAGTCCTAGAGGATCTACTAGTCTCCTAAGCCGCTTCCCAATCCAATCAAGTTGACAGTCAAGAATGACCATTAATATGAAGCGTATTTTTAGATGGACAATGAACAAGATCAAATGTGAATGATGTGAAGCGAGACATGGAAGAGATGAGAGTAAAATGAGAGAAAAGGAGAGTAAGGGAAGCACAAGTTTACAGGATTTCTCTGGAGAGACCTGGCTGTCCTAGAACTAGCTCTATAGACCAGGCTAGCCTCAGACTGAGAGATCCACAAGCCTCTACCTCTGGAGTGCTGGAATTGAAGGCATCTGCCACCACAGAAAAGCCTGGGTGTCCATGGGTGTCAGGGCAAGCTGAAGCACAGAGCAGGTGAAGAGGGATGCCTCAAGGTTGCCTGCAGGACAACTGTCCTGTGTGTTCAAGAAACAAAGAGTCAACATTGAAGAAAGAGGAGGGAGAAGATTTTTGGAGGAGCAGCATGCTTACCCAAGGTGAGATGGAGCTACCACAGGGTTATGACTGAAGTAGCATTAGTTGCATGTGTAAAATGCCCACTGACTGCTATTTTGAAAAGCGATCGAGAAGGACCAAGGAATCTGATTCAGAAGACAGCCACCTGATCCAGGTAAAATTCTGATGTCGGTTTGGGTGACGTTGGCTGTGGTGGCTGTGGTAAATGGTTATATTATTAGATAGATCAAAAAGGCAAAGAGCAACATATCAGTTACTTGGAGACAGGATGTGGTTTGTGGGGTGGGGTAGGGGGGAGAGGAAACTGAGAAGTTACAAAATATTAATCTTTTGGCCTAAATAAATGAAAGATGGGGGTTGCTATTCATTAAGATGGCAATGCTTTGGGGGGTGGAGGAGAGACAATTTTTGAGTGTTAATTTGAAGACATCTGTCCAGTAGGTGGACAGAAGGATGGAGCCAACGTTTAATAAAGACACAGGTGAGACAGTTGGGAGTTAGCGACATCTGAATAGACTTTAGTAGAGAGTGGGCCATAGATTAAGCCTAGAGGACCATAAACAATAGAGAACCATCTGTAGCAAAGGGAGGGAAAGAAGACAGCATACAGTTCTAGAAATGCAGAGCACTCTGTGGAGAAAGGACAATCCATTGTATCAAAGAATATGAAGCCTGGGAACCAAGCACTGCATTTGTCCGTGCTAGGGAGGAAGGGCAACAGGATCAGTGAGAGATGGAAGCCAACATGGAGAAGATTCAAGTGAGGATAAAGGCAGTGGACCATATGTAGCCCTTTAGCGGGAAAAGAGACAAATGGGCTGGTAGCTTCGAGCTCCTGAAGAGGAGAATACACATAGTGCCTCCTTCTGAAGAGGATAATATGGAAAGAGGAAGAAAAAAGAGAAGTTTTGTGATGGGGTATCCAACAGACACTGCCTTCATCATGGTGAATGTCAGCAGAGATGATTCACATCAGAA
Organism: Mastomys coucha; assembly: GCF_008632895.1. Classification (NCBI taxonomy): domain Eukaryota; kingdom Metazoa; phylum Chordata; class Mammalia; order Rodentia; family Muridae; genus Mastomys; species Mastomys coucha. The sequence continues at coordinate 47,282,481 of NW_022196910.1, forward strand.
GTATGGACCCTTGTTAAGCTGTGGTGAAATGGTCCTTCACCCCAGCTTATAATCCCCCAGACTCATAACCTCAGTGTAGTAATGAGAAAGGCATCAAATAAATCTCAATTGAGGACCACTGTACTGGCTGGTTTTGTGTGTCAACCTGACAGAAGCTGGAGTTATCACAGAGAAAGGAGCCTCCCTTGAGGAAATGCCTCCAAGAGATCCAGCAATAAGGCATTCTCTCAATTAGTGATCAATGGAGGAGAGCCCAACCTACTATGAGTGGTGGCATACCTGGGCTGGTAGTCCTGAATGCTATAAAAAAGCAAGCTGAGGAAGCCACAAGAAGCAACCAGTAAGCAGCACCCTCCATGGCCTCTGCATCAGCTCCTGCTTCCTGACCTGCTTGACTTCCAGTCCTGACTTCCTTTGGTGATGAACAGCAATGTGGAAGTGTAAGTTGAATAAACCCTTTGCTTCCCAACTTGCTTCTTGGTCACAATGTTTTGTGCAGGAATAGAAACCCCGACTAAGACAAGCACTAAGCATGTCAAAACTGTCAAGGTCATCCAAAACTAGCCTGTGATGAGACAGTCCACAGGAGATGGAGATTGTGAGGAAGGATATGATACATGGTAACTCAGGGTGAGGGCTGGGGTGGAATCCAAAAGAGAGATAGGGGTCTGGGAAAAATTAAAGGAGTGTGAACAGAATATGGACTTCAGTCAAATGATTACGTGTAAGGATTGTAACACACATTCTACACTCATGTGGAATGCTAATAATAGAGGCTTCTGGGTCCAGATTGCATGGTAAAACTTCTATGCAGAGGACATGTGGGAACTCTTTATCATCTTCTGTATTCTTACCACACACATAAAGATGGGTTTTTTAAATATTTATTTACTTATTTATTTGATGTACATGAGTACACTGTAGCTGTCTTCAGACACACCAGAAGAGAGCATCTGATCCCATTACAGATGGTTGTGAGCCACCATGTGGTTGCTGGGAATTGAACTCAGGACCTCTGGAAGAGCAGTCAGTGCTCTTATCCACTGAGCCATCTCTCTAGCTCGACATAAAGCTGTTTTAAGAGATAAAACCATTCAATTTTTGAAACTAAAAGAAGAGGGAAAGATGAGTTCAGAAGTGTGACCATCTCACCAGAGTCTCTGCTGGTCACTAAATTACCTCAAGGCAAGTCATTTAGACTCCCCAGCAATCCATGTTTTCTGTCAATAAAATGGGAATGGGGGTCTACATTTTTACAGTATGTATAGGAGACAGTCTATGTAAAGTACTTAATACAGGGCCAAGCAACAGCAAATACCTGAAAGTGGTAGCTGTTAGAATCACTGTTCTTATTGAAGAGCTTTATTAGATATTCAAATGTGATTTGTTTATTTTTTTTTTTTTTTGGTTTTTTTTTTTTTTTGAGACAGAGTTTCTCTGTGTAACCGTGGCTGTCCTGGAACTCACTCTGTAGACCAGGCTGGCCTCGAACTCAGAAATCCACCTGCCTCTGCCTCCCAAGTGCTGGGATTAAAGGCATGCGCCACCACCGCCCGGCTTGTTTATTTATTTTTAAGTGACTATTTTGCATAGACTACTTACTATGAACGTGTTGGGGGCGGGTATGTACATACTAGCACAGATATTTAGGGAGAGGCAGGGACTTCAGGTCGTTACAGGTGGCTGTGAGCCACCTGACATGGTACCAGGAACAAAACCCAGGTCCTCTGGAAGAGCAGTACACACTCTCAACCACTGAAACACCTCTCCTGCCCTTTATTTCATTTTAAAAGAGAAAGAAAATTGGATATAGTCTTGCATAGCGTCTATAACACAAAAACCACACGAGTTTTCCCTGGACTGTCTTAGATGTGGAGAGGTTTGCCTGTGTGAATTGTCCTTCATCTACTTTAACTAGCAATCTATGGTAATGTAATAAATGAATGCTCACCAGAGGCTCTGTGTGTCCTTTATGATGTCATTATGCCTGCAAAGCAAGCAGTCATTGCCATCGACCAGATATCATCTCAAAATTATACTAACTTTACTAACAATACTTAACAAAAGTGCTTTGAGGAATCTGGTCTATGCAATGTGTTAGGCTTTCCACCCACACTTATGAATCAGCTAATCCAAAAATGAGACTTAAGTGTGTGTATGTTCAAAGTCTTGCATGGGCAATTCTAGCATGTGAGCAAACAAGCTACTTGATCTCACACACTTACTTTACCCAGCACAGAAGCAGCTATGTGACAGGCCTGTGTCTGAATTGTCTTTGCTAATGTAGCCCAGTCATGCTGTCACCGTCCTCAGAAATCATGATCAGTCTAGGATAGTGTCCCAACATTATTATAATTGTTTTCCATTTGAAGTCAGGAGCCCTCTATATCTTCAGATTCTCACTTGCTTTGTGCAGAAAAGGACTGCCCAGCCGTGTGTGTGTGTGTGTGTGTGTGTGTGTGTGTGTGTGTGTGTGCGCGCACCCTTGTAAACACGCACTTTTTCGCATGCCCATCCATTTACAGGCACATGCACTAGGGAGTCAAACTCAGAACCTCGCATATAGGAATTCTCTCAGCTACCCTTTCAGATCTCAGTACAGCTTCATGGTTCAGTCCTCCATCATTTCCCCCCGTTGTCTCAGACCTAACTTCCCCTTCTGCACCTTCTCCTTTTCTGACCTCATTGGAACAAGGCATGTGAGGTGCCCAGAGCTCCATTCGCTTGCACAGGCGGTTACAGCTACATCAGAGCCTGTAGAGCCTGCCCTAGGAGAATCAATATGCAAAGGCATTATATCCATACTCTATAGAGATAGAATTTCGGTCCGCAGCATGCATCAACTAAAGCCTAAGAAACTAACCTGCTATCTCCAGTAAGTATCCCAAAACTACCCATGACAGTGACTCCAGGGAGCCTGTGGCCATCTTTCCTATACTCCCAAAACCTGATTGGGAACCCATGCCTGCCTAGATTTTTTACTAGAGAAAGCCAACTATGTATGCCTAAATTTTAGCTTGTAGGCCTTAATTTTAGCTTCGCTGCCTGCTATCTTTCTGGTGCCAACAGTCTACCACCAGACATAACCTAAAGCCTCCATTTTTATCTCCCAAATTTAAAATCTCCCCACCTTAAGTTTCAGCTAAATGAACCTAGCAGCACAGGCCACATGATGTCCCTGGCTTGTACTTGTGTAGAGTATCTTCATTTCCACAAGGGCAAAAATAGAGCTGTGTGTATAAACAGCACACTGAATTGTTTTTCTTTTTTCAAGCCAGAAATGCTACAGTCTTAGGGGCCTGTGAGATGCACCAGGAAATCATATAGCAGTTGGGGAAGGTGTGCAGTGTGGCTTGTGGTTAAGAGCAGTAGCTTTGGATACAGACTTCCTTAGTTCAAGTCCCAGCTCTGCCACTTCCAACTGTCTGAACCGAAAATTATGTAAACAGTTTGTAACCCAGTGTCCTTATCTGTAGAATCGCTTGTAATGATTTCAACATCTGATTCACAAGTTGGGGAGGGGGGAGGTTTATGAGACATAACTATTTGTAATTTAGTGCTACAGGGAAAGAAGGAGCTGGGAAAGGCAGCAGGGACCAGTTCCTGAGTGCTAACAGCTCCCTTTAAATAAGACACATGCTCTTCCATATTCATGACCCCCGCCGACTGGCTTCATTTATCTATTACACCATCTGCCCCCATCCGCACTTGAGCATTGGACCAAAAATATTCTGTTTTTGAAAATGCAGTACCCTTACAAACACAGAGGAGGATGCTTACAGCCAACCATTGGACTGAGCGCGGTGTCCCCAATGGCAGAGCTAGAGAAAGGACTGAAGGAGCTGAAGGGGTTTGCAACCCCATAGGAAGAACAACAATATCAACCAACCAGACCCCTCCAGAGCTTCCAGGAATTAAGCCACTAACCAAGGAGTACACATGACTCCAGCTGCATATGTAGCAGAGGATGGCCTTGTCAAGCATCAAGGGGAGGAGAGGTCCTTGGTCCTATGAAGGCTCAATAGATGCCCCAGTGTAGGAGAATGGAGGGTGGGGAGGCAGGAGTGGATGGGTGGGTGGGTGGAGGAACACCCTCATAGAAGCAGAGAGTGGGAGGATGGGATAGGGGACTTCTTGGTGGGGGGGGACTGAGAATGGGGATAACATTTGAAATATAAATAAAGAAAATATCCAAATATATGTATAAAAAATGTAATCTTAGTAAGTCCATAGACAGAAATACTCGATATGCCACCATCTAGCTTAAATGAGGAGCAATCTGCTAGGGGAGGGATCTTGTCTCTCCAGTGTAGGCTGGAGACAGCTTTGTCTTCCTTGAGTCTAAGTGCCCTTTTCTGAGATGTTCACTGGGTAAATTGTTTAAGTGCCAGGGATGGAGCCACAGACTTGCCTCATTTGAAGAAGGCAGTCTACTACTACAATTACCCTTAGTCCATTCCCCAAACCATTTTTACATAACCGTTACAGTTTCAGAAATTGTAAACATATTGTTTGTCAACCACAAAGGAGAAGAAAATCACTATTTTAGATAAAGGTGCTTAAAAACACTCATGTTTATTTTCTTTTTTCTTTTCTTTTCTTCCTTTCTTTTTTTTTTTTTTTTTTTTGGTTTCTCTGTGTAGCCCTGACTATCCTGGAACTCACTCTGTAGACCAGGCTGGCCTCAAACTCAGAAATCCGCCTGCCTCTGCCTCCCAAGTGCTGGGATTAAAGGAGTGCACCATAACATTCACTGTAACAGCATGAGATATCATCTAACTCCAAAAAGAACACTTGTATTTAACAAAGCATAGACTTCTGCCTGAGCTTTTTTTGGTTAATATATCACCACTTTACAATATATACATGCTCAGTTTACCAAATCTGCATAAAATGGGTTTTTGAAGACAATTTTCTAGATTAATATAAATAGGCTTTCTTTACAATTTAGTTCCAGTAGATTTGGCAAATAAGCAAGATATATTTAATTAAGAAAAGTGGAAATCACATCCACCTCAAACAGTAGTATTTCCCTTGTAGATTATTGGAGGCTTATTGGAAACACCGAAGTATGTTATGCACGCCTGACAATCTGAGATCTGTCCCAGGATCCCGTGGTAGAAGGAGAGAACTGATTCCTGAAAGTTGTCCTCTAGATGCCACAGGAGTGTGGGATACACACACACACACACACACACACACACACACGAAAAAAAACACACCAAAGAATAGATATCTTAAAGTTCTAAAATAAATAAATAAATAAAGTAAGTAAGTAAGTAAGTAAGTTTGTTTTTTGTTTGTTTTTGAATGGGGTCTCATGTTGCCCAAGCCAACTTCGAACTCTCTACAAGAAGAGGATGGATGGCCTTGAACATCTGACCCTCCTACTTCTACCTCTCAATGGCTGGCACCACCACGGTCGTTTTATTCCAAGCTAGGGAATCGGACGTGCAGCTTCATGCTTCATACATCCATAGGTAAGTACTCTAGCAACTGAGCAGCATCTCTAATTCTCAAGGGGGGGGGCTTTAATATTAAAAATATCTGGGGTGGGGTGGTAGAGCCAGTAGACATCCCTCACATACGGTAATATTTGCATATTTATGCGTACACTGCAAACTGAGTGCAGAGAGAATCTCTTACCAGTGTGGGATGCTTTCTTGACATCTGACGTTCCCAATCCCCTAACTTGATACAGCAGTACCCAAGTATTAGAGAGGGAAGGGGAATGAGTGACGGGTCCCTGGGTTAGTCCCTCGCGGGGGAGGACGGGCGGGTCTGAGTCGCACTCACCCAGGCCCCGCCAGCCCAGCGGGCCATCGCAGCTGTCCAGGATCCCGCACAGCTCGCCCAGCAGCGCGGGCGGCAGGTCGAAGAGCAGCAAGTGTGGCGACAGGGCGCCGCGGGCCCCGCAACGGCCAGCCATCGCCGATCCCCCGGACCCCACGCAGAGAAGCCGGGAGATCGCCGCTGCCACCTCCTTTCACAACCGCGGAAATCCAGCTCCACGACGGCTGCCCGGAGCTTGCAACACGCCGTCGCAGGGCGGGTCCCACGTGACGCAGGGAGCCGCTCCCCAGGGATGCCCCTGCGAGATCTGAGCTGCCCCTGCTCCTAGCCCTGCCCTCGACCCGTCCCCTTGTCCACTTGTTACAAACCGTTCTGTCCGTCCTCGTCTTGGAACATGACCCTGGAGACTAGCCAAGAAAATGAGGGCGGGGGACAGCGACTGGAATCCGGGAAAGCCACCACCCCCTCCTGGCCACGATGGATCTAAGAGGTTTTCGTTATGTCTTTTAAAGTTTCTCTTTGTCCCGTCAGGAAATAAATGGGTGCTCATCGAGAAACACGTTTTTGCCAAATAATTTAAACGAAAGGAAACGTATACACACCGGGGGGAAGAGGATGTAAAAGAAAGCCACAACAAACAGGCCAAACCAGGGCAAACAAATTGCTCATCCTTGCTGCAGAAGGCGACCCTTGCCATAGCAGCCGCTTGGTTTTACTACAATCTCCTTTTCCTTCCTCACTGTGCTTCAACGAGCTTGCAACATGAAGTTTAGAAACGTTGGCTGGTGTATTGAAATATTCTACCGTTTATGTTGTAATGACCCACCGCAGGAATGGTACGGATGCTACTGACAAAGGAGGTGGGAAAATGAAGTGGGAGACTGAAAAACTGCAAAACAAGCCACTGAAAAACAAGCTGCTGTTTCAGCCCCTCAGATCTTCCTCTTTGGGATAGCGCCCCCTGGTGATCAGCAGCAATGGTGCCTGGGCCTTCAGTACCGAATTCCCGTAAAAACTATAAAAGCTGGTAAATTACAACTGTTTGAGCAAAACTTCTTAAGTCTCTACATTCTAATGACTACAGTTTTATCAGGCTACACAACTGAAAGTGTCTCTATGCCACCATACTGAGTATCAGGGAAGAGAAGATTGATACAGGGTACTTTTTGAGTTTCTAGATCAGGAAATCGCCATGTGTGATTGTGTTAGCTTTCTGACAAAATGCCCAGCAGAGCAGCTTCAGAGGAAGGAGAGGTTGTTTGGTTTACAACCTCGGAGCTTCAGTCCATAGTTGCTTGACCTCAATGTCTTTTGAGGTCTGTGAGAAGCCAAAGTATCATGGAGAACATGGTTCATGGAGGCAGGAAAGAAGAGGGAGAGGGAGGGACGGAGGAGGGAACCAGGGTACCAAAATTCCCTTCAAGGGATCAGAGTTCTTTCCACTAGGTCCCCCTATGTCCACTAGGTTCTAGGACCATAGACTGGCACCCAAGCTTTTAGTATATGCGCCTTTGGAGGATGTTTAAAATCCTCACTGTAACAATAACAGTGACACTCAAAATGTTTGCATCACCAGATCTTTTAATGTATCATGAGGCAAGGGGAAAGAGATTGGGGACAAGATACACCCTTCAAAGCCACAACTCCAATGACATAATCCATCTGTGAAGTCAGTGTCAGTGCGAGCTACTTACCTCTCAACACTACCACCAGCTGGGAACCACATGGTCAAGCATGGTCTCTCAGCGCTTCCTGTCCAAGACATAATAAGCACGTTTCTCATCTCTAGAGGTGAACCGTCTAGACCCCTAGATAAGCCTCATCTTTTCCTAGTGCTCTGAGTCCTAACCCTTTCCCTCTAACTGAAGGGAATATGGGCAGCAGTTGTCATTTGTCGTTTGTCTGTAAGATTTTAACTTTGTTTCACTCTGCTGGCTCACCTCCATCAAAATATAAATACGATACTGATTCTTCGGCCTGCATTTTTCTTCCTCATAGAGTTGAGTAGTCTCAGCCACCACTTTCTCTTATCCTACTCTCAATAAGGCCACTTTACCCTATGAAAATGGCTCTCCTCAACACCACCCATGTCCTGCACAGCATTGGCACTAACATCCTCTGGACAGCCTCTGTCTTTATCCTATCTGTCCATGCCAATTGAAAAACGAAGCCTGAAGAAAGATGGTGTCATGAGCTAGGATAACTTCATTTTCCAAAGGGAGTGAGCTGTAATAAGAAGGGTTGCCTCCCTCAGCTTACTGCTTGCCTCCTGTCTTGCATTATGATCCCTTCCATGCAAGCTGCTTGATGCTCCCATGTAACTTCTCACACTAGGATTCTGTCAAATGTGTTCTGACACAGCTAGTAAGCTCATTCTGAGGCTGGCCAGATGTGGCTACTCGATCTTCTCAATCCTTGATCTTCAGATTCCAAAGCTGTGTGCTAGATAGCCCAGTTTTAAACACAAAGGAATCTAGGACATCAATTTCATGCTTGATAAGACTCCCTCTGTCTCAGTTTTGTCCCCTGTTTCTGGACTTAAAACGCCCTGATGAAAGCAGGTTCGGGAGAGAAAGGGTTTGTTCAAGCCCACGATTCCAGGCCACAGTCCATCATTTTGGAGAAGTAAAGGCAGCAGGGACTCGCAGCAGCCAGTTCTGTTGCACTCCAGCCATGAGTAGACCAGAGACCAGGGCTGCAGAGATGGCTCAGCAATTAAGAGCACTAGCTGCTTGCTACTCCAGAGGACCCAGGTTTGATTCCTAGCATCCACATGGTGGCAAACCAATGTCCATAACTCCACTTCCAAGAGATTGGAAGGCCTCTTTTGGCTTCTACAGGCACTAGGCATGCACCTGGTACATAGACATCTATGTTGGCAAAACACCCATACATATATATATATATATATATATATTTTTTTTTTTTTTCGAGACAGGGTTTCTCTGTGTAGCCTTGGCTGTCCTGGAACTCACTCTGTAGACCAGGCTGGCCTCGAACTCAGAAATCCTCCTGCCTCTGCCTCCCAAGAGCTGGGATTAAAGGCGTGCACCATCACCACCCGGCTATAAAATTATTTTTTTAAAAAAAGATTGGAGAACAATGAATTAGTGCCTATAGGCTGGTGCTCATCTGGCTTCCTGTTATACAGCTCAGGATTCTGGTTCCAGGTGGTAGAATCGACTTGATAGTTAACTATCACACTCTTCAAGTCTTCTGATTCATTAAAATGAGTCACAAGAGCCAGGAGAGATCTATAAGGTTATCCCTCACTTATTCCACACCCCCTCCCCTGAGGATTAGTTCCAGGATTCAGTTTTTGAACATGAGATTGGACTAAATGTCAGGAGGGTGTGGCTGACAGTTCCAATGTGTTACTCATGCTTTTAGTCATTCTGGCACAAGTATCAGGCATTCTCCCAATTGCCTAAGGACTTGGTACATATCACCTCTAGAGGCAGATTCAACTGTGGTATAAGACAAAAGGCAAACCCGACATTCCAGAAATTCCAGCAAAGAGGGGGAAATACACTGTTTCTTATGCCACGCATTCACAACCACAGGGGAACTCTTCGGTATCAGTACTGCCTGCTTTTTATAGATAAGAACTGAAGCCTACGGATGCACAAAACGATGGTGCTTTCCCAGCTCGTTTCTCTCAGAGTTCTTATCTCCAAATATATCCATGTTAAAGTCACTGGGAACTCTCTCTCTCTGAGGATGGCTGTGTTCATTCTTCTCTCTTTCACACCCTTATTTACCTCCCTCTGATGATCTCTCCAAATCCTCAGTAGTTACCAAATCCTACCTACCCTGTGACAGTCAGTGAAGAGGGAAAGTTACCCTTAACTTATGTGTGCTTTATGTGGTCTCAAACTTAATACACTAGTAACTCTAGTGTGTGAGTATTCTAATGTTTATTGAACACTGGAGAAGATTCACGCCTAGAAAATTTGCTTTGGACTGTAAAAGCTAGGGTACTCTTTTCAATATTCTACCAATCTTACAAACTTTCACAATTGTGTCAATTAAAGCCAAATTATCAACAAAAGTCCTTAAGCTTAAAAAAAAGATGTAAGCTGTGCATGATAACACAGACCTTTAAACCAGCACTTAGAAAAGCAGAGGTAGGTAGATAGCCATGAGTTTGAAGTCAGCATGGTTTACACAGTGAGTTCCAGGTCCACCAGAGACATGTACACAGTGAGATACAGTGGAAGGTGGAGGAGGAGGAGGAGGAGGAGGAGGAGGAGGAGGAGGAGGAGGAGAATATACAAGAGGAGGACATGCAGGAGGAGGAAAGAAATGAAGAGAAAAAAAGCAAAAAGAAAAAACCTGTAAGGTCTTTACTGGTTTTAGTATTGAATGAAGATGTCAAAGTAATATGTGGTTTTTAATTGTGTTGTTCTAGAATTAATATGTCTTTCCACTGAGAAGTCATTCTGTAATGTTAGAGATTAATAAAAGAAAAGTCTCTTTAATATAGTACATGCTCAACTATGGCTAAAGCCCAAAGAGAAGCTGGCTTGAATAGAAGATTTTGCTAACTTATATACACCTTATATTTATGTAGTCCACACATGCTCTCATCTTGAAATCTCTCTCAGGTCCTGGCCCTAGGTTATACCTTGAACAGTTTAAACACAGACAGAAGACTACAAGTCTGGCCACTAAGGCAGATGGGAGATGTACATGGCCAATATTTCACATATTGTCGGAATTATTTTAAGTATACCAATGTTGTTCTTTTTTAAATATCATTACCCAGCATCATCATGCTCACCTGGTAAGATTATGCTTTTCTCAAGAAGAGAGTTAGGGGCTTTATGGTAGGCTAGGACATCAAGTTAGCTAAGACCCTGTTTATCCTCCCCTCGCTTTCCATGCCTTTCTGTTCTGTGTATCCTTTACTAATACCAGAAAGGATCACCAGCGGAACAAAAGGGTGTAATAAGATTTGTTGGTGCTTCACGGTGTTTAGCATCTTTCTACATTCAGAGTTAAGTCCTGTCTGGCCAAGAGAGCTGGCTTCTAGGCCTGCCACCATCCTCCCGTCCTTCTTTCCTTGTGCTCAGCGACAGACACAGCTTGAGTATAGCTTTACTCCTGTGCGTTCTGGATTCTCTGCACATCAGACATCCTGAATGCTGAGATACAAGCTTTGGCAAAGGCGACGCCATTGTTGTATGTATCCTTTCCGTGTTGCATTGTCCTTTCAGGGTTCACCTTTAAACACAAGCTTGAGGCAGGCAACACTAGTACGAATTTTAGAATGGCAACAACTGAGCATTAAACCAAGCACAGGATCCTTCTGAGAGCATGATTTCTGTGGTGGCCTAGGCAGTGCCTTGTAATTTGTGCTGGTCATACCTGTGTTACATACTGGTTTTTCCAGAGTGTGACATTGTCAATCCCTTAGTTTTAACCACTTGATGGATGCTTAGTGATGTTTCCTTTTGGTATTTAACTATATTTTTTCTGATCATTAGTGAGAGCAAGCATCTTTCCCTGTGTTTAGTACCTATTTGGCTTCATTCTATGCATACAGCGTTACCTGACCCAGTCTCTTGTCCAGTTTTCTATTAGCAGCTTGCTTTAGAGAGTGAGTCTGGATTTGTGGTCATTCTTTTTATGGTATGGAATGGGAGGTTTATATAGATGTGTATATTAAAAATATTTCCTAGGCAGGAGTGATGGCTCAGAGGTTAATAGCATTGGTTGCTTTTGCAGAGGTCCCGAGTTCAATTCCCAGCAACCACATGATGGCTCATAACCATCTACAATGAGATCTGGTGCCCTCTTCTGGCCTACAGCCATATATGCAGGCAGAATGTTGTATACATAATAAATAAATAAAATTTTAAAAATATTTCCCCTTTCATAGTTTGCTCTTCACTCTGTTATAATGAAATTTACTCTTAGGTAGTCCCAATTTTATATAGTGTGTCAATCTTTGTAGATTAAATAATCTTTACTTTTCTTCAAATTAGAAAGGGATTATTTTATACAATTTTAAGTTATAATATTTTATCTTTCACATAGGGGGCACAATCTAGCTAGAATTACTTTTTTCTGAATCAGATATTGGTGATGTTTTTAGATAATAAAAAGGTAGATTCCCAATTTACCTCCAGCTTGCCTTCTGTTCTTACTATTCTTACAGCTTTATTGAAGCTAGACAACATGTTTAAAAAATAATAAAAAGCTAAGCATTTTTCATTCTTGGTTGTGGAACATATCTTAAAAAAGGTTCCTGAAAATATTATGTTTCTAGTTTAGAATAGACAGTTCTTCAATTATTTGGAGTCCCACTTGCTGTGTCTTTGTTAATCTTGCTTTGGTTAATATTGGAGAGTATGGATGAGTCAAAGTAAACTCATAGAAATAATACAAGTGGGTCAATTGGTACACCTTTAATCCCAGCACTCATGAATCAGAGGCAGGTGGATCTCTATGAGTTTAAGATCAGCCTGGTCCACATAATGAGTCTCAGACCAGTTAGATATGTATGGAGACCTTTAAAAAAATAAAGATATATAAAGTTACTGGTGTCCTGAAATATTTCTTTGGTGAGTATACACTTCATGTTTGAAGTGTAATAGCAGTAGTGTCATGACCGATGTTACGTTATCGCCATTTTCTCTGTCATTCTTCCTTCGGATTCAGTCATGAATTCTATATTTGGCATTCAGTGGTCTGGCCTTTATTAATCTGTCCAGCGTCATTCTTTGGCACCTGTCCCATACACCACCGCAAGAACTTTGCCCTCTCAATTCCCAAACGTCGATTCCTTGAAAACCTATATCATGTCCCGGAGGGTGGATTCCTACTTGTCTTTCAAGATGAAGCTTTATTTAACTTTAAAAAGGGGAGGGATCTATTTTAAAAGAAATGGTCAATAAATGTAGCCTTAAATGTTGCTTTAAAATAATTGCATTCAAAAGTGCATTCCTGGACCGAGTATGAAAGAAGTGAATTAATAAGAGGTTATAGAATCGATACAAGAATCTTTAACACTCATTCTGGTAGACGTTCTCTAGAGGCCGAGAGGGACTTTTAGAGGAAAATTCTAGAAACAATTTTCCTTGCGATGACATGGGAGAGAGCAATTTGCCTCCTACTAGAAAGCAACCTCCTCCTCTCCTAGTGGGGATTTTTCCATGGGAGCGGTCGACTTGTTCGGCGCTCGCTCCAGCGAGGCGGTTCGGCTAGTTCTGTCTGGCGGCCATCCCGGAAGTGGGTGAAGGCGGTTGTGATCCGTGTCGGCTCCCTCCTGGGCCGGGCAGGTGCGGGTGCTGCTGGTGACATGGCGGACTCAGACCCTCTCTATCCCCGCTCCTCCATCGAGGATGACTTCAACTATGGCAGCTGCGTGGCGTCGGCCAGTGTGCACATCCGCATGGGTATGTGGCGGGTGGCCAGGGGGGCCAAGGAGGAAATAAGCTTACCAAGTGACTGGAGCGCAGCGTAGTTGTCTTCTCGAAGTGTAGGTCGGATCGCCTGTGCCAGCGGTTCTCAACCTGTGAGTCGCAACCCGGACCCTTTCACTGGAGTCCCCTGAGGCCATCTGCACATCAGATCTTTACATTACGATTTGTGACAGTAGCCAAATTACAATTATGAAGTAGCGACGGAAATAATTGCGTGTTTGGGGTCAGCCCAACAAGAGGATCCGTATCAGGGAGTCGCAGCATTGGGAAGGTTGGAAATCACTGGCCTGTGCCCTTATCTACTGGTTCCCTGGGCTGAGAGCTTCTGGCAACCGAGACCTGACCATCTCAGTCATTAGTGTCTCCGTGGGGCACAGACCTCGGCATACGTGTGTGTAATGACTGAGAAGTTTACCAGATCGATGCATAAAGTCATGGCTGTTTCTTTGTAATTAAAAGGATAAACAAAATGCTTCCTTTAAAAATAAACAAAGGCCCTCTCTTCTCCTCTTCTCTGTGTGCATGCCTTTTCTCTCCCTCCCCAACCCCACTCCCCATGGTGACTCCCCTGGTCTCAGTCCTTGGGGCCAGTGATCTCACCCACCTGAGAGCAGCTTCCCAATAGCCTTTAATGTAAAAGTAAAAATAAACAAAGGAGCTATTTATAATGTATACATTTCTGAGAGATATTTTTGGAATGCTGTACTTCTAATCAAGATTCTCTGATGGAAAACAGCGAACCCTAAAGTTATAATAGAGAAATGATGTGAGAATTAATTTCAGAGTGTAGTGTTCACCTTAAATACATTCATAGCAGTGAGTAGTCTATATAACTAGTCCACTGTAACATACACATCAGTGCGTTAAACTAGTCTGTTTTATTAGCATGCTATGTGTAATTTGGAGAATTAAGATACTGTTATTTTGTACACTTGTGAATGCAACCACATAGTTCACAGGTTGTGTAATCTACAGACCTGTCTCATAATTTTATATGTTCACTTACTGTATCTTACATTTGAAAATAGCTATCCTTACAGTTTATCAGTCTTGTGAAATGTGGTGCTCTCCCATAGTGTATGTTACCATGATTTATTTAACGTCATCTCTTGAGGGTTACCCTTCTTCATTCATATAGATATAAAGGTTCAATGCATTTTAAATTTGGTTGATATTATCACTTGTTGATTGTTCAGCAAACAATATTGGAAGATAACCTTTATTGTACCCTTATCAGTCCTTTTATGAAGATTTTTGAATTGGTAATCTGATAGATCTTGGAGTGGCCAACTAATAAATATTTCCAGCTTTGTTTTATATATATATATATATATATATGTATATATATATATATATATATTTATAGTCTATGTCCAACTTTTCAAAAGCAGTTGTAGAGACTATCTCAAGGAATCAGTGTAACTGAGTCCACTTATTCACAAAGCCAAGTTATGGGCTAGAAGGCCATAGTTTTTATAGTCTTGGGGTAAGTTAAAAACTTATCTTAAGCCAGATGTGGCCTACACACTTATAATCCCAGCATTTTGGAAGCTGAGGCAGGAAGATCATGAGTTAGCGGCCAGCCTGAAATATAAAGAGAACTTGTGTAAAAAAATGAATGAGAGAGAACATGATCTTGGTTTTTATTTGAATTTCTTTAGTTGTATGAGTGAACATGAACATATTTCTTTATTTAGAGGTGGGTTTTATCCTAAATGTTTGGATATAGCTGTATACAGTTGACATGTCAGCCCTCAGCCATCAAGAGTTGTCACTTGGATGGGAAAGCAGGCAGTACAGACCTTAAGTAAATATGCAAAAATAAGTAGAGGAACGAAACAGATATGGGGCAAAAGAGACATAAGTATGACCTTAAAACTATAGTAGGAGCTGGAGAGATGGCTCAGCAGTTAACAACACTGGCTGCTCTTCCAGAGGACCTGGGTTCAATTCCCAGCAATCACCTAGCTGCTTACAGCCTTCTGTAACTTCTACCCCAGAGGGTCCAATACCCTTTTCTGGCCTTCTCTGGCGTTGCATGCATGTGGTGCACAGACATACATGCAGGCAAAACACCCATGCACATAAACAAGGTAATCATGGTGATAGCCCTTTTACTTATGGAATGTCAAAGAACTATATATATATATATATTTTTTTTTTTTTAAAGATTTTTTTATTATATGTAAGTACACTGTAGCTGTCTTCAGATGCACCAGTTGAGTGTCAGATCTCATTATGGGTGGTTGTGAGCCACCATGTGGTTGCTGAGATTTGAACTCTGGACCTTTGAAAGAGCAGACAGTGCTCTTAACCCACTGAGCCATCTCACCAGCCCCAGAACTTTATATTTTTAAGACGTTTCATCATAAAGGAGCATTTCCATTTTATCTAGCTATATTTTATTCCTGTTTGTCATATCCAAGTGGAACCATTTTGTAAAACTGCTGCCTTCTTTCCCTTGTTTAATGCTGTATGTACAAAGAAGCATTTGATAGTTTCTTTGTATTATGATGAAAATATTTGAACTATCTGAACCACTAATTTAGTTATTTTAAGCTTTATTGCCTTTGAGGAATTAGATACCCCTTCTAATTTTTTAATTATCTCTCTCCCTTTAGGTTTAGTTACAGGTTTATTATTTAAAACTGCTTGCTGCCAAGTCTAACCATCTGAGTTAGATCCTGGAACTCATGTGGTGGAAGCAGGCTCTCACACTGGGGTCCTTTCACCTCCACACTGGAACCATGGCTCATGCCCCTCTGGTCCACCAAACAAAACAAAACAAAGACAAAGACAACAAACAAACAAACGAACCAACAAAAAACCCTTATTTTTTCCAAGATATTTGGTCTTGACAGAGGGACAGATATTTTGAAAAGTGGCCACATGACTATTTCCCTCTCTTGCAGCCTTTCTCAGAAAAGTCTACAGTATCCTCTCTCTGCAAGTCCTCCTGACTACAGTCACCTCTGCCCTGTTCCTGTATTTCCAGGCTTTGCGGACATTTATCCATGAAAGGTAAGAAAAAGAGACAATTCTAAATCATTTCCAGATATTTCATCTGATGAATATATTTTTTTCTATCATAAAATCATAAAAGTCTATCATTTAACCCTTGGGATCCTGACTCATTTTTGATGAAGGAGAATATTTCACAGCACATTATTCTACCTCATCTTAATATATAGTTTTATAGGGTTAAACCAATCTAGAATTAAGAGTTTAGGTTTTGGTTTTTTGTTTTTTCAAGACAGGGTTTCTCTGTGTAGCCCTGGCTGTCCTGGAACTCACTCTGTAGACCAGGCTGGCCTCGAACTCAGAAGTCCACCTGTCTCTGCCTCCCAAGTGCTGGGATTAAAGGTGTGCACCACCACTGCCCAGCAGGAGTTTGTACTGAAGGCTACCTGGGTGGCTCAAGTATTTTGCTATATACATCACAATTATTTCATTTTATTGTATTTAACTATACCATCCATCTTGTTACCGTCTTGTCCCCAAAGCCCAAAACTATACTTGCAAAATAGAAATTATGTGAAAAATATGTGGTGGTGTTAATCTTGTTTTGTTGACAGAATGATTTTACCAAGAAATTTCTAGAGGAGCTGTACCTGATCTATCACTTAGTAAAGATTTTCCTCTCAGCATAAGTATTTAAGTAGCTAAAAATAAGATGGTTTCTTTTTTTGAAAGAAAAAAAATGAAGAATGACTATTTTCTAAGAAGTAGATTGTTTTCCCTCCTCCTACCAAAGGAAATCTTTTTTTTTTTTAAAGACTTATTTTATTTATATGGATACACTGTAGCTGTCTTCAGACACACCAGAAGAGGGCATCAGACCCCATTACAGATGGTTGTGAGCCTCCACGTGGTTGCTGGGAATTGAACTCAGGACCTCTATAAGAGCAGTCAGTGCTCTTAACCACTGAGCCATCTCTCCAGCCCCACCAAAGGAAATCTTAAACTACCAGCCTGGCTATCCTGGGATATAGTCATTTAAATTATAGGCCTGTGGTAAATACCCTGAAAGAGTAGCCATGTGGAAAAATCACTTCTAGTTTAATATCTTTTGCTTATTGTATTTTACTTAACAAAGTACTATGCTAGTTACAAATATTACTGCACTGTGAAGGACATCAGTAGAGATGGATAAACAGCTCCGCCCACCACCTTACAGCCCCTCCCATCCCCTTACAGCCCCTCCTACCCTCTTATGGTTCCTCCCACTCTTTTATAGCCCCCTCTGCATTCCATACTCTTCAACTTTTCCAGTTAGCAAATAAGTTTGTTTTTTTTTTTTAGTTTGGCATGGATCCAGATTTTTTCTTGTAGTTCTAAGAATATAGAGAATATATTGATTTTACTAAGTTGTATATCATCATCCCAGCTATTTTTAAGCTTGAAATGCTTTTTAATGTTATGTCTTTCAGCCCTGCCTTAATTGTGGTGTTTGCTCTGGGATCTCTGGGCTTGGTCTTTGCGCTGACACTGCACAGACACACGCATCCTCTGAACCTCTATCTGCTCTTTGCATTTGTGAGTACTTTGATGCTGTTGGAGCCATTAGCATTTAACCTGGGCTTCCAAAATGCTTGTTTAATAGCATGTATATGTATTGGTAACAATGGGAGAACAAAATTGGGTTGTGTGTACATGTGCTTGTCTGTGTATCAGCATGTTGGGGTCAGAGGCTAGCACTAGGTGTCATCCCTCACCACACCAGGCTTTTTACCTGGGCTCTGGAATCCAAATCAGGTTCTCATGCTTGCCAAGCAATTGCCTTACCCACTGACCCATCGCCCAGTGTTTTAGTAAGACTATGTTAGGAAATGACTTAAAAGATCCGTCCTTATACTTCTGCTCCTCTAGAGCCACTCCAGGTACCAATTTGTCTTAGTCAGGGTCTCTAGAGTCACAGAACTTATGGTAGTCTCTATGTAGTAAAGGAATTTATTGATGACTTACAGTCTGTAGTCCAGCTCCCAACAATCAACTCCCAACAATGGTTGGCAGCAGCTGTGAATGGAAGTCCAAGGATCCAACAGTTGCTCAGTCCAACAAGGCAAGCAGATGAAGCAGAGAGAGCCTTCCTTCTTCCATTGTCTTTATATAGGCTACAACAAAAGGTGTGGCCCAGATTAAAGGTGTGTGCCACCACACCTTTAATCCCAGATGATCTTGAACTCATAGATCATTCTATCTTAATCCTCTGGGATTCATAGCCACTATACCTCAAGATCTCCATGCTAAGATTCAGGTTGGAAACTTGTATCTCTCAGCCTCTAGATTAGGGCCAGGTGAGCCTTCTAATTCTGGATTGTAGTTCATTTCAGGTATAGTCAAGTCGACAACCAGGAATAGCCATTACACACGTGCATATTCTTTTAGCACTTGGAACCATCCTTTGCTTTAGTGGTTCTTCTGTTATTAGGATTTAGTGGCAAACACAGCCACCTGGAACCAGATGGCCTGGCCTCCCAACCTGCATATGCGACATTTGGCAAGGCCTTTTTGTTCACACATAAAATGAAAATTGTAAGCTATGTCATCTGTGTGATACTTTGTGTCTCTAGTTTTCTAGAAGTTGGGCAGAAGATTGTATTGTGCCTTTAACTTAGAGAAAATAAGCTCATGATGAATTCATCTGTGTTATTTTCATGTCTTCTCTCTGTTCTCGTAAGAGGCCATTTTATGTTTTTTAACTTGTTAAAATTTATAGCTGGGAGAACCTAACATTAGGTTCTATTTACTTGCTGAGATAGTTGTTGAAATTAAAATCCCAGTTGACTTCTATAAAAACGTCATCTTAATTTGAGTAAGGTTGGTAAAGCTCTGTCTAGTTTTCCATTATCTTGTCTCCTCTCATGGTCTCCTGACAGTTTTCTCCAAGGCATTGGAAACAAAGTATATGTTGTCAGATCAGAGTAAAGAGGCCAGTGTTGCGAGTCAAATGCTTCAAATAAAGGACTTTGTAATTCTGCAAATGGTTCAGAGTAAAGTGATGCTCATGACTTTTAAACATTATTCATTTCAAAGTTATTCATTTAAATCTTAATTTGTGTAAGTGTATGGGTCCCAGCCCAAGCTGTCTTAAACAAGGAGTTCATTCTCAGGGGGTCTGAGCAGCCTTTGTCTCCCAGCTCTTTAGAACTGGAGGAAAGCCAGGCAGTGGTGGCGCATGCCTTTAATCCCAGCACTTGGGAGGCAGAGGCAGGCGGATTTCTGAGTTCAAGGCCAGCTTGGTCTACAGAGTGAGTTCCAGGACAGCCAGGGCTACACAGAGAAACCCTGTCTTGAAAAACCAAAAAAAAAAAACCCAAACAAACAAACAAAAAACCCGAAAACCAACCAAACAAACAAACAAAAAAACCCCCAAAACAAAAAAGAACTGGAGGAAGGTTCAGGAGGTCATACTGTCGGATAACTGAGTGGTAGGCTGTGGTCTCCATGCCCACCTCTCTGTCCCACGCCTCCCCTTGCCCACAGTCTGTCATTGGCCCACAGTTCATTCTTTTTCTGCTGTAGCTCCCACTGCTCCTGCTTCACTCCTTTATATCCTGAAAGAAAGTGTCTGGCTGTGCAGATCACAGTGTAGATGTTAACAAATATGTAAGGTCCAGTCCTTGGTCAGATCCCAGTTCCTGCTCATCTGTGCAACGGGAGATGAGGAGAAGGCAAACAAACAAACAAACAAACAAAAACAAACAAAAAATGAAACCTATGGCCACACATGTGGGCCAGCCAGATGGCTCAGTCAGTAAAGATGTTTGCAAGTCTGATGACGTGAGTCCAATCCCTAGAACCCACAAAACGTAGGAATGAACCAGCTCCACAAAGCTCTTTCCTCTGGCCTCCACTGGCATGCCCTGGCATGAAGACCCTTCACATGCACATATCCTGTGCACATATAATAACAACAAATTCAAAACAACTCTAGAGCGATGGCTCAGTGATTAAGAGCACTGACTACTGTTGTAGCAGACCAGGGTTCAGTTCCCAGCACCTACATGGTGGCTCACAACATTTTAAACTCTAGTTCAGTTCTAGGGGATCTGATACCCTCTTATGGTCTCCATGTGCACATGGTACACACACAAACATAATTACATGTAGGATACTTGTGAGCAAACATTGTACACATAAGATGAAAAACGTCATGATCTTCAAATCTGTTGCAGCCTCTTTTTAGAAAGACTGATTTCTTTGTAACACAGGATAGACCCTGTTTTGCCCAGCAGAGAGCTCTGACTAGAAAAACCGCAGCCAAAGGTTTCATGAGCAAGATGGCACTTGTATTACGTGACCTGCTCATCATGTGCTTCACTAAAGCTGTTTAACAAATAAGGAAGTGCATAAAGCACACTTTTTTCCTCCTTGCTCCGTGAACTCCTGACACCATTTCTTCATTGTTGAGTTTTGTCTTTTGTTTTTTTTCTCTTTTGTCCTTCTACAGCAAAGTAAGAAAGGAAAGGAATTTAACCAGCTCTGTCAGGGTGTGCATGTACACACGTGTACTCATTTTTTTCAAAAAGTACTATTTCAGAGTGATCCAGTGGTTTCAGTGTGACACTGTTCTCCTCATCTATATTAGTGTTTACAGTCTCCTGTCTCCTGCAGATACTTTAATACAGGGTGGGGCTGCTTGTCATGTTACATTATCTACATATAACAAGAGAAAATAATTTTCTATGTTAATTCCACTCTTTAACCTTCCTATTACAAAAATTTTGCTAAAGCTTAAAGAGCCACAACAAGGATATAAATATTCACAATGCATCGGGGCCCCTGGAATTATACTGTCCTGCCTCATGCATGTCACAGGTTCCTCTAAAGCTAATGTGAGACCATTCCCATGGGACTGGACTGGACTGCTAGACATAAGAATGTGTGTGGGGGATTGAGTCCGTTTTTTATGCCTCCCTTAATGAGAGTTTCTTCTTTTAGACACTGTCAGAAGCCCTGGCCGTGGCAGCTGTTGGTAAGTCCCTTTACATGTTACTGTTTTTACTATGGATAAAATCTTTCAAGTAACAAGTATTTGGGGTTAAACTTTAACATCATGAGATGTTATATTCAAAACATGACATTTATGAAGCTTGTCAGTAAGCACAAGTCAAATATTTAAACTTTATGTAGTTCAGCCAAGCTGAGAAGAAATAGGACACAGAAGGAGTGGAGAATAGCTTTTCATTTATGATTTCCTGCTGACAGAAATGAGATACTAGAGTTGACCTTCCCTACTTCCAAGGTCTCTTCTGTCATACTTCACTCTCTAAGAACTGCCCTCATTAAGTTGTGGCTGCTCCATCCCTCTGTTCCCTAAATGGCACACAGGATGTAGGTTTTTTTCTATTCTGTATTTCATGTGTTTCCTGGCCAAGTGTCTGCTATAATTATGTGATGTCTCCTAATAATGTCTCAGATAAAAAATTCAGTAAACCATAATAAAAATTCAGAGTTTTTGCAGGTAGTTTACTGCGGATGTCACAGAGACCTGCATTAACTGTTTGAGTACCAGCAAGTCACTACCTATGAGAAATACATTTATCTCTCTTCCTGTTCTGCCGTTGCTGCTTTTAGCCATTTGGTCCTCTGTACCATGGGGAAATGGCAAGGCTGCCTCAGATATCCTGCATGTTTTCCTTGCGCAGTTGCCTTGGGCTGGGCTGCTCAACTGATTGAGCAATCTAAGTATAGTTAACATTGCTGCCACTGTCTAGGAACGAACAGCCAGAAGACCCAGGGCACTGCCCTGCTTAACCACAGGGACCTTACAAAAACCCTGATAAGTGCTAATAATAGAGCCAGTCCTGGTCTTCTACAGCAGTTTGGTTAACTGTAAGATAACGTCATCTACTTATTTTGTATAAACTATTTTGGAGTTTTTAAAATTTACTATGTATGTGGTTTTACGGTATCAATATATTCAAGGCTGGGCGAAGAATTTTAATTGTTCGAATTGGTACATAGAATAGAAGAAGAAAGCAGGAGTGGAGGGCCAGAGTGGAGTGGGGTGGATAAGATTAGATACGTTGTGAACAGGTGTGGGAATGCTACTGCAAAACCCATTATGTGTGATAATTCATACACACATCAAAAACATTAGGACAACTAAAAACGTAAGAGAATTTTTCTGTTGACCTAGGCAAGGCTGTTTGTGTGTCTTGGCTGTTTACGCACGTTTTAACGGGTTTATTTTTGCAGTCACCTTCTATGATGTATATCTGGTTCTGCAAGCTTTTATACTGACTACTGCAGTCTTTCTTGGCTTGACTGCCTATACTCTACAATCAAAGAGAGATTTCACCAAATTTGGAGCAGGGTAAGTACTAAGTCTTGGGGGAGACACACACACACACACACACACACAAACACACACACACTATGACAAGTAGTGAGGAAATGCTGTTGGATTGGTGTCTGTCTTTAACATGGAGGTTAACACAAAGCCGTCTCTGAGCTCGGGGACGA
This sequence comes from Mastomys coucha, assembly GCF_008632895.1. Lineage (NCBI taxonomy): Eukaryota > Metazoa > Chordata > Mammalia > Rodentia > Muridae > Mastomys > Mastomys coucha. Next base: position 47,305,175 of record NW_022196910.1, read on the forward strand.
GGCCCTTCTCCCGGGTGTTCACGGGAGAACTGCTCTCCTCTGCGTCCCCCAAAGGACAGCCTTTAGAGCTGAGGCTATGTGCGTTAGGAGCAGTCTTGGGCTTACTAATGGTTCAGCCTTGGTGCTAATCTCATTTCTGTTGCTCTAATCAAATATTTATGAATCCTTACATCTTAGTATTCCTTGGCAAAAATTCTTCATAAAATTATATGAAGAAATAATGAAAAGAATGAGCTTAAAAAGTGTTTGGGGGGCTGGAGAGATGGCTCACTGGTTAAGAATATTTGCTACTTTTGCAGGGGACCTGGGTTCTGTTCCCAGCATCCTCATGGTGGCTCTCAATCATCCCCAATTCCATTTCCAGAGAACCTGGTACCCTCTTCTGATCTCTTCAGTTATCAGCAGGCATATGGTACACATACATACATGCAGACAAAACTCTCATACATATAAAAAAAAATGGTTTTAGTTTTTAAAAAGTATTTCAATTGTAACCTGTTCACTTTTGTTTTTTTCCAGGCTGTTTGCTGGTTTGTGGATTTTGTGCTTGGCAGGATTCTTGAAGGTGAGTTGTTTTAGAACAGTTAACTCAAATATAATTTTGCCTACACCAGCATAAGTCACCAACAAGTTCCTGAGTGTTATTTACAGAGGACACTTAATTATCTAGAGCACTTATATATAAATTATAGAATAATATCAGTGAAAATTACGGTCTTATGTTAATCATTATCACTGATTGAGAAAAAGATGCATACACAAATAAGAGAAATCACACTCACAGCTGCCAACTTCCGAGTGGCTCACTTAACTCTGAAAAAGATGGAGCTGATGAGAGTAAAGGTGCTCGCCTCTAAGCCTGACAGCCTGAAGTCCATCCCTGAGACCCACAAGTGCCAAGCCTCTTCTGATGGCCACATGCATGCATGCTGCTGTGGTGTGCATAATCCCCACCCCCAGGGAATGAGTAAATATCACAAAAAGTTTAATTCTTGAAAAAGTAACATTTTAAAACAGTTCATGTTTAGAATGTTACTATGCAAAGTCAAATAGTGAACTTAACTGAAAGATAACTGCTTAATTCATACCTGCCTACTTCCGTTTAACAAGCAAGCATGAGTTTAGCTCTGCCTACAGCATCTGTCTTCATCCATCACGTTGCGTGTCCTTGTCACATGTGCCACTGGCAGGCAGGAGATGGTATTAAAAGTCACTGAAGTGGGTCTGACGTGACTCCTGAGGATTATCGTATTCCTTACTCCCTTGCCTGTAGGTGTTGTTTTCCAGTGAGACGGTGGAGCTAGTCTTGGCCTCTCTCAGCGCCCTCCTCTTCTGTGGATTCATCATCTATGACACACACTCGCTGATGCACAGGCTCTCTCCTGAAGAGTACGTGCTAGCTGCCATCAGTCTCTACATGGATATCATCAATCTCTTCCTGCACCTGTTGAAGTTTCTGGAAGCAGTTAATAAGAAGTAACTGAACAGTATTCAGAGACAGTTTTATTAAAACAGTTTGAATTATACTTAAATATTAAAAGCACTTGTGAACTTTATTGGCATTCTGTATTCTTCTACACTTTAGAATCTTACTATTCTCTGTTTTTGTTTTTCTTATTTCCAAATCCTTGACTTAAAGTCTCAGGCAAGAGTTATTAAAATGTCTTTTCCTTTTTCATAAATTTAGGCAGGGTCTCTGTATATTTCAATATGGCCTCTAACTCAGGATCTTACTATGTCAGCTTCCTATGTTCTGGGAATACAGGCATGTACCACCTGTATTTATTATTATGTACCACCTTATTTATTATTTTTTTATAAGTGTTTTGCATGCACATATGTATATGTAGTGTGTGTATGCCTGGTGTCTGCAGAGGCCAGAAGCTGGTGTTATTATCACCCACAGTGGGAGTTACAGGCTGTTATAACATGGAAACTGTACTGGAGTTCTCTAAAAGAGTAGCAGATATCCCTCAAAGTCATTGAGCTATTTGTCCAGCTCACTTGTTCACTTCTAAAAGTGCCTAGTTTATAAATGGAAAATCACTGTTGTAAAATATATTTGATAAAAATGAATGATGTTTATATTTAATGGCAACAAATTTCATATGGTTAGCTTTTATAAGAGCTTTGTCATGCTGAATTGTGGAATGTATCTTAATACCATAATAGGTTGATTTCTTTTTCCAAATTTCTGTACAAAAGCCATAGCCTTTTGGTACATGAAACAAGAAGCTGTCAATTTAGAGCATCTGTAAGGTTGATTTTAAAAACCTAGTGCATTTTCACTTCCTTTTGTTTTAATGCCACGTGTGTTTAGCCTGTGGTAAAAATTTCAGAGCTTGCTTTACTATATGCATGGTTTCTTCAAGAAGACACGACTCTCCTAGCAATCAAAAAGGAATTTCATGAGTCATCATTAAAGATAACTCCTGGGGGCTGGAGACCTGGTTCAGTGGTTAAAAGCACCCACCGCTCTTTCAGAAGACCTGGGTTCAGTTCTGTGGTAGTTTGGATATGCTTGGCTCATGGGAAGTAGCAATATTAGGAGGTGTGGCCTTGTTGGAATAGGTGTGATTTTATTGGATGAAGTGTGTCACTGTGTAGGTGGGCTTTGGGGTCTCCTAGTGCTCAAGCTCCACCCAGTCTGGAATAGAGCCTCCTGGCTGCCTTCAGATCTGGGTTTCTCCAGCATCCTGTCTGCCTGCATGCTGCCATGCTTCCTGCCATGCTGATAATGGACTGAACCTCTGAAACTGTAAGCCAGTCCCCAGTAAATGTTTTCCTTTATAAGAGTTGCCTTGGTCATGGTGTCTTCACATTAATGGAAACCCTAACTAAAACTGGTTCCCACAACCAACTGTAAATCCAGCTCAAGGGATGAGATGGCCTCTTCTGGCCTCCTCTGGTACCAGGCACACATGTGGTACACATACATACTGGTATGTGGTGATCTGCTGAAAACACTGCTTCCATATAAGATGGGGTAGTTACCATTTGTTGCCTAATCACCTGTTGGAAGATCAATGAATGAGGTACTATGTAGACCCTAAGACACTATTCACCCATATTGTTCACAAATATTAAAGAGACTTGCATATGTATCACCCATAGCTTGTGCAATATTAGAAGCACATGCAAAACCAAACATTTTTTTTGTAACCTCATTCACCCTAGGTTAGCTTTGTCTCGGATATATAATAGTTTGGACAGATCAACATTGGTTGAAATAGCTTATTTTACCCTTTAAACTCTTTGGGATAAGGAAAGATTATTTTCAGCGTTGGTGACTCTTTGAAATATAATTGGCATGCAGTCGATTTGACGCACTTAAGTTGTACAATTTGTTACATCTCATATCCACGTACTTCCTAGGATCCTCAGCCGAAATGGGAAAATTTCTAGGGTGCAATTAAAAAAACTCAGAAAAAGCTCTAAGATGATGAGAGCTGAACAATCTCTTGGGTATCTTCTATAGGTGAGGCTTTCCCAGTCAGGGCCCCCCGCCAGGCTTGTCCCATCCAAGGCTTTGAGATGGCATGATTTATTTTGTTTGTCTTTTTGGGTTTTGTTTGTTTGTTTTCAGACGGGGTTTCTCCGTGTAGCCCTGGCTGCCCTGGAACTCACTCTGTAGACCAGGCTGGCCTCGAACTCAGAAATCCACCTGCCTCTGCCTCCCAAGTGCTGGGATTAAAGGCGTGCGCCACCACTGCCGGGCGATGACTTGATTTATAATTTGACACTCCCGACAAGAAATCCCTTCTCCAAACACAAGGCCTTCTGTGGTAGATCTCTAAAGCCTTGGCATCTCAGAGCTGGTCCGTACCCCCCCCCCCCCCCCCCCCCCCCCCCCCCCCCCCCCCCCGTCCCCCAAAGACCACGCCTCTCAGGAATCCCGGCATGCTGTGCGCCGGCCCCGGACGGAAGCCGGAAGTCTCCGCACTTCCGGTTTGCGTCTTTCGCGTGGTGTGCGGTGGTGTTTCTCAGGTGAGTTGCGTGGGCTTTGGACTCAGATCTACGGCGTGGAGGACCGGCTCGGACCCTGCCTCCGCGTTGAACCGTGGCCGCATCCTCGCCGTGGGGGGCTGCGAAGCTCGCGATGTTCATGGCGGCGCCAGGCTCCCCGGTGCTGTGACTAGCAGCGCTCAGGCAGATTTCGACCCGCAGAGTGGGTTACCGCAACCCTCCACACGGAGTCTGGGCCGTTTTAGACAACTGGTGATGGCTGAAGTTTAGGGAATGCTCAGCTAGCCACCCCACGGTTCACATACCCTGTACTGTATGCAAAGCGGTGGCCCCGAGGATTCCGGCGGCGAGTCCGCAGAGGGTTGAAACAGTACATAGAGGAGTCTGAGGACAAGAGCAAGCCTTGAGGAGAGCGATTTCCAGACATAGAACGGCCAATGTGACGGTACTAAAGTGGGCGTTGTGCGGACTTTATGCAGGCGTAACTGGAGCTTGCGTGTGGGACTGGAGAGTTAAGGTGAGAATTGGAGGCCTGAGAGTAGCGGGATGAACTTTGATGCCTGGATACACGCAGGGAGAAGTCATTACAGAAGTCTTTAAAAGGCGGAGAGCTATGTTTTAAGCTGTTAAAAGTTCACACCAAACATTTGATGAAGGATATTGAACAAAAATTAAGTAGTAGGTGATTCCAAGACAGTGCTGTTAGCTTTCTCTATCTAGTAAGCAGCTTTGAGAATGGCTTGAATTATAATTCGTCCCTACTTAGAGAGGCCTGACGTTTCCGTACTTAATTGTTGCATGCTCTGCGTTGATCTTCACAAGCTTAGCATAAAGGCATCGCACAGCTTTTCTTCCATCTGTTCCAGTTCTGGAGAGATAGCAGCTTGACCATTTCCTTCAGAGTCAAGTGTGTAAATAGTAAACTTTTGTTTGTGTTTCTGTTAACTGCCAGGTAAAGCATGGCTAAAAGCTTGCGGAGTAAGTGGAAAAGGAAGATGCGAGCTGAGAAGAGAAAGAAGAATGCGCCAAGGGAGCTCAGCAGACTTAAAAGTATTCTCAGAGTTGACGGTGATGCTCTAATGAAAGACGTTGAAGAAATAGCAACTGTGGTGGTGCCCAAACATTGCCAGGAGAAAATGCAGTGTGAGGAAGTGCAGTGTGATGCAGATGAGGGAAAAGGTGAGCTTGTGTGTTTTATTTTCATCATTTAAAAAGAAAATCTATCAACTTTTCTCTTAGGTTCCTTTTTTAAAAGCTGTCTTCTACCCTTTTCTACTTGTCCCTAATGTCAAGTCCAAAAGAAACTGGGGCAAATGGCTAGCTGTGAAGCTTATTAGATAATAAAGTACATGGTGGCATCCTGACTCCTCTCAGCTCTCCCCTCTCCACTCCCCAAACATTTCCACTTCATAAGCTTCCCTCTCCCAGCTTCTCATTCTCATGTAACTGCAATTTCGGCCATGCCTTCTCTCTCTTGGTTCTCTTGGCTCTCCGCTCCTCTCATCCTCTCGGACTCCTTTACCCCTCTTCTGTCCCTCCCTCGCCTCCCCACCCCTATCCCCTTTTCTCTCTTCTCGTGGCGGCCTGGTTCAGTCCACTGGCTGTGTTTAGTCTTCTACTTTCTCTCCTGCTCTGGACTCTTCTAGATGCCTCTGACTGTACCTTCCCTCATTTCTACAATAAACACTTCCTTTTCAAGCACACTTGGAGCTGTCATTTGCTCACTGTATACACTTCACACACCTGATGTGTTCACGTCTTTACCCTTTGGAAGCTTGCATTTCTATTAGAGACTCCTTGGTAAGCTGTTTCACAGTCAGTGTTTGTGAATAGCATCTATGGGTTATTTAGCAATCTATGGGCTCTTCAGCAATTACATAGCAGCTTGAATGCCCCAGGAACTTATTGTACTACAGGATTGAGTTTAGGATCCAGGCAGATTATTACCCTGAAAAATCACAGAATCTCACTTTTTTGTTTGTAGATTTTAGAGACCTCTCTGTATTGTTACTCATGATTTAAAGTCGTAGGCTCCGTATAATGCTGGTTTCAGAAAAAAAAGGGGATTTGGTTTTTGGAGGGGTTTGTTTGTTTGTTTTTTTGGTTTTTCGAGACTGGGTTTCTCTGTATAGTCCTGGCTGTCCTGGAACTCACTCTGTAGACCAGGCTGGCCTCGATCTCAGAAATCCACCAGCCTCTGCCTCCCAAGTGCTGGGATTAAAAGTGTGTGCCACCACCTGGCTGGCCAGGGTATTTATTTTTAATGTCCCAATTTGGCAGCAAGCTAAATGAAGTGCTCATAATAGTCACTCTTGGGGCTGGAGAGACAGCTCAGTGCATAGGAGCATTGATTACACTTCCAGACCCAGGTTCAATTCCCAGCACCCACATGACAGTTTACAACTGACAATAAATCCAAGATCTGACACCTTCACACAGACATACATGCAGGCAAAACACCAATGTACATTTTTTTTAAAAGGTACACTTAAGGTAGAAGTGTGTTCATGTCTTGAAGGCCAAGGATCCCAGAGTTCCTAGTGCTTGATCCTAAGTGTTAGCATCCTATCCTTCCAAAAGAGGAAAACCTCCTGTTTGGTTTCTGTCAGTCTCCTTGGATTCCGCAGTCCTTGAGAGGTTCGAGACTTGAACTTGCTGTGTCCCCTTCAGCATACACATGCCAACTCTGCTCGGCAACTCTTTTCTCTGCGTTTTCATTTTCAATGGCATCGACCATCTCAGTCTATACAGTAGTGTCCTTTAACTACACTCCTGGCACTTTGCCACCATCACCTCTGGTTCCGAAGCATTTCCATCCCTGTAAAAGGAAACGCTGCACGCGCACCTAGAAGTTTCTTTCCCTCTTCTTCCAACCTAGACAGACAGCTGCTAATGCAATTGTCTTCTGTGCCTTGCTTTGTAGCTTACTATTGTATTCCGAACTTCATGTTTTAGCAGATATCAATTTTTCCTTTAAAGACAATACTGGTTTGTCGTATGTGCCACATTTTATTTGTTTGTAGTTGGCTTCTGGGTCATTTTCATGCTTCTGTGGTCTAGTAAATCTTAGTGTCCACATTTTTCTTAATACCCATTTTCAGTGCTTTGGAGTATGAACTTACAAATGGAATATGGCTCATATGGTAATTGTTTGCTTTTTTCTGTACCAGTCAAAACATTTTATATTCTACCCAGCAATACATGGGCTTACTTTACAGGTTTTTGGGGGCTGGGGGAGTTGTTGTTTGGGGGTTGTTGTTGTTGCTGGTTTTCATTGTCACTGTATGTCTGACATATTTCACTGTAGTTTAATTGTCTGTTTTTAAGTTTTGGTTGTTTTTGTCTGTGTGGATTCTAAACGTTCTTTATTAATTCTGGGCATCTTTGAATCTCTTGAGTGGATTCTTTCCTTTCTTTCTGGCTTTTGTGTCCCCTAATTTTCTTAATTTTATTTTGTAGGATCTTAGTATACTCTTCTATTTTTCCACTCTGAAACTTTTATTCTTAACTTTGACTTTTCCCTTGAATAGCTTCCTGCTCTTAATGGGTTTATATTATATCTCGTTGGAGGTATTGTTTGCTTCTGAAATTTGATCCGATATTTCTGCATTGTTTGTTACATTCTCTTGAGTTCTGCCCACTTGCTTTCACCCTTGTTCCCTTCGCGCCTGTCTAGCCTTGTTCTCAAATACGTGGTGTGTCGTTGTTGATATTAATCGAGGCACTGAAATGGAAACTGGGAGGTGGAGGAAACATCAAGATCGAGGAGGAAGAATCGTCCATCAGCATGGAGGCTTGTGAAATAATTGGAGTACTTTTAGCTTTTTTTAGGGTATCTCCGTTTAGAATCTGTGCCTCTTTTTTTTTTTCAGCATCCTTAGAGAAGAATTCTCTCATTTTCTGCCTGGAGAATTCGTTGGTGCCCTCACTTGTAGCATTTCAGGAGCTAAGTGGGATTAGAGGTGGAGGTGAGGGGCATCCTCCAGTTTAGTCATATCAATAAAGCTTGTTCCATCTACCCGCAAGTACGTTCCTTTTCATGTCCTTGTTGCAGCTGCCTGCATAGTTTCTTGGGCCAAAAAATGAAGCTGTCCCCTTTCTATCTTTGTCCCCTGTGTCTACACCAGAGCATTACACATTAGACCAAAACCGCATGGCCAGAAGTTGCTGCCCATCCCTTGATCCCAGCCTTTCTGCTTCTCTCTCTGTGCTTGTTTTAAAATGTAAACCAGACTCGCTCACTTACTTGCTCATTACAGTGTTCATTTTCAAGGCTGAAGAGATGGCTCAGCACTTGGAGTTCTCGCAGAGTTCATTTTCCAGCTTCTGTGTCACAGCCAACTGGAACATCAGCTCCAGACATCTGACTGCACATTGTTCTTCCTCCATGGGCACCTGCACATACATGCATGCACAAGTAGATTTAGGAACATGCAGCAACATGTGTAGCTTATGTCTAACTTTACTATCAGGAGTGAAGGGCTTCTATATAAAAAGTGGTTTCCTTGTTTTGATTTCAGACTCCACGTGGTTCTGATGCCCATGTGTTTTCAGGGGGTTGTCATGTGTGAATGTTAATAGCTTCTCATTTTATTCTTGTTTCTAATGTAGATGACATGAAAATGGAAACTGAAATTAAGAGAAACAGAAAGACTCTTCTAGACCAGCATGGCCAGTACCCAGTGTGGATGAACCAGAGGCAAAGAAAAAGACTGAAGGCCAAGAGAGAAAAGAAACGGGGGAAAAGCAGAGCAAAGGCCGCGAAGGGCCTGGCCTGGTAGACCCTCAAAGACTGGAAAGGGAGCCAGGTGTGGTAGTGCACCCCTTTACTCCCAGCACTCAAGAGACAGAGGCAGGTGCCTCTCTGTAAGTCCAAGGTCAGCCTGGTCTACAGAGCAATTCCAAGACACTAAGGGCTCTTTTACACAGAGAAACCCTGTCTTGAAAAACAAGCAAACAAACAAAAAACCAGAAGCTATTTGTTTTCAGTTTGGATTTAGTTCTGTAATTCAAAACCAAAATAACTCATTTGTGTTAGAAACATGAATAAAATATCTTTGGTGATGAAAGAATGTTATGCTGAAGTTGTGATTGGATACTGCCTGATACTGAGTATTGTGAGCATTAGTGTTAGTGTGGTTATAATTATTTGATCTTTCAAAATGGTCATTATACTCAGTTCTACAGATTAAGTATGTTTATATCAAAACAGTTTGGGCAGAAAGCTATTATGTTGTCATATTTAAAAATAAAAATAGGGTATCAAGGGGCTGAGGAAGACTCAACTTCTGTTTCTCATGGTTGGCTCAAAACCAGCTCCCAGGGATGTGCCCTCTTGTGGTGGCTCAAAACCAGCTCCCAGGGTGCGCCCTCTTGTGGCCTTCAGTGGCACCTACATTCATATGTACAAGTTCCCACTAATAACTAAAAAATAACTAATAGCTAAAAAAGTCTTAAAAAGGACACTAGTAGATCTTACAAGTAGTACTTGAAGTGTTTATTTTTTTTATAATTCATAATAAATGATATTTTGTATGGAGATCTTGGAGTTTGACATTTTCTTTTATATATCATTGGGGTTTTCAGATACTGAGAAGACCAGCAGCCTTTAGTTCAGGTGGACTATTGTGAGTACAGGTTATTGTGTAATTAAATAAGTGGTCCTCAATTTCAATATTGTGTAGCTTAAAGTAATGATAAAGCATAGCATTTCCCGGAATGCGTTAATCAATTTCTCTGGATGCTTGGGTAAAGTCTTTGGGAAGTGCCGCATATGTAAGCATTGATAATGTAAACAGACCTGGAATTAGTCTGACGACTCTCACTCTTTACATACCAATGAGATGAGTGTCAGTTGAATCTGCCTCTCTATACTTTTTTAATTTCAGTAATTTAAATTTAGCATTCCATCTGAGATTTTATTCTAGTCCACCACTTTATTGTGCTGAATAAAACCAGGAGCTTTGCAGAATGTTGAGAACTGTGTACCTGCTCAGAAAAAAATTACCCTCACAGGAAAGAAAAATGTATCAGAGTAAGGTTACTCGGCCTTGAGACATAAAGTGCCAGCCAGGTACATTGCCAGGCATGCATGTGGCCAAATGCTAAAGAAGGAAACACAAAATGATGCCAGGAGACACTTAAAATTAGTGTAATAGTCCCTCCTCAATCCACCCAGTAGCTCATTAAAAAACTAGTGAATATTTTAAAAATATATTTTTCTAAAGGCTACAAGAAAAAGCTGGTCATGTAGCTCAATAGTAGAACACCAATCCCCAATGTATACAGGCTCTGGGTTTGATCCCAGGATCAACAAATGAAAAGGAGTTGGAGGGTGGATGGTATTTAAGGTCTCTGCTTTAGTTGTCATTAACAGTGTGAGAGGAAGCTAGATAAATAGGTGTGCATGAAATAAGATGTTGCAAACGGAATCCTTTACCCTTTTATTGTGGGTACTGCCTTATGTTAATACTGTACCCTTAGTTTTAAGTTTTAGCAGCATTGTTGGGTTTCTGAAACTGAACACTTCCAGGGGTCTATATACATTTTTCCTATAGCTCACAACCTCAATTTGATACCAGTAATAGAAGTTTTGAGCCTCTGTGATGTTAGGTTGTTCACTTCAAGTTTCTTTTGACATTTGGTCACTCCAGTTTTAACTTAAAAGTTAGACTGGGAGATGGCCTCATTAGTAAATGAGCAATCGTGAAGACCCAAGTTCAGATTCCCAGCACCCATATACAAAGGTAGGCCCTTAAGCATGTGCCTTTGTACTAGGGAGATGAGGGTTCCATGGTGAAGGTCATTAGTTACCAGGTGATTAATGAGAAGGAATGTGACCTGGCCAGCCAGTTGACGCATGTGAATGAGTTCAAGTTCAGGGAGAGACCGGAAGTGATATGAAAGCAGGTGTGGAAAATGCCAGACCTCTGACCTCACATACATGCCCCTCCTCGATGCCCCAGTTTACCAGAATCCCTATGGGAAATGCTTTGAGTCTTGCTCTAGTGTCATGTCCTTATAGCTTCTGGACCGCCATGAGTGGGTCTCAGGCCTGAGTTCCTGGACAGTGTTGCTGGCACCATGTGTCTGTCCATCTCAGGGTTTTGGCAGAAAATCTAGAGTGGACTTTTGAAGTCAGTTCAGGGGTGTGATAAGCCCTTTGCCACTTTTAAAGGCTAATACGTGGGGAACCACATTCATCTTTTAGTAAACAACTCCAAATTTGTTTTCAGTGCTTTCCAGAGAATTGCCGTAGAACCACCAGGGGGCGCTCAAGCCAAGCAGGAAGTCACTTGGAATCACTAGGACGCATTAGAAGCAGAATGCAACTATTTCTGTTCCCTTTAAAATTATTAAATATACATAAGACTAATAAAAATATAAATTTAAAATTATCAACTCATCTAATTGATCCAGAAACCTGTGATTATGCTGCTAATATTATCTACACTTGGGGAAATTGAGGCACAGGAGTCACATAGCTAAAACCAGGATAGCTGTTTCAAAGCATGCATTCACACAGAGCCCACAAAATGTCTCCAAGACAAGAGGTGTTCTTGGGGGCTGGAGAGATGGCTCAGCAGTTAAGAGTACTGACTGCTCTTCCAGAAGTCCTGAGTTCAATTCCCAGCAACCACATGGTGGCTCACAACCATCTGTAATGGGATCCGATACTCTCTTCGGGTGTGTCTGAGACAGCAACAGTGTACTCGTATATATTAAATTTAAAAAAAAAAGTGTTCTTGGAGTAGACTTCTTGTTACTTGGTTTAATCCCTGATGATACTGCGTTGAAGCAGGGCTCAGGGTCAGGTAAAGAACTTGCTTAGTAACAAAATGATTTATAGAACCCTTCTCAAACCTCTGGATAGAAACCAGACTGGATTTCTTGAAGCAACACTTCATTAGAAATGTGCCTACGGGTCCAAATGCAGGTACAGGCTAAGGTTCCTAGTGACCAGACAGCTAAGTGGAAGCCATGCGACTGTCAGCTGAACCTCTCAGGCAGAACCCCGAAGATCTTCTTTATTGGTTTGTTTGTGAGACAGGGTCCTGGCTAGCTTGATACTTATAGAACCAGCTAGCCTCAGACCTGCAGTAATTCAGTAATGCCTCAGCCTCCTGAGTCCCAGAATTACAGGCATAGACCACCATGCTTGGAATGTTGGCTTTGACCACATTTTGTTTGATTGCTGTCACATTAGTGCAGATACACATTTTTCCCTATTAGCACACATATTACACAGCGATATATATATTGCCTGTAAAGAAACTGCATGTTTTCAGATTTTATGTCCATGTATCTGGGATATGAAGTTTAGGAGTCAGAGAAATATTTCTAAATGATTTGATTGAACGACTTGAAGTGTTCTAGAGAAAGTGGGAGGAGAGGGTGAAGGAGGATGTGGTCTGAGTAATGAAGACACAGGCTAGAGCAGAAGGGGACTCCAAAGACCTCAAGGAATTGCCAAATGGAGACATTCTACAGCTGTAATGCAGATATTGAGCTGTTGACTGTTACTACTCAGGAAGGAGAGTTAGCAAAGCAATTCAAGCTTGTGCCAGGAACATGCATTTATCCCCCCATCTTTTCCAGCATATAAAAATCCTCATCACAGCAGACACATACCACTTTTAGAGGAATGTGTCTGAGCCTGGCAGGAGACTTCTAAGTGCTTACATGACATCAAAAGCCACCCTGCATCGCCAGGACCATATCAGTCTCAGACAGGTCAGGTCAGGTTTGGGTCTATTTATAAAAGGAACCATAAAATCTACATTCTTCTAGATAGGGAGATGGTTAGCAAGTAAGGACATTTGCTATGAACCATGAGGTCCTGAGTTCAAATCCCTTGTGCTAATTTCAAAAGCCAGGCCTGGTCTCATGTGTGATAGTCCCAGTGGTGTGGGAGGCAGGTCCAGAGATGGATCACTGGGCCTTGCTGACTGCCACCTAGCTCTACATTCAATGACAGATCTATCCCAAAGAAAAAAAACAGGAGATGATAGAATATGATACCCAGTGTCCTCCTCTGGACTCTGCTCAAGCCCACAGGCATGTGCCCTTGTGTGTACACCACATACACACACACACATGCATATGCATGTGCATACACATGGTTGATTGCCAAAAGTGTGTGTGTGTGTGTGTGTGTGTGTGTGTGTGTGTGTGTGCCTACTTTAAAGCAGAGGAAAATTCAATGTGATGTCAAATAAGACTGACATCTTAAATAGGATCTTTAAAGTTAAATAGGATCATTGTAAAAAAAAAAAACAGAAACAAAAACAGCATACAACATTTAAGGAATACTTATTCTGCTAAATACTTCATGTTGATTATTGGCTCAGTGAAAAGATGTTGAGATATTAAGATGGTTGTGGCTTCTCATTTCAAATGAGCAGTTTGAGGAGGGAAAATAAAGTCAAGCAAGTGTGAGTTCAAGCTCAAATGTTCTCCTCAGGAGACAATGCACATTGAGAATGGAAAACTGCAGACAGGCTGATTCTGTCTACAGAGAAGCCTGTGTACAGGATGCCAGGGGAATACATGGCCAGCTGAGGCTGGCCCGCTCACTTGAAATGTAGCTGAAGGATTGAAACATTGGCCATCCAGGTGGAAAGCGATCACCTTCATGCCTAGAAATACCATGTAGAAAGTAACGCTTACAATAGTTTATATTGATTTTGTTCTTGCCAGTCTTTTGGACATCCATGGTTATGGGTTTCAGTATCATTTTTAGTGAGAAATCACAAAAAAACCGAAACCTCCTTAATTTTGTAAATGTTAAATCTGCTATCCATTCAACTAAGCCGTAAATTAACGTATGGAAAAATGCTATAAACATCTGCTTTAAACAATGGATGGGGTAAAAGACTTTCAAATTTTAATTTAAAGAATGGCATAGCTTTCTAATATATTAGGCTTATGTGTACTTGCTTTTACTGAAGCAGCGGATTGACTTGGCACCGTGTTATCTTATGAAACACTTTCTCACCCTCATGGTGTGTCTTTATAGTTTTCAATATCAGCAAAATCTTGAAGTGGTCTTAGTCGGGTGTTGTGTATCATTGTACAGTAACTTCGAGTACATATGGAATCTCTGATCCGTGTAATAAAGTACATTTGTCATGGATCTTGTGATCTGCATACCTTTCAGCTGTTCCTCCATAAATCTGTCCCATCGGAGGATGCTTTGTACAGCCGTGGTTGAAGCTGCTTTTAATAAACTAATATTTTGTGTCTTTTATATGTAATCAACAGGGAGTATTACAGCCTTGTGCCCCTATGGAGAAACATTCCACTAAGCTTCTTTTCTCTTGACAATAATGAGAAAGAAAAAAAAATAGCTTGGGAAAGGCACAGATGTTCGTGAACATATGTTGTTTTCTCCTAAAAGTCAGCTGAAGATCCTTTGTTTTGTTCCAGATTAAAAGAGAGAGAGAGAGAGAGAGAGAGAGAGAGAAGAAATGCTTTCAAGAAGAAAGAGTTTGAGAAGTGTGATGGGGAGAAGACAGTTACAAATTTCATCGAGAGTCCGCCAACATGGGTACGATTTGTCAAGCTCCTAAGATGCCTCCCTTTGCTCTTTCAAAGACAGTGATAGGGAGCAGAGCTGTAACCAGCTGGGCAAACACCGGTCATTCTCATACCTTCTTATATAGATACAGGCATTGTTTTGTTCTCTGTTTCATCCCAAACTTCAAATTAGCAGTATCTTCACACAGAACGGATACTTAATAATTTAGGCACGAGGCACTTAGCCTCATGCTCACTTCTCTTGGGTTATTAAATAGGGGTGGTGTCTTTCTGGAGTGCAGCTATGGCTGCAAGGTGTGTCAGATGCCTGAGAACTGGGTACTTTGTTGTTGACATATGTAAGGGAGGATACTATTGGGAAATACCTAAGAAAGGAAGCTGTGAGCCTTAGGTGAGGGTGGTGTGAATGTTCTTTATAAGGCCATGAATCTTTAAGAGGAGTTGCCTTGAGGACAATGGGAACCAGCTGTTCCAAATCTCTGCTGAGGAAACAGGTTTTGACTATAGTAGAAGGGATCCGGTTCAAAAGAAAGGACTTTCTGAATGTGAGTGTTGCTTAAAGCCAGGTATGTATTGCAAAGAGGCAGCTGGATTATCTCTAAAGGAGAGCTAGTCAATAGACTAAGACATAGAGGCAGGTAAGGAGAGTGTGGTCCTGGTTTCATTAAGATAGTTCATAGTAATTCTATCCAAGGGTTCTGAACCTCTTATTCTCCTTCCTCACACCCAAGAAATCAGAACCGAGGTACTTTGTCCCAAGAATGTACGTGCTGGGGGCTGGAGAGATGGCTCAGCAGGTAAGAGCACTGACTGCTCTTCCAAAGGTCCTGAGTTCCGATCCCAGCAACCACATGGTGGCTCACAACCACCTGTAATGAGATCAGATGCCCTCTTCTGGTGCATCTGAAGTCAGCTACAGTGAATTGTGCCAGAGCAAGCAGGGCTGCAGCGAGCAGGGCCGGCAGAGTTCAATTCCCAGCAGCCACACACATGATAGCTCACAGCTATCTGTACAGCTACAGTGTACTCATACACATAAAATAAATAAAAATAAATCTTTAAAAAAAAAAAAGAATGTACATGCTGAAACTGGAGGTCTGGAAATCCTTTATGAGTCTTCCCTGAAAGGAAGCTCTAAGGTATGGCCAATAGATGAAGGCCCTGCCTTGTGGTTAGGTTTCCACCATTGTCATTAAAGAACAAAGCATAAGCGTAGACCATTCTCCCAGAGCGAATTGGCAGGCTGGGGGATTGGAAACACCTTCTGGGTCCCTGCAGGTCTCATCTTAGCTAACTTGTTAGACTACAAAGTCCCCAACACGATCAAAGGGTTGCAAGGCGAGGCTCTAGGAGACGCGGAGCTGTTCATGAATCCTCCTGTCTTATTTTATACTTTTGCCCCTTGGTGGTTACTAGGCCCCTCCTACCCTCACTCCAGCTTCTAGCTCCACCTCGCCTTTCCTATTGCTCTTTAATTTTCCTTTTCCTCCTTCAGTCTGTTTCCCTTACATAGATACTTTTGTCTTTTGAAACATATATATACATATATACGTATACATATACATATATATATATACATACATATATACATACATACATATATATACATACATATATACATGCATACATATAAATATGTAGATACAGATACAGATACTTTATATGCAAAGCTGAAAGTCTAACAGTTTTTAAGGCACCAAATTTCGTTTTTAGTATTTTTGTTTATACTTTCCCTATAGCATGTTTTCTTGTGGCACAGTGACCGTGATGGACATAGGTTCCTGGCTTCTGAGTTGCTTCTCGTCCTTGCTGACCTCTGGGTTCTTCTGCATTCTCTTTGCCTTCCTCCCTCTGGACTGCACTCTGCGGTGTTGCTAGTCCTCCCTGGGTGTTGCATGTAGTTTTATGCTACGGCTTTTTGCTCTGGGATCAGCTGTACCACCAGCCACCACCCAGGTCCCCTTTTGTTCTACCTGTCTTTGGGCCAGGAGGTGACACACTACCAGCTCCCTCCTGAGACCCTTGAATCCAGGGATAAAAGTCACACACACACACACACACACACAGTTTGTTACTTTACAACTTGCCTTTTAGTCACAATTGCAGGGAGTTACTATCTCCCTCCTAGAAAAAAAATGTGCCCTCACCAATTTATTATCTGCATCTCTCCACTTGCCCTAAACTAAAGTGGCTAGTCCCACCTAGCCCCTGCCAAACACCCTTAGCCACCCGCCTGTAGCAGGAGGCCACAGGCCCTATCTCCTCCCAAGACCTTATATGGTTGCTACATTCTTCTTCCTCCAAAGCATGGCAGAAAGACCCTCCTTCCTTCCCTGCATCTCCTTTTCCTCCTGGGACCTATAAGTTCAGCCTGTACCTTTTGCCCAGCAATTGGCCCTTCTTTACTGACAAATCAAGAACCAATTGAGGAACATGACTTTAACATCAGAACCGCCCCTTCACAGCCTCCCTCCCCACCCCACCCCCCTCTCTCTCTCCCACTGCCCTCTCCTTTTCCCCCTTTCCACCCCAATTTTGCCACTAGCTACTGTTTCTTATCTTGTCTCATCTCCTAACACTAAATAGATGCAGTAAGAACAGAAAACATACATTCCAACAAAGATAGGCAAGTAGACTGGATGACTGAATTTATAGATAAAGCTTTATTAGCATCTAGTCACCCTTCAGTTGATCATGTAGTATCATTGGCCATTTTGATGCTATGATAACAGTTGAACAGTTAGGACAGAGAGCTTTCTGTGGGCTGCTAACCTACCTTACAATATGGCCTTTAAACAAAGATTGCTGGTGTCTGCTTTAGACTAGGTCCTGGGTTTATTAAATAAAGATTTGAATCCTTATTGGAAAATTGAGGTGAGTGAGACTTGTCTGTCTGTGAATCCTATGCTACCTGTCCATCCTTTTGGGGTTTTTTGTTTGTTTGTTTTTTCTCATTTAGATTCCTGCCGATTCCCAGCTGCTTAACTTGCCTGTTTGAAGGCATTCACATCCCACAGAGAGAAAGATACTGCTGCTCACCATCAGGAGAGGTGGCACCAAATGCTGTCTGTCATCTATGCTGTGTTTGTTTTAGGTGTGTTCCCACCTGCTGTCTCCCACTGGATTCTCAGACTGGACTCCTTTTTCAGCCTTTGGATTAAATAAACAAACAACAAAGGGTGTTCTGCCCGTTAAGCTTTTCACAAATCCCGCAGCTAATTTTCCTGCAGGTTTACAAACCATTTTTTGAAAATGCTAAATGCCAGATGAAGGGCTCTGTTTTAATTCAATACGGCACCTAGAATGCTGTGGCGTTCCAGCACAGTGGATTCGGTGGGTGGTCTCGCTGAAAATAGTTTACACAAATTCACTTACAGGCTGGTTTCATTAACACAAAATTAATATGGACTAAAGTAGTCATAGCACCAAGAGCTTGAAACATTTCTGAGATCACCTAGTTTAACCCTGTGCTTTTGAACAGATGAGGGCATGGAAGCTAATTTTTCCAAGGTATTAGCAGTTCATGGGAAAAGCCCAGGGACCCTGATCCCTATAGTTTCAGGTCAATCATTTTCTCAGCCATAAATCCATGACAATGTCACACCACCAAGAACATGGTGACTAGTGTCAAAATTAATTGTATTCTTTTCCATAAAAAAAAAAGCAGCCACTCTGTGAAACTCATCTTTGCAGGTCTCCCTCTTTTGCAATTAACAGTGAGCCTTTTCCCAGAGGTGATGGGACTTTTTTTGCCTCACGGACAATACAATATATTTTGTTTTTAATAAAATTAAAAATAAGCTAAGCAATGGTAAGAAACCATCTCTGTCTCTTCTGTGCCTCTAGATAAGAGGCTAATTTTTTCTTTACTTATAATTTATCTTCTTTTTGCTTTTCAGTTTTTTAATAGCTTCTAGTATATTTTCTCATAAACGTAACACATGTATATTGTAGAACACTCAAAAATTCACAGAAGTCTAAAATTGTAACCCCAGCCACTTACCAGGTATGTATGTGTCTATGTTGGCCTGGTCTACAGAGTGAGTTCCAGGATAGCCAGAGCTATACAGAGAAACCCTGTCTAGAGAAAAATAAAAAACAAAACAAAACAAAACAAAACAAAAAAAGACTTCTTATGTTTGTATCCTGAATTCTTGACAGGATGGAGTGAGGATTTTCCCCCATGCCACAGGGAATTCTCCAGAAATGTTTGAGGGCAGAGGAGACAGCTCAGTCTTTAAGGTACCACCTTGCCAACATGAGAACATGCATTTGGTCCCTAGGACCCAGGCTTCAAAATTGGTGTGCAAAGTGCCACAAGTTTGTAAGGCCAGTGACTGGGGTGGTGGTGGTGGTGAGGTATGGAGAAGGAATACCCTTGAGCCTCAGTGGCCAGCCAGACTGGCCTACTTGACACCTCCGCAAAATGAGAAACCCTGCCTCAAAACAAAAGAAGGAAAGAAGGTAAGAATGTGGACGGTTGCTATGGAACAATACTTGAGGTTGTCCCTTGGCTTTCACATGCATACACACGCACACACACACACACACACACACACACACACATGCATTCTGCCTCCCCAACATCCAATGTGTTGTTTAAAACATTATATCATATTTCTACTTGCGTTGAGACTGTTCGTTGTATTTGCCCGTCTTTGAACATTTCTGTTTTTTTTCCTCCTAAATTTGTGTTTGATTTTTGCTATTAAGCTACATTCTCTGTAACATGGATAACACACTGTGTAAGCATAACCTTTATTGATGTTCTTGTGAGAGAGTTCTAGAAGTTTCCTTACCTTGCATCTGTTTTTGCCAAACTGATTTCCTAAAAGGCTGAAGCAAAAACCCCTTCAGGAGCATGAGTGTCTGTCAGGGCACACATGAGGTGCTGCCATTCAAGCCTTGCCAAACATTCCTTTTCTCATGCCACTGTCCTGATAGTTAATGTACCATAGCTGCAGGATCAGATCTAAGCTTCATAATATATTTGCTTCCTAGTTTTTTTCCCATTTCCAATTGATATCCTAACCACTGTAATCTGGCATCTGCCCCCATCTGCCTGCTTGGAGGCATCAAAGAAATAACCCTCGATGGGATCAAGTGTCAGGAAACAAGGGTTCAAATCCCAGCCCTGACACTACTAGTATGTGACCTTGGGTGAGTAGGTCAATTTCTTTGAGCCTACTTCCCCAGCTTTAAAGTGGAAGTAGTAAAACAGGCCTTGATGTATGAGGCTCTCAGGAGAGATGTAAGAAATGTTTTTAATCTGCAGAGTACCATGTGGGGGGTGTACTGTGACTGAGACTTCTCTTGAGGGTAGTGTGTGTGGTAGTTATTAGAGCTGTCCACCAAATATTTCTGATTCCTTTTATGCCAGTGCTTGGATTTTACATCCCCACCCTGTTCCTTTGGCTGTGGCCCCATAACTGGCTTTGACAAGTGTAATATGAGTAGAAATAGCATGCATCCTACAGGGCAGAATCTTTCTGGAACCTGGCCTTCCTCCTCAGCCTCTTGCCTAGCCTCTGCCCATGGAGAAACAAAAAGCTACAGACAGCTGTTGCTCTTGAACCTAGGACCTAGAGATACAATATCTACGGCAAGTTAGGTCCCCCACCAACCATGTACCTTGAGGAGGAATTAGAACTTATTTAATGTGAGATATGGGCCTTGGCTCTTACTGAATTCTAGCCTGACAGTTTCATGGCATTTGATGTTATTAAGGTTCTGTACACTCTGGGATGTGTACATGTAAGAAGAGAAAGGATTTCCCCCAACAAGTCACTTCCAGGACAGACTAGATGCCACTGTGCTGGGGATGTTCCTGACACAAATTACCCATAGGAGGGAAGGGGTGCATCTCACCCTACTGAGAAAGAGCAGACATTTTCTTTCACTAGGAGGGACCTGGGTCACTGGGATGTCCCTTCCCAAGGCACAGCCATGGCTTCAGTGCTTTTTTCTAGCCTCACCCACTTCCTTTTCTTCTCATGAATAGTCTGCTGTAGGTCAACCAGATCTATCCATGCTAGGTCAACTCTTAGACTACAAAATCCACAGCTAGTACTGTAGGCTAGTGGCTACTTCATCTTTTCTTTCTGAGAAGATATATGTACACATACATATACACACACACACATACACACACATACACACATATACATACATGCACCACACACATGAACATACTCTTATATACATGCATATACAAACATATAAGCATACACACATATATATGTGCACACACATATATACACACATACACACATTAAATCCCATATAAATATACATGCATACACACATATATACATATAAACACATATACAGACATACACACAGATATAGACATACACACATATATATGTTCACACTCACATATATACACACATATATACACATTAAATCATATAAATATACATATATAGGCAGATACACATATGCACATATATAGACTTACATATACACCCATTGCATGTACACACATAAACACACATATATACATATATGGCTATACACTTATCCATGCATGCACACTTCCATCTACATACACACTTGTATTTTGTTAAAGTGTTTCTAATGAACTTAAGGTTACAGCTGGTGGCATTAGGTGCATACCATGTTGATTTCTTAGAGTTTTACTGCTGTGAACAGAAACCATGACTAAGGCAATTCTTATAAGAACAATATTTAAATGGGGCTGAGTTACATGTTTAGAGGTTCAGCCCAATATCATCAAGGCAGGAACATTGCAGCATCCAGGCAGGCATGGTGCAGGAGAAGCTGAGAGTTCTACATCTTCATCTGAAGGCTGCTAGCAGGATACTGGCTTCCAGGCAGCTAGAATGAGTCCACACCCACAGTGACACACCTACTCTAACAAGGCCACACCTACTTCAACAGGGCCAAACTTCCAAATAGTGCTACTCCCTGGGCCAAGCATATTCAAACCATCACAGTTATATAGCCATCACTGCTATGGATTTCCACAACCTTTCTTCATCCAAAAGAAAAACTCAGTACCCATTAACACTACGTCCCCCTTCACTCCCCAGCCCTTTTCTTGATTGTCACCTACTTACTTATCTTTGAATCTGCTTATCAGAGTGTAAGAGTCATGTGTGCCCTGTGCCTGTCTTCTCTCACTTAGCACATGTTGTGAAATTCTATCCTCCTGCTGGTAGTATCATTGCTTCTCAACACCAAGTATTACACCAAACACCACTGCATGTATCAATCACATTTGGTTTGTCCCTCTGTCCAATGATGGATGCTTGGATTGTCCCCCTAAGCATATCTTGAGAAGCCGTGTGTCAGCTAATCTGAGGGCCTCATTCAGAGTAAACGTTCCCATTTTGAAATTCTCCTGATGTCTACCCCTTGTCATCCTCAAAGTCATTTGCCAAGTGAGGAGCAGTGTGGTGGGGGGAGCAGGGGCTCAGAGACACAGAGTGTGTTCACAGACTTTCTGGGGATGGTTCAGATCCTTTTGGGTGCTTAAAAAAATATTCTTGGTAAATGATTGTGGTGCCATACACTTCAAATGTTTGGGTAGCTGATTTCAATGGCTACATATTCAGGTTTCATTTGGAAGGTATGTGATACTATGTGTTCCATGATGCCCAGAGCCATCCTTACAATGCCTTCTTTTGCCATTGGAAGATTTGTCTTCTGGATTTTGGAAGGTGGCGTATATAACTTCTTTGGCAGCAGATTTTCATTTTCCTTAGGAAGGGTGGCATTGTGTAATCCGGTATATCTTACATTGAAATCAGAGAAAGAATACACATGTTTAAAGAACTCAGTGCATATCTGGCACTCCTTAACGCCATTTTCTGTCTCTTCCAACACCATCCAACAAAATATGATCATACCCGTACTTTTGCTTAGGACCTAACAAATTGGCTAGCCTATTGCTTCCAGCTTTGCAACCTGCCTGCTATTTTAAAAATACATTTGATACTAGAATATTTGAAATAGTATCTCCCTTATAACCATGGAGATCGTAATTATGTGTGCTCACTGCTGATATAAGTTATAACACATATGTATCAATTTATATCAACCGCTGATTTTTAAGAATACTCTCCAGGGGCAAGGTATGAAGTTTTATTCTCTCAATACTCTCTCTCCATATGCCTGATCTAGTTGGCATCTTGAGTTTAAGGAACAACATATTTTCCTGTGTGCTTATTGGAGTATCTTAATTCTCTGAGATTTACAAAGCACAAATGTAACCTTAAGGCTGCACTTCATCTCACAAGTTTGTTTTATAATCTCGATAGTTATTTCTAGTTGCAATTCTGTTTCCTTTCTAAATGTGTTAATAAAATGCTTGCATTCGAGTTGGCTAGTCTCCAGAACCTGATACGATCCCGCTCCTAGTGACTGGTAAAGCCTGGGACACTACAGAGCTTGGAGCTCTTTGGATGCAGTCTGACTTTTCAAGTGAGGAAACTCATGGTTCCTTATAGAGTTAAATTAAGGTCAGACCTGGTTTCCGACACGAAGTTCAGATGTATTGGCAGATCCCCATGCTTGCATTTATTATACTGTAATTTGGGGCTTAAAGAGTTATATCCAGTCCATCCCCGACATCTGGATAGTGTTTATAACGATCACATTTGATCCTAATGTAATTTTGTTGGGGAATTCACTAGAATTCCTCTGTTGGCTACATTACAACTAAACATGAGATCTGCTAAAATATTACCAAAAGTGAGTGAATATCCACAGAGACTATGAAACACAGATCGATTTCAACCTTCCTATCTTTCCCCAGCCTCTGGCCGCTAACCCATCATTTCATCTCTCTGGGCCTTCTTGCTTCCATTGATAAAATGAAAGCGACCCCTTCAGCAACAGCCAGTGTTTGTCCAGGGGTTTTTGAATCTTGAAGAGCAGAGGAGGCACAAAAAAAAAAAAAAAAAAAAAAAAAAAAAAAAAAAAAAAAAACCTTTCAGAGGTGGTCACTGCACGTGCTCAGTTACAAGGGGCAAGTCACAGACCCCGCTGATGGGGCTGACAGGAGCTTGATGGAGATTTTTCTCCCTTTCATTTTCATTTTGATTTAGATGCTATTCCTTGGGGTCAGGAAGACATTATTTGGGAAGTAGAGCCAAAGGATTGGTTTTAAACCGCCTGCCCCCATCAACGGAAGCCTCAGATGAATCAAGCTGAAATTTCTAAGGGCTGTAAAGGGAGCCTTTAATTACGTGAGATTGGCAAGGGGAACATTTAGGAAGCTCGGCAATGGAGTCTCAGGACCTCCCAGCCCTGCCGAAGCAGGAAGATTATATTTAGCATATTTTATGTCCCCTTCCCATGAAATAATCTTAACATTCAAAAAGAGACAGATGGGAAGAGAGAAAGACAGATAGGAAGGACAGAGACTCTAACGGTCTTTAGAGAGGGGAAATTATTTCATTAAATGTAAAGAGCATATGCTCTTCTGATACATAGCATATGCAAGTCTATGCAAATTAGCAAATAGCAGTGCACTCTGAGTAATTTTCATTTCCTTCCCAGCCTGTGACGAGGAGTATTCCTTTTAATCAGATTAGATGACATCCTCCTCAAACTTGTGGGGGTTTCAACTTAATTTACCATGCTAAGTAGTTAGGATAATTTGAAATAAAGCAATCAGCGGACTGAAAAGAATGAAGCCAAACCTTATTTCTGTCTTTATGATGAGGGGCTTCCTGGCTGCCTAAGCCCCACAGGGCTTCTCTCTTGTCCTCTCCTCTCCCTGAACCCCCAGTACCCCAACCTCAGCTGTGTCTCCAATGACCAGTTGCCTTCTTTTGATGGCACCTACTTTAATCTGTTTCCCATCTCTAGAGCTTGTCTGAGATGCCGCATTCCACCAGGGCTGCCCGAGAGTTTCAGAATTTATGGCCCTGCCTCCAGAAGGGATGGAAAGATGAATTCACACTCCTTAAAAACTATTTCCCCTAGAGAGGGTCCTGCACTGCTGAAGGGATCTTTGCCATGGCCTGCTGGGACCTCAAGATACAGCAACAACAGGAGTTAGCAGGAAAGCAACAGCAGGAAAAGACACACCTGGAAGGCTCAGCCGTTTATCAGTGATGTGC
This sequence comes from Mastomys coucha, assembly GCF_008632895.1. Taxonomy (NCBI): domain Eukaryota; kingdom Metazoa; phylum Chordata; class Mammalia; order Rodentia; family Muridae; genus Mastomys; species Mastomys coucha. Next base: position 47,329,774 of record NW_022196910.1, read on the forward strand.
AGACAGGAGCAGTGTCAGTCTTTGGAAGGACCCAGAAGTCTGTTTGGAGGCATTTCTCACAGTCCTGTAGGCCACGGGTCCCATCCACCCACAACCCCCCAGTTCTCTATTGTCTTGCTGTCAGCAGGGAGTCTGTGCGGTAATACCTGTAAATGCCCCACAGATGGCAGTAAAGGGTCTTGAGGAAGCAATTACTAAAACTGCATCAAGTTTCAGTTTGGACTAGAAGCAGCTAGTTGGCCTCTCTTTCACAGCCCTCTGTTTTATGGGTGGTAGGGGGAAGGGGAAGATTTTAATTGCTTAAACTAATTCCCTACAAAGTATTAGCAGATGAGATGTAAATATCATTCATGTTCCGACTGCTAGGGATTTCCTAGGCACCAAGACATAAAAGAGGGAAATTTAATGGTACGCTTTCAAGTAGTAAGGCAGTGTTAACTTTCTTCCTCTTCTTCCTCTTTCTTTCTCTTCTTCCTCCTCCTCCTGCTCCTCTTCTTCCTCCTGCTCCTCTTCTTCCTCCTGCTCCTCTTCCTCCTTCTGTTCCTCTTCCTCTCACTCCTTTTCCTCTTCCTCCTTCTGTTCCTCTTCCTCCTTCTGTTCCTCTTCCTCCTTCTGTTCCTCTTCCTCTCACTCCTTTTCCTCTTCCTCCTTCTCTGCTCTTCTTGCTCCTCCTTCTTTTTCCTTCCCTCCTCCTCCCCCCCCTTCCTCCTCCTCCTTCTTTCCCTGTCCCAGTTAGGACCTTGGATTGAGATCTGCTGTTGCTTTTTGTTTGTTTGTTTGTTTGTTTTTGTTTTTTGGTTTTTTTTTTTTTCGAGACAGGGTTTCTCTGTGTAGTCCTGGCTGTCCTGGAACTCACTCTGTAGACCAGGCTGCCCTCGAATTCAGAAATGAGATCTGCTGTTAAGAGCCTCTTGCCTGGCGTGGGATGGACTGCACGTCTCAGGTTTGTTTACAACCTGTGAATGTGACAAAGAGGAAAAAGAACAGGCTGCTGATCATTGACTTTTTAGCAGTTCTTAAGGCCAGGTCAGCCTCCTTAATATCCATGGTGAGCACGGACTGTAGTAGTGATCCCCACCTCACAGAAGGAATGACTGGTGATGGAGGCTCACAGATCTGAAGTAACTTGCCAGTTAGCACATGGGCAACCTCATGTCAGTGAGGCACACTCACTTCTAAAGACAGGACTAGAGGAGAGTTCTTTCTTCCCCTTTTCTATCTTCCTTTAAGTTTTTTTTTTTTTTCAGTGTATGTGTGTTGTTTATGTGGTACATGTTCTTGTCAGTATAGAGGTGTGAGTGTGGATACGTGTGTACATGTAAGCACTGGTCTGTGGAGACCAGAGGAAGGCATATAGTATATTTTCTTTATTGCTCTCAATTTATTGCATCAAAAATGTGCATTTCTTATTTTTATATTTACATGTGCCACGGTGCATGTGTGGAGGGCAGAGAGTTTAGAGACAACTTGTAGGAGCGATCTCTCTCCTTTTACCACATGGATCCCAGGGATTAAACTTAGATCATCAAACGTGGCAGCAAGCACCTTTACCCATTAAAATATCCCACTTTTATTTTTTAAAAATTCTTTTATTTACTTTTATTTTATGTGCATTTATGTTTTGCTTGCCATGTATGCATGTATGAGGGTGCAAGTCCTGGTACCAGAACTGGAGTTAATACCATTGTGAGCCACCATGTGAGTGCTGGGAATTGAACCCTTGACCTCTGGAAGAGCAGCCCATGCTCTTCAGTGCTGATCCATCTCTTCAGCCTCCCTCCTTAATTTTTTTGAGACAGGATATGCCACTGAACCTAACCCCTCAATTTGGCTAGGGTGGCTGGCCAGTGAGCTTCAGGGAGCTCCTCCCACAGAGCTGGGGCCATTGGCAAGACACTACCATACAGGATTTGGATGTGGGTTCTGGTTATCAAAGCCCGAGTCCTCTTGTTTCTGATCTTGGCACTTTACCTGCAGAGATAGCTCCCTTCTATTTAATATGCAAACATATACATAATAAACTCAGATACAAACTACAAGTACATTTCTCTCCTTCCATACCAAACCCTGACCACATTCTCACATATGATCAATTACAGCCTCCTGTATGTTCTCTCAGAAATATTTTGTACTTTTATAAACGTGTACACACATGTTCTCTTTCCTTCCAATTGGAAGTGGTTGATAATGATTTCTTTTTTGCTTGTTTGTTTGTTTGTTTTGAAGAGTTGTTTATTTCATGTGTGTTGGTGTTTTTCCTGTATGTATGTCTGGGTGGTACAAGCATCAGATGCCTGCAGAGGCCAGAAGAGGGTATTGGAATCTCTGGATCTGGAGTTACAGATGGTTGTGTGCCACAATGTCGGTGCTGGGAATTGAATCTGGCGCTCTGCAAGAGGAGCTAGTGGGCTTAAACCCTGAGTCGACTCTCCACCTCCTTAAGCTGAGCTAAGCAATTGCAGCCATTTCAGACCTGGGAATACTTTCTAGGGAACATACCATGGTTTTATTTAATTGAAATCAAGTGGTTTAACTTAAATTTAGGTGAGTGAGACCAACCTTACAGAGATTATCTCTAAGTGTAGCCAGCTTTCAAAAAAAACTCTTTATAAACAAACACCCCACACCTGGATCAACATATGGCCTCCCAGAGAGACTTAATTATCAGGTACATTTTTCAAAAATTTTGTTTTGTTCTTTTAAAATAGTCACTGTCATTTCCAATATATGTCTCCCTGCTACCCCTGCCACACACATATTAAACTAAAACTGAAGGCTACAAAAGACAGATACCAGAATCTAAGGATGTTCAAGGGAAGTTAAATAGTGCACAGTGAAGCAGCCTGTAGCCTTGTCCACACCTAAGTCAGTCAGACTTTTTCATGTAGTGAGATGGGCTGGTAGGAAATCCAGCAGGGCTAGGAAAACAGTCCAGCCAACTTCAAGTTCTTTGGACTTAAAAAACATATGTCATTTATCCCTGGTGTGAGTAGCTGTGGGCCTTCTCTATTGATGCCTTGCGAAGGTGCATTACAATTCTCAAAAATATTTCAAGAGTTGCACAAAATATGGAATTTATATTCTACCACATTGGGGAATATAACCCTAACCCTAACCCTAACCCTAACCCTGTTCTGTCCCCACACACATTCCCAAGCTACCCAAGGAAAGCACCACAAAAGAAGCTTCTGGAATGTTTCTAACACTGTCACATGTTCACCTTGAGAAGCAAAACCCAAGTCATATATGAGCAGGTTGAAAAGAAAAGGGAAACTCCTGTTTATTGATCACCTGATCAGTGCCAGCTCTTTTGCCATCTCGTTCACCATCCAAACCAAACTATCACTAAATACAAACTCTGGGACGTTCATTCCCTACCCCCACCTCTAAGATCACAAAGAAAGTGATTGGGCTTTTCAAGGATATATTCCTATTTGCCAAATTTCAAAGTTAACAAAGGACTTGTAAGAGGGATACAAAGGCGCCATCCACTTCACCCAGATAGCCAATTCCTCAGCAACAAATCCAATCGGAGGGGAGGCACATCTTGAATAAACTATCTCTAGACTCTTTCTTTTGGAGCAGATCCTCTGTCTCATCAGCTTGACATTTTGAACGTTCTCCATGTGTTTAATTTTGTAGAGTTGTCCCTTAGTTTTTGTGTCTCCTACTGGATTCTCTAGTGTGTGCTTAGAGTCCAGCACGCTTGTTTGGAAGAAGTGCCACGGGTGCTGCGTTCATAACAATGCAGCTTATGAGCCTGTGGTGTCTGTCTGCCTTGCTGAAATAAGGTTAACTTTAACGTCTTGAATTAAGACTGGGGTGCCTGCCTGGTCTCTCCACTATAAAATTCTTTCCCCCTCTTGCTATTAATAAATACTTTGTAGGTACGTTGAGTCTATAAAAAATCTTATTCCAATTTCACCCATTAGGTTAGGCTTCCATTGAGGTTTCTTATCAGAGCTAATTATTGCTCCAGAAATGGCAATATGGTGGCACTCTAACAGTGTTATTCTTTCTGTATTTATTGACTGGCTTTTCACCTCGAGGAGCGGCTTTTCTCCTCTCATTCATTCACATCTGTGTAGACTCAGGAATTGCTATTTATCCAAGGGGTTGTAACTTGGCACTGTTATTATTTCTTTGGGTAGCCACACTGTTGATATTTGAACAGCTGGAAGCCCCTTTCAAATTGTTTTTTAATCAGTGTTTTGTAGATTTGGGGGTTTTGTCATTATACCACTTAGACTACTTAAAAAAAAGCAAAATTTAAAAAGAGGAATGAAAGTAGGTTCAGTGTCTAAGGCAGATTCAGTGCTTGGGCGGTTGAGATCATTGAATTCTTGGGTGAAATCTTGGCTGTCTATCCCTATTTGAATGACATTGGCCAGGTTGTCTGCCAAACTGTGCTCTCATTTTCTTGCTTGTAAAGTGTATAGGATAAGATTTAATCCACAAGGTTGTAATAATTACAAAACACAATGTGTCAAATTTAAAAGCCATGACACGGTGCCCAGTGTCTAATTAGTATACAAGAAGTGGTAGCTATTGCAAACTGGTCATAATTATGAGCCATATTTTTCTCACCCCCAAAACAAGGACAAACATCCTCCACTAAACTATTGCAAAAGATCAAACAAAGTAGTATACCCCTTAGCACATGGAAGTGCCACAAACGTAACGATTAGGACAGACATTACTATTCTCCACCCCAAAGTTTTATCATCTTAAAAAAAAAGGCAACAGTATCCATACCACATACTTGCTGTGAAAGTTAAATGAAATTACATATGCAAACTGCCAGCCAAGCGCCTGCCATTCAGAAAGCTCACCACAAATAGCTCACTGCCATTGCAAAGCAGACCCAAGAACAGCTGGAGAAGTTTTATGGATGCAAAATGCCATATTTCCTGGGGAAAAAAAAATCATGCATGCAATTGGATGCCTGTGTTTGTGTCTCTCTGTGAGTGTGAGAGCCTGTGTGTGTGCGCGCACACATGTTTGGATGTGCTTGTGTGTGAGAGTGTGTGCATTTGTGAGTGTGTGTGTTTGTGTATGCATGTGAAAAAGAGAGAAAAACTATGTATATCCGTGTTTGTGTGTCTGTGTATGTGCTTGTGTGTGAGAGTGTGTGTATTTATATGTGTGTGTTACAGAGAGTGAGAGAGAGGTGCCCAAGTATGCCTGTGCTCGTGTGTCTCTGTGTATGTGTGGGAGAGAGACTGTGTATGTGCTTGTGCTTGTGTGTGTTTGTGAGAGAGAGTGTATTTATGTGTGTGAAAAAGAGAGAAAAACTTGCATGCCTGTGTTTGTAAATGCATGTGTGTAAAAGAGAGTCTGTACGTGCCTGTGTTTGTGTGTGCTTGTGTGTGTAATGGGGGGAGAGGTGCCTGTGTATGCTTGTGTATATGTTCCTGTGTGTGAGTATGTGTACTGTGTGTATGTGAGAGTGTGTGCTTGTGTTTTTGTGTGTGTATATGTGTGTGAGAGGTGCCTGTGTATGCCTATGTGTATGTGACGATGTGTGAGTGTGTGTACATGTATGTGTGTATGCGTGTGTGTGTGAGAGAGAGATGCATGTGTGTGCCTGTGTATATTTGTGTATGCCTGTGTTTGCTTCTGTGTGTGTGTATGTGTGTGTGTGTGTGTGTGTGTGTCTGTAAGCCTGTATGCAAAAAGCCAATATCTATTGCTTAGCACTCTCCATGTGAGAACCTCTCTTTTTCTGGCTCTCTGCTCACTGCTGTGAATTGAAGGGGGAAGTATACTTATGTGTAATTGGTTCGGTCAAGGGCAGTGATTTAAAGACGCACTCACATTCCCTAATCTGATTTCTATCCACTTGGCTCTAACAGGGATTCTAATCAGCCTCCCCACTGATCTACTTTACTTCCTGTAATAAACGAGGACTCTGAAGTGACATGAAACCCACCAGAGTGGTCTCGGAGGGAGCAGTACCTCACTCACATGGCCACAAAGCTGTTTTAATCGGAAAAGCAACTGAGTCAATTTTCCCACAAGTAAGCTAAGGAGATGGGCTGGCAGCTAAATGTTGTATTTTCATTTTGAAAGAAATAGCACTTAGTGAGGCTGCTAAGTTTATCCTTCCTGAGGCTGGGAGCCAAATATTTAGGTCTCAAAAACATAGGTAAGCAATGCTGGAAAAACCCCACTGACTGACCGTCTCAGAGGAAAGCTCGAAGTTGCCTGATGCCAGGCAGTCTCCTACTATCCCTTCTCCTTCATTCATGCCAAGAGCATCTCACAACTGAGCAGCTTAGGAAAATGGAAAGAGCCAGACCACTATTGTAAACAAGCTGGAGTAGCACTAATGTCCCCACAAGCCATCAAGGATCATACAAACTCTATTGATGCTTGAGTGCTGGGCGCTGCACTCAACACTCCACCCAGATTATTTGGTTTAATTCTCACGACACTATTGGGAGTGAAATACTCATCGTTTTGATTTACAGACTGGGAAGGAGGGAGGGGAGGACAGGCTTCTGCTAGTTCATATAGCCAGGGGTTCAGAGTTGCCCCAACCCCAGGCAGCTTGACCCCAGAGTTCAAGCTCTTACTCTCCTCTAAATACCAGAGGGATTAGGTTTTGTTATTACTGCTCTTTTGATTTTGAAACTTGTATTTGATTATGAAGCTGCCAGTTGCACTGGGAATTCACTTCAAGCCAAGTCATGACATCAGAGGATGCTGACTAGAGATTGCTTCCGAATTCTTTCTAGACACAGACTTGTGTCTAGTGGTGCACTGTGCATCCACTCCCAGTACAAAGACCTGCACAAGGTTGCTGGTAGTTCCAGCTTTTCCTAGGCCGCTGTGTTGGAACCTGCACTCCAAAGGCTTAGCTGAGATGTCCTAGGTTTTTTCCCTTCACCTCTAACCAACCAAGTTTCTGAATAGCCAGATAATGGCGATTCCAATTTTCAATTAGGCTATTTATTATTTCCAATCCTCAACTTCTTCAGGATTCTACTCTGCCGTAACCCTACCTCCTTTTTGGGGGCGTCCATTTCCCATTTTCTCTTGTCTGCCTCCCTATTCCTATCTCTGCTTTCTCTCTGGCTTTTCTTTCTTTTTCCTGTTCTATCCTCTTCTCTCCTCCCTCCCACCTTTTATTTCCTCTCCCCCCTCCTTCAGTTCGTCCCCTTTGTGATCTCCTACCCTGTCTCCTCTCTTCTGTATCCCTCTTCTCCGGATACCCCTTTGCCTCTGGTGTTTCCCGCCTTTATGCCTTCAATGAGTTCAAAACATCTCACTGTTTGGATGCAGAGTCCTGGGAGGTAATAGGAGAGGCAGTCAAGGGAAAGTCAGTGACTTAGTGCGTGTCCTTCAGAGCCAGCAACGGCCACTCAGGATCTCTGTCTGCTGCATAGACATTCTGTGGCCTTCCACTACAAATGTGATTGAGGCCCTGGCTCGGGAGGAGGATGTCTCCTGGGTCAACGCCCTTTCTCATGCTCTAGTGGGACAAGATGGGCTCTTTCCGGTAAACGCAACACTGACCATAGTTTGGTTTCTTTAGGACGCTTAAGACATAGTGAGGATCTTCAAGGGATGCAAATCTCAAACCACATCTCTGTTGTGTTGACGTATTGGCTTGAAAAGACAGGGATCCTACGAACCGGAGTTGGGCCCTGACGAAGCGAACTGTAGACGGGGACATTTTATCTCAAGTTCTCTTCTCCATAATTTGCAATTCACAAAATCTGCCCTGTTTCCCTTTGTTTGGGGTTTGATATTGAGGATTTAACTTTTTCTAACAGGCTTCCTTTATATCTCAAACATCTTAAGTAGAAAGATAACCCTTTTCACTCTGAGTCATGGGCTCTCCAGCTTCCCTGCTGACTCTCACAGGCTTCCGACAAATTGTGACAGTCTTTAGTATTGCAGAAACTTTTTTCCCCCTAGATCACTTTTGAACCACTGGACATATTTTTTTTTTGATGATGATGTAAAGCTTTTATTATTTTTATGATTTGAATTGATTATTTCTACTTTTTAAGTTTCTGTCTTTTAAAAATATACTATCTTATTAGTTCTTTGAAAATTTCATACAATGCGGTGTCCTGGATAGTTTTATATCAACTTGCCCCAAGCTGAAGTCATCTGAGAGGGACCTGTGGGTTATTTTTCTTAATTAGTGATTGATGGGGGAGCCCTTCCATTGTGGGTGGGGCCGTCTCTGGGCTGGTGATCCTGGGTTCTATAGAAAAGCAGACTGAACAAGTCAGGGGACATAGGGCAGTAAGTAGCACCCTCCATGGCCTCTGCATTAGCTTCTGCCTCCAGGTTTCTGCCCTATGTGAGTTCCTGTCCTGACTCCCTTCAGTGACGAACAGTGCCGAGGAAGCGTAAACTGAATAAACCTTTTTTCCTTCCCAACTTGCTTTGATCATAGTGTTTTACCATAGGAAAAGCAACCCTAACTAAGACATGCAGTTTGATCATATTCATCTCTCCCTCTACGTGCACGTGCGCGCACACACACACACACACACACACATGTACACGCACACGTACATGCACATGTATTATGAGAGTGGGTATATTCGAGGATGGGACATGCATGTAGAGGTCAGAGGACAATTTCACAGAGTAAGTCCTCTGCTTCCCATTGCATGTGGGTTCTGGGAATTAGACTTGGGTCATGGAGTTTGCACACGCAGTGCCTTTATTGCTTGAACGGTCTTGTAGACCCTAGGACTTATTGCTCAAGATTTCTGTCAGGGCTCAGGACTTGATAGTACGCACTCTTAAAACCACCTAACTCCTTCCCATGTCTACTCTCTTACGTTAAGAAGAAACTTGCTGTTGAAATGATCAGTATCTGACTCTCTTGCATTCACAGGCCATATGAGTATTTTAAGGAGATGCAAAGAGTCCCGGATTTATATAACCATTTTCATTTTAAAGACTTCAGAAAACCACAGTATTTACAAGGGGCTAAGTTGATATTTAGTTCAAGAGACCCTCTTCGCTCTCAGAAGTTTGGATTTTAGCTTCAACATGTGCATCGGTTTGGAATTCATTGTAATTCTGGGAAAATAGTTTCTCTATAGTTTTTTTTTT
>NW_022196910.1:47338870-47411824 GCF_008632895.1 Mastomys coucha
TAATAAAAAAGAGATTTTAGAAGTACAATCAGCTGGTCTCCACTCAGAGACTTCCAGGACACTTTCTGAGCTGTGGATGATCCCTGTGTGTGAAAGACCATGGTCGCTCCATCCTGGCTTAAAAAACAGCTGGGGCAGCTCTGAAACCAGTCCTCTGCAGCTTCTTACACTGCATAGTGCCGGGGTTGAAGGTCTCTCTCCCCTCCATGAATTACAGGGTTACTGCAGCTGCGGGAGATGTGTGTGTATTCTCAGACTCTTTCTAGCAAGTTCTTTCTCAAGGACCACTCTCAAGCATCCGGTTCACAGCCGTCCTCCTTCCTCATCGCCCCGTTCAGCACACATTCTTTTTACAACAACTTTTAAAACACTGTTTGCTTTTCATAAGCAAAGCTTGTCTCTTCCATTAATTGTTTAATGCTTTCTGTGTTTTGGGCACAAAAGGCTCCGTGGACGGTTCTCCAACCACTTCTAACAAGCCCATTTGTCATCCTGCCCCAGCCACCTACAATGGAGCCCCTCTGAGTTCCAGACTTCTCTGAGATCTTTTGTAAAGAGGTACCATTTTTTGATACGAGCACCTGACATCTCTTTCCACATCGTATTCATTGTGCTGCAAACGCTAGTCTTTAGATGAGACGTTCACAAAGATGCAGTTAACCAGGTCTGGATCCACTTCCTCATTCTGTGGTTCAGACCAGCAGAGGGTGTCCAACTGCAGGGAAATGTGCATCTGTTGTTGCTAACGTACAGTTGTATCGAGGGAGCTATCTCGGCTCAAAGATGAAGTGCCTATGGGTCATCTGAAATGCCGTTCGGATGTATTCTGGTAGAAGAGAAACCGGCGCATTACAAGGATGTTCTTGGCATATGGGGTAGGGGGCTGTGGAACTGCCCAAACCAAAACTTTCTACGACCCGTTGTCAAGAGTCATTTGACAAATGGCCAATAGGTGGCACCGTGAGCATCCGTATAACATCTAGGGCTGTGAGAATTTATCTTCACAAAGCTCTTCTCAAAATATTAAGCAAAACATTGACCAAAACGCAACCGTATTTGGACAAGCATGTTTATTTTACTTCAATGCTTTGTGATTAGAAACACACAGATGTGTGTAGATATATTTTTACTATTAAACCCTAAAGTTATGGAAAATATCCTTGATGGTTAAGCTGGACTGTAAGCTTTTACAGGATTATTTGCAGGCAGAATTTTTAATTTCTCACTGAAGCTAACGTTTTCTTCATGTAAAATTTAGTCATGTCATTGTTAAGTAAAAGCCAGAAGAGCAATTTTGTTAAGCTATGCATTCCTCTGAGAGAAGCACATTTGTACAAAGTGGAGTGCAAGCATTGTGGAATATATTATATGTGTGTTTTAAAAAGACAATGAAAATTTTGTTTTGTTTTCTTGAGAATACATACTCTTGGCTTGTCTGTGATTTCCTATGCAGAACAGGCTGGCCTCAAATCTGCAGTGATCTTCCTACCTCTGTTTCCTAAGTGCAAGAACTATAGGCATGTGTCACCAAACCAGACTTGTTCTGGTTTTAAATTTTACATCTTTATGCGGAAGTATACATGAAAAGTACAGCATTTATTTAAGATTGGAAAATATATAGAATTCAATGCAAAAAAAAATGTAGTCTTATCTCAGATTCCATTCCAGCCCCAATGCTAAAGACTTTAGACTAGAAAAAGACTGCTAGCACTCCTGGGTAGATACAGCCTCTGCAAAAGAAGCTTCCCATTAATAAAAAGCCATTGCCTGGGTGAGAAGTCTGAACACAAACCTTCCTTTCTCTTTGTGCATATTCTTTTACCAGGTAAACACATAGGGCATGGTAAAGACTGGTGGACAAACAAGAGAACCAGAGACCCAGGTCAAATGCCAGGCTGAATTTGAGACAGAAAGGAAAAAAATTAGGGTCTGGTGATCAGAAGTGTGTCAACAAGTCACACTAGGGTCCCAGGGGGATAGGAAGGGAAGGAAACTGGAGACATTCAAGACTTAAGACTCAAGCTGCATCCACATGACAACTAGGGGTGAAGCAGGATCAGCGTCCCAGCTGGAAAGCTGCTTGCTGATAGGTCTGTTGAAGAGGTAGGTAAGACCTTCTTCAAGTCCTCAAACAAGCGTCTTTGCTTACCGTGAGGCTATTTTTTCGTTTGGTCTGATGCCTCAGACAGAACTAGAGGTCTTGTTTTTTTAGATCACCAGTATTGGCTTTGAATCATTTGTTGTCCGTATAATTAGTGGTCTGCATCGACCTTGCAGAAAATAATCATTCTTTGAGGCAAATTGATACCCAAGGGGAGGGAGAAGAATCCTGGGAATATCCAGATTAGATGAGCTGGTGTTGGGTGTCTGGAGAAATTTTCATCATTTGGACTGCAAGTTGGTTTTGGGGGAAGTGTTCCTGGAAGTAATATGGGAGGGGTGACAGGCTGGAGCTGCAGAGAGACTGATCAATAGCTTCTGATCAATAGCTGTGTGTGTGCAGTGGTGGAAGTCCCTAGTTAGGAAGACTGGCCTGTTGCAGGGAGACAACTTTGCAGGAGGCTCTAGGAAACAGGATTAATTGCTGCCCGCTCAATTAGAATGTGTAATAGTGAAGTTGGGAAGAGTGCTGGAGGCATGGTCACAGGAAAATGGATAATAGGCCCAAAAATAAAAGTACAAAGACTAAATACTGCCATTGGAAACCACACTGGGATAGTTATAGTGCACAATGACACACATGGTATTTTGTGAAGAATTATAAGGAATTGCTTAGGGCTTCAAACACAGAGAAATGAAAAGATGGGAGTGTTAATTACACTTATCTAATCAGAAAATTATATGTACATATACACATACACCTATACACATATATAAATATACACATATACATATACACATATATACATATACATACATACATTATACATATACACATATACATATACACATACGTACCTAAACACACATACATAATGTATTATACATATATACATATACACATACATACATATACACATATATACATATATACTACACACACACACACACATAATCATGCCCATAAAATACACATAACTCTTGTATGGTAGTATGGTAGTCAATAGTAAAAAATAAAGGCCTAGGTAGATGGTTCAGTCACCAAAGAGCTTTCTGTCCTCAGGCTGACACAGGCTTCACCGTTATCAATGAAGTAAGCATCTTATCTCTCCCGAGCATCTTAGGAAAATCTTGAGGTCTAAGTAAGTGCTAAACATACTGAGTGTGGGGGAGATAGTGTTCTTTTAGTGTAGACTAATGATTTTAAAACACACAGGGGAAAGTTTTGTTTATTTGATAAAAGTCACTTTAAAGGTCGATGTGTAACGGAGGCCACCAAAGAGCCAAAGTGTCTGGGAGACATGGACTTCCATTCAGGACAGTGTCAACTAATCAACAGGAAATCAAGTTTCCAGGACTGTTCTTCACGTACTTGGTTTACGCACAGGGCTTCTCAGAGGGCTTCTGGAATTCTTTCACGGAGGTCCCTTGAAATCTAGTTTTACAAGGTTGTTAGCAGTTTTGATTCATTTTAAACTTGCATTACATGTGAATGAAATGGTAATACAAATACCCACTAATGTGTTTTTTTGAAGCCCATCCTCGTGAATTGCCTGGAGGTAACAGGCAGACCTGCGCAGGAGCAGCAGGCTTGTTGAATTCTTTCTCATCCAGAGCGCAGCAGGGACGTGCATAGGCAGAGATGGAGGAGGACTCATGACAGGTCAAAGTCCCCCATGCAGGAGTCATGTGAATCCTTTTGTCTTTTGTGGTGGCCCGTTCGTTCTGTTATAGCTTTCATGAAAGATGTAAAACTTCAGTTTTTCTCTAAGAGGAAAGAAAATAGCCTATCCACCTACACTGTGACCTCGGTCTTGGGGCGGGGCCGGGTGGGGTTGGTGACATCATTCCATTAACAGTACCTACAATTAAATCACAACAGTTCAAATATTTTAGAAGACATTTAAAGTGCTCAACGATTTTGTTCTGAGTACTGATTAAGCAGTCAGTTCCAAGTGTTAGCAGTTGCCTCCTAGATTAAAACTTTTCACTTCCTGTCGGGAGCTTCTTAAGCAGGAAGGAAAACAACTCAAAACAGTTTCAGGAAGTCCCTAAAACTGACCAGGTTCACTAGGACCCTTGCTGCCGGAAGAGACTTAAATCAGTGTCACTTGGAAGGGACACTCTCCAACCTGTTGAGCTGCCTGCAGGCTGTGCTGTGTGCCCCAGGTTCCCAGCTTTTGTGAGCTGTCACCCATGCTGGGGTGGGCTTTGGTGAAGCAGCTGCCTTGGAGTCATTTCTGCTTCTGTAAGTAACCCCTCACCCATACTTCTTAAGTTACCTCATTGGTTCACCAAGTTGAACTTTGGTGGTATTCACACTTTGGTCAGTCATGGGCTCCCTTCCTGGGCCAGTGGATCTGTGTAGCATCTCCCCAGGAACAGTTTTGTCACATAGTAATAGGACCTTGCCTAGGCTAGGCCAGCTCTCCACTTGAGCAACCATTCTATTTAAACTTAAGACTTATTGATGTTTATCTCAACTGATGTATAGCATTTTTTTTTTTTTTTGCTACAACTGGTCAGACTTTCTTCATAGACACATTTTCTAAAAAAGAGATTCTTAAAACTTCTTCTTAGTTTTATGTTTATGTATATGTGTGCTTGTCTGTCTCTTTCTGTCTATCTCTGTATCTGATCTCTGTCCCCTCTCCGTGTGTGTGTGTGTGTGTGTGTGTGTGTGTGTTTGTGTGTGTGTGTGTGTGTGTGTGTGTGTGTCTAAAGGTTTCCAAGGAGGCCAGAAGCATTAGTTTTCCCCAGGAGCCAGAGTTACAGATGACTATTAGCTTCCTGGCTTACATATTAGGAATAAAACACCAGCCCTCTATAAGAGCACTATACATGCTCAATTCTTAATCTCTGACCTACGTCTCCTGTTCCCAAGACCACAGGTTTTAAGGTTTTTAATTCACTTTATTTTCTCCTCATGATTTGGAATTGTTGATATTATGGTTTGAATGTGAAATGTTCTCTGAAGGCTCATGTGCAGTATCTTGCCAACTGATGGGGATGGGGATGAGCGAGGGGCCTGGGGCAAGTGTCATGTGGGTTGTTTCTGAGTAGACACAAATGCATGTGTACTCACCCCAAGTAGAACACTAATGGCAGACCAAAGTAACATTCCCATCTTGGTGTGGGTTGTCGAGCCAGTTTACTGGGCTTACTTGTATAGCATGGGTGATGGCTTGCTTTCAGGAGCTGGGGTGACCCCAAAGCATTTGCACCACCAAAAGTCTCACCCCAGTGTAGATGACAACTTCTCTATAGCTATAAAGATGGAGACCCTGCTTCAGTCAACCATACACATGCTATAGAGTCTATCACCTCCCATGCAGTCAGAACAGAATCACATTCAGCTAGATGCCTTTGAAGTAGGAAGGAGTGGCTGGGATACTGTGTGAAGGTTTGAGCACCTTCCATACCCAAGTCTTTCTCAAGGGAACATCAACAGTCTTAATCACCCAGGTAGTCATAGCTGGCCTGATTAAGAAGGTAATGGCAGCTGTGTTCAGAGGCTTCATTCAACAGTGGCAAATGACTGAATCTTGTGTTCATAAACTGATGGCATCATAGAGAGGTGATGGCAACTGGAAAGCAGCTTGAAGAAAGTAGGCTACTTGGGGCATTCCTCTCTGTCTCTCTGTCTGTGTGTGTTTGTGTGTCTCTGTATATGTTATAAGCAAATGTCCATGTGCATTTGAGTGTGCTGGTATACTAATCCATGTAAATATGAGGAAGCCAGGAGAGGATATTGTGTGTCTTCCACTGTCACTATTCAGTTTATTCCCTTGAGACAGGGTTTCCAACTGAAACCAAAAAATTGCCAAGTATACCATTTAGGGATAATTGAGTTTTCAATTTAATCTACCAGAAACTGGTAATAGTACCATGTGTTAGCTGGGCACAGTGAAATCTTGAAGTTTGTTTGTTTGTTTGTTTGTTTTTAATAATACCAGGTCTATGAAGGTAGGCAAACGTGTTTGTGTTCACATATTTGCAGGGAAGCAAGGAAAATTCTGACCATTGTTTCAACTTTACAAGAACATTTGTAGCTTTCCCTGGCTACATGGATCTTTACACTAAAATTCAGCCCCCTGCCTTTAAATAGAGATTGTCTTAATGGTAGGATCATATTTCTGGTTAATATCATAAACATCCCTAAACTTTGTCTATTTCAGGTGTCAATTATTTGGCTTAGTTGCAAGTTTGATAGCATCTAATCCAAATCAGTGTGTGTTAGGGGAGAAACGGTGAACTGCTGTGTCTTTTCATTAGCTTCAATGTCTATTGCCTTAAAGATATTGGGAAAGAGTCCTGAATTCTTTGCTATTGCTCCTGTGTGCTCAACTGATGCGCTCCCAAGTCTCAACAAACCTTTTCGAATGGAATTTCACTAACAACTACTAGAAAGTATGATTGGTGATATTGTACTTCTTTGCTAAGCTGGACAACCTATTGTAGGGATGGCCAAACATGTCAAAGGAAAATGTTTGAGTTCATAGGACAAGATGAGCTTGATTCAGTTCCTACTGGCCCCGCTTCCCCTGGATATGATTTGTGAAGAATGGTTTAGAGATACTGACGCCAGAAGAGATGAGAGCTATGGCCAGGGATGGCTAGCTGATGATGATCCATGTGAAGACTGAACACACTATAGGGTGTGAGCTATTCCCCAGATGCCATGGACTATTAGTATGTAAATTAGGGATTCAGGAAAACTCAACCCACACACAAATACTGGGGCCTAATCAAACAAGTTGGAAGCCACTTGTGTATTTCAGGAAGATTTGTGGGGAGGCTTATAGAGTGCAGTAAGGTAAACAACCAGTAACAGGTTCTAACATTTGCCTCCTCTTGTACTCATTTGAACACTTTGGCTTGTTCAAGGACCCTAGAAAGGAATGGATTTTTGTACAGTAATCCCCTTTGCATTAGAATGTGTAGACAAAACACATCCGTCTTCAAGACCATTGACTTGTAAAAAAAATGTTCTTATATATTACTTACATATTCATGGACTATGTACATAAAAGAAACAAGTGGGGAGAACGTGTATTTGGGCTCATGGTTTCAAAGGTTTCAGCTTAACACAGCAGGAAAAGCAATGTAATAGTGGGGGAATGTGGCATCTGCTGTCACACTGCAGACAAGAGGAAGAATGCAGAGCCAGAGCAAGATGCAGCTTTAATCTTCCAAAAACTGGCTCCTAGTGATTCCCTTCTGTAATTTGGGCACCACCAAAAAGCTCCAGAGCCTTCAAAATAACCTGGCAAGCTGAAACCAATATTCAGAAGTAAGCCTGTTGGGGCCATCTCTGACTTAACCATAACATTCTTGCCCTGAGCCCCAAAGGTTCATGGCCACCTCATAATGAAAAAAATGCATTGAATCCAATGTCAAGAGTTCCCTGTGTTCTAGACAGTAGCTACAGTGTGCTGAGGTCTAATGTCTCTGCTGAGATGCAAGGCAACTTCTTAACTGTGAGACCCTATAAAATACAAAAACAGGTTACACACTGCCAATACACAAGGCTGAGAGGAAACATTTTGTTCCCAAAGGAGCTGTAAGAGATAGTGAAAGCTTAGAGCCAAGCAAGTCTGAAATCCCAAGGCACACATTGAATCTCAGTATCTGAGGTGTTCGGTGTCGTGATGGGAACTCCAGTAAACCTGACAGCCCTGTCTGTGTGCTTACTCCCCTACAACATACCCCATCTCTCCTGAGCCAGCTCTACTCACTGCCTAAACCTTCCTTTGACAGACATCACATCCAACATCCCCAGGTCTCCACCACAACATGGGCTTTACTCTCAAAGCCCACTCAGAAGGTCTCTCTTAGTGAGGGTTTCCATTGAGGTGATAAAACACCATGACCAAAAGCAACTTAGGGAGGAAATGTTTATTTTTGATTACTCTTTTTTTAGATAAGATTTATTTATTTATTTATTTATTTATTTATTTATTTATACTCTGTAGCTCTCTTCAGCAACACCCGAAATGGGCATCAGATCCCATTACAGATGGTTTTGAGCCACCATGTGGTTGCTGGGAATTAAACTCAGGACCTCTAGAAGAGTAGCCAATGTTCTTAATGGCAGAGCTATCTCTCCAGCCCCTTTGCTTACTCATCCACATAAAAGTCCCATCATAGAAGGAAGTCAAGACAGGAACTCAAGCAGGGCAGGAATCTGGAGGTGGAGCTGATGCAGAGGCCATGGAGTGAGATTGCTTTCTAACCTGCTCTCCATTTCTTGTTCAGCCTGCTTTCTTATAGAACCCAGGACCACTAGCCCAGGGCTGGCACTGCCTACAGTGGGCTGGGCTAGCTGACACACAAATCATCAGACCAGAAAATGCTCCACAGGCTAGCCCACAGTCCAACCTGGTGGGGACATTTTCTCAAGTGAGGTTTCCTTTTCCAAAATGATATTTGCTTGTGTCAGTTCGACATAAAACTAGCAAACATAAGCTCACTGCAGGGAATTTGATCTGGTTATACACTACTCGACCTAGTTTTTCTAAACAAACAACAACAACAAACTTAGTGTAACCCTCATAACTCCATACCCCCTGCATTCTGACATCTGTAAAACCAACTCTCTGAACAACAAGTATTCTTGTCAGCTCGAAAACTAGCCAGTCTTTGTTGGCCTATGGCTATAATGACCCCTGAGGATCTACCCAGATAAACATGGGAATGCATTTCACTAAGTGGCCCTACCAAATAGAACACAGCGATTAGCTTTTTAATTATAGGCACTTTGCTTTTGAATGAAAGTCTTTTAAGTGACTAGATATTTATCCTTCAGCGAGGTGGGGGCACTTCCTGTTGTTCCAGGGTCTACTCTGCAGCTTCACATTCATGGGGTCAGTATCTTCAAAAAGGATAGCCACGTTATCAGAACCCCTCCCCCATTTTTTTTTTTTGTCAGTAACCTGAAACATGTTTGCAGTCACTTTCTCACTAAACTGCACATCTCTTATATCTTGATGCTCTGCCGTTTGCTCTCAATTCTTATTGCAAATCTAGTTTAGAGCGACTAGCAAGAATCACACCACAGCCTGAATGCACAATCCTCTCCCAAAGAAATTAGCCTATTACTTTTTAATTAAGCTTCACCCAGATTTTAGGGCAAGGACAAAATGTGTCCATGTTTTTTGTACGTGTTCTATGTATTTCTTTGTAACATAAAGACCCTCTCCAATTCTAGACAGAGTTGTTCTAGTTGGAATCTCAGGAGTGAAGGACCTCAAAGTTGGCACAAGACACCCAAGACTCAAGTTCTCAGCACAAAGGGGGTTTATTTGTCCCAGGGGGACACAGGGCAAAGACTAAGAAACAACGGCAGAAGATAGAGGATAAAGGAGAACAGGAGAGGGGAAGAGAACAGGGAGAGGCTCTAAGGCACAAAGGACCGCCTCTGGATAAAGAAAAGAGATGTGGCCCATAGGCAAATGGCAGTTTATAAAGGAAAGGGGAAACCTGTGTTAGAATGAGTTGGCTAATTTTAATTGGGCATGTCAATTAGGTGAGCCAAGAGGGGATTTTGATTGCTGGACTTCAATACTTTGATATCTGGACCTTAGTAGTCAGCCTCAGGGGAGGAAATAGCCAAATAAGGGAATAGACCTTGGTGACTAGCTTTAGACTAATTTGATCTAATGGTTTAGCAAGGTCAAAGGGATGAGGACAAAGGGTAAATGGCAGGAACTGCTAGTGGCATGTTTGCCATGCTTGGGTTTGCTAGAGCCGCAGTCATTACTGTGGCATTTTTACCACATTCTAGTCTTCCAGATTGTTACCACAGCCCACTATTAAGTTTATTGCGTTTTAGGGCCCTCTATCCCACATCTTTAATCTCTTCCACATTTTTCCCACAAATCACTGCTAAAGGCCCCAAAACCACATGCTCTGGTTTCTTGAGGCAATGATCCCTTCTCTCTGTGACCGATTGATTTTCTCTATTAGTTACTTCGTTTCACTGTGACCAAAACGCCTGATGAAACCTAAAGGTGTATTTTGGTTCACTGTTTTAGGGATGTCTCAGTCAGGAAGGCACTGTGGCACATGGAAGTCCATCCGTAGCCAATGACTGGCATCATGGCACACTACTACAGGAAGCAGAGAGTACAGGGTCAGAACTAGATACAACGTTTAAAAGACCAGTACTGTTACAAGCTGGGAACCACGAATTAAAGCACAAGCTTGTTGGAGACACTTTATATTCAAACATCATGTCCTACAGACGTATTTTTCATAACCACGCTCTGGAAACATTACCTTTCTAATTTCTCTTTTGTAAAGTAAAGGGGTTAGAATAAAAGAAACTTCTAGTGCCTCCTGATTCTCAATAAGGGGGCTTATCTTGGGCATATTTGAGGGATGGATAAGACACATCCTTATTTTAATAATCCTAGGTTATCTTCACTCCTGGTCCTCTATTCCCCTGAGAACATCCTTACTCTGTGTCACTATCCTTTCTTATCTTGATAAAGCATTTAGAGAAGCAGTTTTCAGCCTGTGGGTCATGACTCCTTTGGGGGTTGAATGACCCTTTCACAGGGATGGCCTAAGACCATCAGAAAACACAGATATTTACATCATGATTCATAACAGCAGCAAAATGACAGTTATGAAGTAGCAAGGAAAATAATTTCATGGTTGGGGGTCACCACTGCGTGAAGAACTATGTTAAAGGGTCGCAGCGTTAGGGAGGTTGAGTACCACAGTCTGCCGACTCTCTTCAGTCTTACCAAGAGAGGTTGCTGCAGCATAGATCCTTAGAGAGTAGAAATGGTAGTTTCTCTCAGGGAAAAACCCTGAGAACAAATCATGGTTTATGATCTCTGCTCCTAAGAAGTAGAAAAACTTGTTCATTTTATTCATTGATTTTTATTTTTATTTTTTTTTAAAAAATCTGTTCAATCTTTTTCTACTTGTAGATGATGATGTAGCAATCAGGTTGGGTTGGAAGTGAAGTATAAAAGCCACAAGACTGGTAAAGTGTTCAAGGCTAAGGCAACAGCTCCTCTGCTCTCACCAGAGAGGAATTTGTATCCTCCTGGACACAAAAACTACACTGTTACAGTGGGAATGTTTCAAGGCCCTAGAGAGAGCAGCGTTAAATAGAGACACGGGGATTCCTCACCATGTGGCAATCATTCCGTTCTTAGGCTGTGGTAGTCTCGAAGAACCTGTGAATTATATTCCTTTCTTGTCACATTCCCTCAGGAAATGATCCTGGGGTCTCCTACTGAGGAACGAGCATAAGAACATTCCCCTCCACTTTGTAGCTACCCAGCAAAAGCGCTGAAACCAGCCCCTCCCAGGGTAAAACCCAGCCCCTCCCCTCAGGACAAAACCCAGCCCACTTGGACTTAGCTGCCGCTCTCAGCTATTAATTTCTGAATCTTCTGCTAAAAGTTATAGGGACGGAGAGATAAGGAGCCACAGTTTTCAGGAGTTGTTGAGGTTCCTGATGGGATACATTTCATCTGGCGATCCATTTGAGCTGAGTCTTGCTTGGTAAATGGGTAGGAGCTGCATTGATGTACCACAGTGTTCTACAGAAAGGCTACTGTAGGCCAAAGCTGAGAGGAAGGGCTTTCCTCTGCCTCTTTGTGACTTAACCCTAACATCCTCCCCCAGCTGCCCCACACTGTTAGCCTGGGGTGACAGTAGAGATGGATGCAGGCTAAAGCAGTGAGGGTGAGCCATGCCACTCACGGAAAATCAGTGTGGTGGCATTTTCTGAGGTCAGCTACAGTGTCCAGGTACCTCTGCCACATCAAACCACAGTTGCATTGACCTAGGAGGGTCCAGCCTTCAGTGCCACAATCATCCAGCAGAACCTTGCTGAGTGTCTACATGCTGCAGTGTATGCCTCAGTTATTGCCGTTCTTCTGAAACCTATGAAAAGCCTGAAGAGCCAACTGTTGCTTCCAGAGTTCAGCACAATGGTTTAAGGGCACTCCAGAAGTGTTTCCAGCAGGGCTTCCCTTGGTCTCCTGGTTGTCCCAAGACTGGATCCTGTATCTGAAGGACTGTCATTGCTCACCTGGAGGAAACTCTCCCAGGCTTCCTATTTCCGTCTTTTATTCTTGGGATTCATGTCTTTCTTTGAAATAAATCACCCCTTCTCCCACACACCGTGGCCTAGGAAAATTATACTTGTTTGTTTGTTCATAAGTGTGGTGGTGGCGCTTGCATGTTTATTCATGTTTTTTGTTTATTTATATGTGTGGTGGTAGCATTTGTCTATTTACTTATTTGCTTATTTATTTAGCTGTGTGGTGGTGCAGCCACAAGCATGAGGAGGTCAGAGGATAACTTGCAGAAACCAAGTTCTCCTTTTACTACGTGGATTCTGACTATGGAACTCAGTTCTTCGGTCTCGGGGGAAGCACCTTTATGTGTAAAGCCTTCAAGCTGCATTAAGTTTGATTAAAATCTCTCCTGAGTCTTCCATTTTAGTGGGTTACTTTCTTTTGCCTAAGTGCAGACTGAGCATTCAATAATCAGTACATCTGAAATCCAAAATGCTCCAAAAGCTGAAGATTCTTTTTTAAAAACCTCAACAATCACTCTAATTAGTGGTCGATGAATTCAGTCTGACATATGTCCTAATGAAACACAGCCTAAAGGAAAGCCACTTTCAATCTACCTTGTGTAAAGTGAAATTTTCCTTGTACAAAACGCTCCTGCTTAAGAGCTGCCCTAAAATCACTGTGACAAATGAAATGTTTGGCTTGTGTTATGCACAATGTCAAGCCCTTTTCATCATTCTGGGTCTTGACTTGGGGTTGGGATATGGACCGAAGGCTGCATAGCTAGATGCTCAGGTGTGCACATGGTTATGAAGAAGAATTTCAAAATCTTACTGAGCTGGGCAGCCACAGGGCTATGGAGAACTGTCACATGTTAGGTAGGGTATTGGCTTGTTGACAACGCCAATTGTTGTCTTCTTGCCCATCTCTAGGGCGCCCCCTCTCTGTTGTCCAGAATGTTGCAGGTGATGCCATATATTCGTAAGAATATCAGCCTTGGGCTAAGATGTCTTGCATCTGTTTTCTAAGCCCTTACATTTAGTTATTAATTGGCAAGCCACACACAGTGGCTTTTTCCTTTGCTCTCACAATTGGCTGTTGTTCCTTCTAAGAGGCTTTGGATTCCACTGCATCAATGAAAGCTTGATTCAACAAACAGGAAATATAATCATGAATATCTAATTCCTCTTTCACCCTGGCCTTTCAAAACTCCATGCCATTGTAAATGGGATGTTTCTCATAGGGAAAGATGTTTAGTCTCTTTAAATTGCTACTCCTCTACCCCAACACACACACACACACACACACACACACACACACACACACTCACACACACACAGAAACTGTTTTCTTTTCATTGGGAAGACCAAACGATTGAATTCTTATGTTGTTTCCTGATCCTTTTTTTAAAATGTGTTTTTTTCAAGCTGAAACATTATGATTGCCAATTTGCCCTCTGCTTAATGTTTCATCGCACATAAACTGTGTCATGCACAAGGATACTAGAATATTACATAAGATTACCCTCAACTTATGTGTATAAAGTATATATGGAAGAAAAGAATTTTATACTTAGACTTAGGGACCATCCCCAACATATCTCAGATGCATATGCAAATGATTCAAAAAACAGAAACTAAAACAATCTGGTCCCAAACATTTGGATTAAAAAAAAAAACAAACTATATTTTGGGCTGGAGGGATGGCTCGACAGTTACAAAAACTTGCTGTGGTTACAGAAGATGAGGTTTCAATTTCTGCCATCCACATGACAGTTCAGGTATCTGTAACCACAGCTCCAGAGGATCTAGTGCCCTCTTCTGGTCTCCATGGCTACTACATGCACATGCTATGCATAGATATGTTCAGGCAAAACATTTGTATGCATAAAATAAAAATAAATAAACCATCAAAAGAAACTGATTTGCACTTTATAGAGTGTATTTAGAGGTCTTATTCCTGGTACTCAATAGATAGACCAGGTTAACTTCTAACTCTTAGATCTGTCTGCCTCTGCCGCAAGTGTTGAGATGAAAAGCTTGCACCACCGGCTCCTGACCCCTGATTCATCTTTGCATGCCCAGCACACGTGTCTAAGGTCCTTAGTAAGTAGTAGCTAATGAAAATGACTCTTTGAAGAGTTGAATCAGCTTTGCTTAATGCTATCAAATACATTGAGAAATAAAACAGTTTCTGTTCTGGTTAATACAAGAGACACGCTGATGGCATATGACATTCAGAAACCATGAGATATCCATTGGCAGCCAGTGGAACAGGTGTGGTTAGTGCCACTGATAAGTCCTGAGTGGGCTCTTGGTGGGATGAATTTTATCAGGTGACAGGTGTTGAGCTGAGTCTTAGTAAGTGGCTAAGATGCACAGAGGTGGTGTGAGAGAAAGGAAGGACCCTGCTGGCCAAAGCTGGGAGGGAGGCTGCTCTGTGTCTCTGGTTTCTTACCTCCTTGGTTCTGGTTCTGCCATGTATATATGTGCGCTAAATGTCAGCTTTCTTTCTTTTCCTTCTTCTCCCCTCCATTCTCTAGCCAGCCTCTCCCTCTCCCCCACTCCTGCCCTTAGTTTCTTCTCTCTCTCTTTCCCTTTTGCCCACCCCCACTCTTTGCTCTTTCCTCCCTCCTGCTTCTCCCTTTTGTTCCTTTATACTTATTTTAATCTCTAGTCTTCCTTCCTCCTTTTTTCTTTGCTCCTTTCCTCTCCCTCTCATTCCTTTCTCTTCCCACCTTCCCTCTCTCTCCCTTTTTAGCTACACCTCCCAAGATCCTTTATCCCTTTGTAATATGACATCATTTACAGACCCCTCTCCATTTCTCTGGCCTCTGAGCTTTGCTCCACTTAGATGCACTGCTTTTTCAACTCATCTCCCCGACTGGCCCTGCCCGAGATAAGGTATTTCCAGGTCAGAGGTCGGCAGGACTCTATTTGCCCTCCCAGGATTTATATACTTGTTTTAGTTAAAGCAACCAACATCCGCAGAGGTGGCTCCCTAGGGCCCGTGAATACACTCAAAAACCAGGTTTCCACGAACACTAGCTAATTCCAACTTGCAGCTTGGTGGGGATGGAGCACTCATTTCTTCCAGTTTGGGCTTACAGGCTGCCTCTCTGTGGAATGCTAACCACCATCATGCCGGCCAGGCTTGATGGAGGGTCCAGACTATCGGATTCAGTGGAAACTACAGGGGGAGTTTGAGGGGAGCAGAATGTAATTACTTTAGTTGGACTTGGGCCAGGATTCTGGAGTTAACACAACTGGCCTTAGAAAGTCTGCCATAAGATCTCTGGTGACCACAAATGGTTAGGTCTGTGGTTTTGGGTTTCTTCAGAAAGGTAAACAGCACAGTTCAGCACATGCCCCCTAACACCACGCGGGCATCTATTCACAGGGACCCAGAGAGAAAGAGGCCACCTACGGAATCAGAAAAAGACCGTTTCCTCAAGTACCTTCTTGTCCCTGGGAGGTCTCTCATCCCTAGTAAGAACCCGACAAGCTCGCAGGTTGAGTGCTACGGCTGCTAGACTAAATGATGTGCCTGTCATTTCTCCCCGTGTTGTCCGGGATTCCAGCAACCAAACAGTAGGGAACTCCCGATTCACATTTCTGTTAGAAACACAGTCATTTCTCCTCTCTGTATAGCTCCCGATCCCACAGTCCAAGTTAAACACAACTGGAATTTCCCTATAAGTCAAAAAACAATATTAATTCGGAGACCACATGTTTTTCTTCTTGTAGGGTATATACACATTTAAACACAGCACATGCGGCAGATCATCTGAAAATGGGAAAAAGCTTGGAGGAGAAAACAAAAAAGATTTTTTTTTTTTTTAAACAAGAGAGCAGAGAATTTTGTCGGGTGTCTGACCCTGCAATGGGAATTTTCCTCTGTGGTTTGCTGAAAGAGGAGTAAAGGCTGGGCTGGAAGTTTCTATACCACACAAATCTTCAATGAGGGTTACTTATGGTGGGAAGCAAGAGGATTCTTGTGGACTCTTACGGGGGAATACAACTGAACTAATGAATCCCGGGCTCTTGCTGTACAGCCATGGCGTCCCAGCGCATCTGAAGTCTCTGGACTGTCACAGTCATCTTTTATGAATTAAAACGGCAAACTAAAGTCTTCTAAATGTTAGCTCTTCTAATTGACGGTGGCCTGTCTAATGCAAAGGAACTCGCTAATATCTGTCCCCTTGTTTTCCTTTTCACTTCTGCAAGTTCAATCTTCAGGAACTCAGGCAAGGTCTTCATTTTTATGAAGACCCACGCTGACTCCCAAATAGATGATTTTTCCCCCAGTAATGTTTGTGCCCATCTGGTTTGAATTTAGCATTCTTATGAGTCACTTCACTGTGATAGGAACACTCTGCTATAGAAAACTCCTGTTAATATTTTAACATTTTAAATCAAACAGTGCACACAGCATTACCTAAGTCTCTTTGCAATTACAGAAAACCCATGCCCTCTGTTCTTCATGGTCGCTGCCTTCACATTTATTTTCCTTAAATTGAACATAGTACATGGTAAATAAGTGTGCTTCCCAGACACATGTGCTACATGGTAAATAAGTGTGCTTCCCATGCACGTGCTCAGCTGCATGGACCAGTGTAGCCCTTTACTGCTTAAAAGCCTTCTGCAGCACCATTTGCCCAGAGAGGAGGAGGGATGGCTGACTCCATAGGAAGTCATTTACTTCTCATGGCTGACACTTAACCCATTTAAAAAAGCCCCATTTATTTTGCCCTCAACATAGACTTTATAACTTATGTTTTACTACCCAAATTTCCTGAAGCTTGCTTGAACCCATTTTCCTTTTACTGCTGGACAACGTTTCTCACAGTAGTCTTTAAGGCGAAAGGGAGGAGGAGAAAAATGTAAGGAATCTCTTTAAGAAAATACAGCAGGGTCTCCCCCACCTTCTTAGGCAAATGAATGGTTCTCTGAGAGGGGGGCTGAGCTGTATACTTAGTGGGTAAATTGAATCTGCACATGGGGTAGACATAAATTAACTTAAAAAAATAAAAAAGACGATTTTGAAGGATTATTTGTCTATATTAAAAGTGAAGTAAGTATGCCTTAACAGGCCAGACTATTTTCTTCTTTATTTGGCTTTATGTAAAATATTTCATCTTAATTTTGAAAGGAAAAAAAAAAGGCAGTGTTTTAAATCAGCACTCTGGCCCTGTTTGTAAGGTAGGTATGGATTCTGCACTTCCAGGAAGATACAAATGAGCGCCTGTTCTGAGTGAGGAATAGGGTTTCATTCCCTCGCTCCTTATTAAAGTTCCTGCAGTTATGTCCTAATCTGCAAAAACAAAGCTTAAGAAAACAAGAGGCCTTTACCTGGGCCCTGAACACCAATTCCTTAAAACAAGTTTATTCTAACTCTCATTACTTTGTAGCTTACTCATGGCGCTTGGAGAGGTTTAAATCAAAATAAGAAAAATAGTATCAGTTGACTCACAGAAGTGGGGCCCCCATCTCTCAGTCTTTGTTCAGATAAAACACGTGTTGGAGGCCATGAAAACTTTTCAGAATCTAAATCTGGGGATTTTAGCGGCCACATACCACAACTGCAGATCCCAGGCTTGGGGCATGACAGATACGTTTGTACTTCTCATTAGCCACACTATTGTGACTGAATAAAATATGTAGTCTTTTTTTTTTTCCACACAATTTAATTAGAAGTACCAGATGTGGTGTTGTATGACTGATGTCAAAATAGGACACTTTTATGTAAACACTTGAACTTAATCAATCAAGTAAATAGCTTTTGCTGTTTTAAAGTGTTTCACAAGTCTGTTTGGTACGAATGCATTATTTTCGTGTTATGCTAGATAGATCATGGCCAGCTGCAGTATTTGTAAGAGATTGGGGGAATAAAGTTAAGTTTTACTATATTATTTTTCAAGGGACAGCCTTTACAATTTCCTCCTTTGGGAAAGATGGGGGAAAAAAGGACAAGGTTTCAAAATCCTTTAATTTTGTGGTGCCAAAGAAAGTTTTCTTTGAACAATAATAGTATTAATAAAGGTGCTTTCAGAGTCCCCATGAAATATTTTGAATTCTACCTTTAAATTCATGTCCAGGAAGACTAGGATTCTCTCGCTCCCTCCCTAGTAACCAGTCCTTGTGAGGTAGCGCTCCCCTGCCCTGTATATTAAGTGTCCTGGAAGTTTGATATTCCACAGTGTAAAGCCTGGGAACGGAACATTCAAAATCAAGGCCATTCGTTTTCAGGCCCCTCCTTCTCGTGCTGAATTTGAATTCCTTGTCAGTTCAGACTGCCTTGTGTCAGTAGACTTTTATCAGTAATCTTATGCAGAAGTGCTCCTCCCAGAAGAGTCAAAGCAAAGTGACAGGATGCTACTGGGTAGAGGCAAAAGGCTTAAGATTCCCATTGTAGCCTGAGCTGTTTGTTCAGCAGAACAGTCCTGTGAATCTCTGTTCACGAGGAGGCTGGCCTACAAGGGCACTCAGTGGAAAACACTTCCTTTTTAAGATATAAAGAAGAGATGAATTTTAGGCTTCCTAAGGGCAATAGTGGTTCAGAAGGTGGCTGAATGTTTTTCCCATCAATCCTCTTACCTGGTCTTTGTCTTCTTTGGACAGACGTTGGAGGAGATTGGACACCTTCAGGGTGGTATGGCCATTGACTGCACAAAGCTATTACTTTGAAGAGAGGGTGACTGGGAGAAGCACCGTGTGACTACAGAATCCCATAAACATGAAGCTGATATTCTAGAATATTCCAGGACTCCTAACCTTACTACACCTCTGTGAAAATTCAACATTACACCATTGGTAATAAAAATCAAGGATGCTATCAGGCAACACAGTGGTTTGCTGGAAAAGAATAAGAGGACCAGAGGAGAATGAGAGCATCCCCTCGAGACTGGATTCTCCTGCTGTAAGGTCTATTGACAGAGACCATTTACAACAAATTTGAACTGTGGCTCACTCTTGTGTCTGTGTGAGTGTGTGTATGTGTGTGTGTGTGTGTGTGTGTGTGTGTGTGTGTCTGTCTGTCTGTGTTATTATAACTAATATTTAATTTGCTGAAGTGGGGACTTTTGCATATAGTTAGAACAATGAGGTTGCTTAAAAACTAGCAAAGGAAGAATAAGCCCAAACAGTTCTGTTTCTTCTGAGTCCACCTCTAAGAGCCATCTGTGAAAGGACTGTGATTCTGTGTGGAGCAACAGATGCAATTCCATCTCCACCTGGCCCTGCACAAACGCCTGAGATGCTTAGTGGCCTGTGTGTGGGAGGTGATTTGCCGCATTCCCATGCCTAGCTCCTAGGACTTTTGCCTCAGACTCGTCCTGAGGGATTTGGAATTAGGAAAACACTGTGTGACCTGTGATTCCATTTTACAGTAATTTCTAAGGGCAAAGTTAGTTAATTCATGGCTCTGCCATGTGACCCATACCGTGTAAGTCTTTTCCTTCATCAGAGCCCTGTGGCAGGAGGTTTCCTAACACCTTAAAAGCAGGTTGGCTTCATCACTGTCTCTTGTGGCCCCCTCTGCCTGCCTGCCTGCCTGCTGCCCTCTCTGGTTAGGTTTCCTGTACTTCAGTCAGGTCTGCTTGTTTTCCAGACCTACTTACTTAGGTTGCACGTATTACCTGGAGAAAGCAATAAGAGAGGGGACTGAGTGAACTTGCCAAGAGGACATGTGGGCTTGTCCTCTAAATGGATTGATTTTCTGGACCACACACCTTGAAGGCAATCAGTGGTGGGGTAGAATGTGGGGTGGAGAGTGGGTGGGGAGTAGAGGGGGTGGACTATGTTGTGCTGGGTGATAAAGTTGTCTGAGCCTTCAAAAGCTACAGGAGTCAGAGCGTCCAAGCACACGTGAATCCCAAAGTGCAGGAAGTCATGGGGCGATTTGTTTTCTCTTTCTTCATTCTTCCTTCCCCCCTTCTTCCTTCCTTCTTTCCTTCTTTCCTCCCTCCTTTCCTTCCTTCCTTCCTTCCTTCTTCCCTTCCTTTCTTCCTTCCTACTGTCTTTGTTCTTTTGTTTCCGGGTAACTGTTTATTTTGGGAGATACCTAAATCTAAGTAGAAGTGAATGCAATTTTGGGGAAAATTAGTCCAGGCTCTAACTATCAGGTGATCATTCTAGATGAGATTAATTTTAAGGCCACTGACTGTAATACATTTTCTCTCTCTCTCTGTCTCTCTCTGTCTCTCTCTAAAAGATTTATTTATTTCATGCATGTGAGTACACTGTGGCTGTCTTCAGACACACCAGAAGAGGGCATTGGATACTTATTACAGATGGTTGTGAGCCACTATGTGGTTTCTGGGAATTGAGCTCAGTACCTCTGGAAGTGCAGTCAGTGTTCTTAACTGCTGAGCCATCTCTTCAGTCCCGGTATTCTTTCTCTTATCACCTCTTTTGCTTCTGTCTTGTGTTGGGCTTTGTCTGGTAGCAAGGGGAAGGTTGGGTCAGAGAGAGGCTGCAGGGTCCTCAAGGTATACTAAAGAACATTCAGAGATTCTCCTAGAGCCAGGTGGTTCTGTCTTTACAGCACACCCAACAGTGTGGTCATTTGGGATCCAAATTCCTTTGTTGGCTTTTCTCCTCTCTTCTTTTCTCCCTCTCTCCCCGCTTTACTTTCTTCCCTATCATGTGTGTGTGTGTGTGTGTGTGTGTGTGTGTGTGTGTGTGTGTGTGTGTGTGTGTATTTGTGTGGGCACACATGGTGTTCATATGGAAATCAGAAGATAATATGCAGAAGTTGTTTCTCTCCTTCTACCAGGTGGCTCTTAGGGATAGAACTTGGGTAGTCAGGCTTGGTGGCCTGCTCAGTCATCTTGTGTAGCCTGCTTTCTTGTTTTCTAGTGTTCTGTTTATGTGGCAGAGTCTGGAAGATATGGCTCTACTCTCTATAGTCAGACAAGGAGGAATGGAGTGTTTAGTAATTGAAGCTAATACCCTTCTTGTATCAAACTCTTTTCTGCCCCGGGGTCTCTGCAAGTGCTGTTTCCTCTGCTTGAAACATTCAGTCCACTCAGTGTCTTGGTTGCAACACCATGTTAGTAAAGCTTTCCTTGACTTGCCCAGGTTGGGCTGATGTTATTCTGACATTCAACATCCTGATGCCTTGTTTCCGGACAGCGTGTGTATCAATTGTAACAACTGTAATGTGTTACAATTGTATATCAATTGTAACATATCACACTTGTATCTCAATTGTAATGTATTACAATTGTATCTCAATTGTAATGTATTACAATTGTATACCAATTGTAATGTTGGGGACACTGGGAGGACACTGCAAGTTCACTGCTCAGTTTTCGTGTAGCCCAGGCTAAAGCCTTGTTGTGGGACTGACTTTCCCACCCACCATCTCTCCACTGACAGGAAGAAAGGACAAAAGAATGTTTGCATTCCTGCTGGGCAGCTGCTACTGGCAAGGTAGCTGAGCACTTGGGTGGCTTTTGCTGAAAGCGTTGACTCCTCACTTGAGCCTATGAGATAAGTAAGTGCAGGATAGAAGCTTCGATGATGTGAGATGATGTGATGAGGAGACAGAAAGTGGCCAGGTGGCTTAGAGCCGACCCTCCTGAGAGCAGCACTTCCATTCTTGTCCTGGGTCAGGGGCTCAAGACGCCCCTTGGTTTTGTCCTGGCCAGAGGCCAGAGATGCCAGAAGAGAACTCTGTCTTCTTATTTCACTTCTCTTAAATGTGCACCCTGCCTGGAAGTGATCCACAACAAAGCAACTGAAACTCCGGTCAGACACTGATCCGGCTGCAGGAGCTCTGGAGCTGGGCTCTTGGTTTTCATGATGGAAATGGGTAATAGCTGTTCTCTAATTTCAGCCATTTTCCAGGTGATCTTAAGATCTCAGCTCTCTCGGGGGAAATGTTATAATAGCCTGGGCTGTGGAGGATGGGTCCCTCCCTCCTGTCAGTCCAGAGTCCCACCTCTTGTTTCCTTGGTAACAAGAGAACATGAAAATGACCTTTGGCACTGTTTGGACCTCCTTTTTTTTTTTTTTTTTTTTCCTCCCTACCTTTTTTTCTTTTGGTTACTGGCCAAAGCCTGGGCATGCTTGCCTTGACCCTCTGGGCTTTCTCACCTGCTCACTGTTGCTCTCTTTCCCACCTTCCACCAAGCAGCTGCTTGCCAGCTTCCATGCTCAAACAAGTCAGTTTTCTGGGACCATGAATCAAAAACCATGGTTCTGCTCCTCCCTCTATTTCTCCCTCCCTCTGTCCCTCCCTCCTTCCCTGGATGTTACCAAGGTTTACAGCTTGCCCACTCTGTTGTTTTTCCCTTAGACTCTAATGGAATTATCCTTAGGTTTCCTCCCAAGAGCATCTCTGAATTCACCTCATCCCTTTAATATCTCTAAACTTTTTCTTTTACTAATAGGGCCAATAACCCGAAAGGGAACCTGAGTCCCTCAGTAAGAGCAGCAGAAAGCAGGAGCTGATGGTTAGCATGGAAAGACAGACAAGGTTGTGAGAATAAAGTGATTCCAGGAGCGGTGTGGGGCCAGTCTTTGTTCTCTGTCTAGGGGGCTGATGATTGCAGTGGCTGATACCTGGAGGGTATCTTTTCTCTTTGCTTGGCTCCCTAAAGTTGTAACGTGAGGGTTTTTTGTTTTTGTTTTTGTTTTTGTTTTTTTGTGGTGGGGGGGAGGAAGGGAGGCAAAAGTCTAGCCTTTAACAGCTGCAAAATTCTCAGGCACCTGTCGCTGATACACTAGTTAAAGGGACGAAAGGCAGAGAGAGGAGATTCATTACTGTGGCCTCATTGAAAAGACAAAGAAATAGAGAGACCTGCCAAGGCCTTGGCCTGGGTTCAGGGCACTGAGGAGAGAAGGAACTAGTGTAGGTGGGAGGAGGTGTGCACCATGGAATCCTGGTCAAGGTGTGGTCTGGTCCGTCATTGTCGTACTTATGCTCCGCAAGGTGACAGAGCCTTTCCTATGCCAAGTGGTTCTCTTCCACCCTTTGTTGTGGTGACCCCATTTTTGCTGCGACTTCATTACTGTAATTTTGTTACTGTTATGAATTGTAAAGCAGATATCTGTGTTTTCTGATGGTCATATGTGGCCCCTGTGAAAAACTCCAAAAGATGTGGAGCCCCACAGGGTGAGAACCATTGGTTTAGAGGGTTCTTAAGGGGCAATCATTTTTATTCCAGGATACAGTCTCACCATTATGAGCAGTTGCCCTCCAGTGAGATTTGCACTGGGGAAGATGATCCTTCAGGGTACTGCTTTGGCTGAAATCCATGGAGATCAGAGGTTTAAGACAATGACTTATATCAATGCTGCAGTTTTGATAGAGAAACAACTTAGACTCATATTCTCCTTTATTAGCTGCTTTTCTGTGGCTGTAATAAAACACTTTTATGGAACAAAAAGTATATTTGGTACCTATATCTCCCGAGGATAAGTTCATTGATATAGGGAAGCATGGCAGCAAGCAGCAGACATTGAAAGCTGAGAATTCACATTATCAAACGTGAGCACGGAGCAACCAGAGAATGGATAGAATGTGCGGAAGAGTATATTAATACTCAAGCTTCCACTGAGTGTCATAACTTCCCATAGCCATACTTCATCCGTCAGACGTTCTTCAACATTTCCAAATGGTCATCCAAACTAGGGAACAAGTATTCAAATACCTGGACCTCTGGAGGACATTTCTCATCCAAACCACTGCAATGATAAGCATGCCTATGTGCAGACGTAAACAGGTGAATCAACACAAGAGCAGACATCAAGCGTGAGAGGTGGCTCAGTGCTTAAGAGCATGCACTGCTCTTGCAGAGAATATCCATGTGGCTCTCAGCACCCATGTGAGGACAGTCTACAGCTACCTGTAACTCCAGCTCCAGGAGATAGGGTGCCCTCTTTTGGCCTCTATTGATAGCCTACACACACAAGCACATACACAAACATAGACACACACACACACACACACACACACACATGCTTTTGAATTTAAAAAGAGGGACATGAAATGAAGACAGACTTCAGCCTTTCATTCCATGTTTAGTTATCTTATGGACTTACATGTGAAGTCACTATTTCTCAGCACAGGCATTTTCTAAAAAGGCCTGCTGCTCAAGGAAAGATTTGCTACTGTATTTTGGGAACCAACAAGTTACTACTTCCAAACAAGACAACAATCACAAGGATAGCTTTAAGAACAACCATACACACATTCACAGGAAATTCAACAACAGATAGATAACAGGGCAGGAGGAAGAATGGTGGTCACTGTTGAATGATGTCAAGCCATCTGTACTGGCTGGTTTTGTGTGTCAACTTGACACAAGCTGAAGTTATCACAGAGAAAGGGACCTCCCTTGAGGAAATGCCTCCATGAGATCCAGCTGTAAGGCATTTTTCTCAATTAGTGATCAAGGCAGGAGGGCCCAGCCCATTGTAGGTGGTGCCATCCCTGAGCTGGTAGTCCTGGGTTCTATAAGAAAGCAAGCTAAGCAAGCCAGGGAAAGCAAGCCAGTAAGCAGCATCTCTCCATGGCCTCTGCATCAACTCCTGCCTCCAAGTTCCTGCCCTGTGTGAGTTCCTGTCCTGACATCCTCTGGGGTTGAACAGCAATGTGGAAGTGTAAGCTGAATAAACCCTTTCCTCCCCAACTTGCTTCTTTGTCATGATGCAGGAATATAAACCCTGACTAAGGTACCATCCTAGTTACTTTTGAAAATCCTTAGCCTTTTATCCTGTTATTCTAAGACATGAAAACCTGGTGAATTTGTGTGTTTGCGGAAACCAAACTTCTAATTTGAGTGGCATTAAAAGCATTGGACATTGATTACATAATGTCATAATTACCAGATGTGACACTGGTAAAAGACATTTAGCAAAGTTTTGAACATAGAGTCTGACGCATGATAAGGCGAGCGATCATCGTGTTCTTGTCTCTATTGAGCCATCACTATACAGCCGTTAATTAACAAGGCCATCCTAAGACTGGGGCATGGCTTAGCAGTTAAGAACTCATTCTGCTCTTGTAGAAGATCCTGGTTTGTTTTCCAAGAACCCACGTCAGATATCTCGCAACTGCATGCAACTCCAGCTTCCAGAATCCAAATGCTGTCCTCTTCCCTGGCACTTGCACTCACATACACATACTCACAAACATGTACCTACAGACACACAATTAAAACAAAATAAATAGGTTTTCTCAAGAGGTGGGAGAACAATCCTGTTCTGGCATGAGTTTAGGACTTGTGAATGATGTGCACACCAGTGCCTGAGAGTGTGTTTTCCTTGCTACAGTTAGCCATGTTGATAACATGCTCAGCACTGGGGGTTTGTCAGGGTACTCAAGATAGCTCAAATATTTTGATACAGCTACTGTGTGTCCACAGGACCCTATTCTAAGCCCTGTGTTGCAGGATAGTTGTCCACGCTGTGATCCCCCTAACCCCTAGATGTGTTATTTTCTGAAAAATCTGTTTCAAGTTTGGTGTGGCTCAGCCCTTAGTATATACACCTTTAATCCCAAACAAGGAAGGTAAAGTTAATTTGTAGAAGGAACCACACAATGTTTGAAGTGATGTTGAGTTGAGTGGCAGACAAAGTGATGAATCAGAAAAAGAATTGACAGAATAGGATATGCCCAACTCTCATGAGAAGAGAGAGGAAAGGGAAGCTACTTAAGTAGCCTTACGGGGCAGGGCCAAGAAAGGGAAGGAGGCAGTTTTACTGAGACAGTTATAGAGAGATAGGTTGCAGAGAGAGAACAAGCTAGACATCAGTGAAGACAGAATGAGCCAGAGAATGAGAAGGAACCAGGCAATTAGAACAGACTGCCAGAGTTAGTTTGAGGCCAAGCAGAACAATTCAATTAGAGGCTCCAAGAGAAGTGAGATTGAATCAGTCAAAACTTGGAGAGGAGTTTTGAGCCAGAGCAGCTGAGTTCAGCTAGCCAGAATTCAGAAAGAACAGGAAAGGGTGAGCACATTCAGCATTAAGCCTCAGAGGTGGTATGCACTAGGTCTAGATGAGATTGTGCGAGGCCAGAGCTTCCAGGACTAAGCCTAGG
Organism: Mastomys coucha; assembly: GCF_008632895.1. Lineage (NCBI taxonomy): Eukaryota > Metazoa > Chordata > Mammalia > Rodentia > Muridae > Mastomys > Mastomys coucha. The sequence goes on from NW_022196910.1 coordinate 47,365,069, forward strand.
TTAGCAGACAGAGGCAGTAAGCCTCCAAGGCGACAATTACATCAGGTGAATAAAAGTTACTTTTACAGCATTGCTTGCTTTTTGTCTTTTGTAGCCAGAGTCCTCTTCTACCCTGGGGTACTAGTGTGGTGGGCAGATGGTGCCCAGCCCATTTGCTGTTGTGCTTAGGTTCTATTGAGCTTTAATGTTGCTGGACATAAGGCTGAAAGTTTATAGAAACATTGCTCACAATCTGTGGAGCATGTAAATTATATTCCTGTGACATCAGAGAATTCTTGGCAGAAGGAGAAGTGTTGAGTGAAAGGCAATAGTCCGCTGTTACCTTCCCCATCCTTTTACTGCTGACGAAGAGACCCCAGGAGACCTGTGGAGTCCGACTATTGTCATGGTGTTTCCCCTTGGTGAGACACTTCTTCACTCTTCTGTTCCATTTCCCACTGGTGGTCTGCAATTGAAAGTATCTTGAATTTAGACACACAGGCAATGTTGCATTTTCAGGAGGGCCTTTGTAGAGTTTCTGCTGTTACTTTGATAGGTATTTCCAGGATCTCCTGTATCTTTAAAAATCCTGCTTCAGCCTGGTAGGAGGCTGTCTTTGTTCTCATGGATCTTGGGAAAGTTTGGACACTGCTCTGTGTGCCTCTCTATTCAGTTTGTTCTGAGATTTTTCACCTAGATGGGAGGAGAAAGAATTTCAAATCACATAGCGCAGAGCTCTGCATACAATGTTCTTTTTAACTGAAGCAATTGCACAACTGGGCAATTGCTTTCTTCTGACTTGATTTTTCTCTTGTTTCTATTTTTTTTTTTTTACTTCGAGTGAATTTATGAATATGATGCATAGCTTGGTCAGCTGTCAGCTTTTGGTTAGAAGTAGAGTGATTCACAACCCATCTTCATCAGATTATCGATAAGCTAATAATAAGTCTCTCAAGGTCGAGCTGGGAAGCAGGCATCTGGCCCTAGAGTAGAGTTAGTCAGTCTGTACCCATGATGCATCTTCCCACCCCATCCTTGTATGTATGGAGGGCGGAGCTCCCATGGAAAGCCAGTATGGGTTACTAGAGAGCCTAGCAAAGCAGCCACGTTTCTAGGGCTCTGCTGTATGCCTTTTTGCTACGTACATTAAACACCTCTTTGAAGTGATGTCTCCGGCTGGGGACTGGAACTCTCAGGATACGTCAGGTTCGTTTTGAACACATTGCAGTTTCTTTGCCTCCTGGGGACCAACATGATGGATGTGAACCAACACACCTGGCATTAAAATAATAGCTCTTTAAGGATTGCTTCAATTCTTTTGGGAAAAAAATTGTAAGTGGGTTAAAATATTAAGAAGTTTTTCTTTGGGAGGCTGTGGCTCAGGGGTTAATAGACCTTACTATTCTCACTATTCTTACAGAGGACCTAGGTTGGGTTCCCAGTATATAGAGGTTCACAACTGCCTGTAGTTCCAGGGGATCTAACACAATCTTCTGCCTTCTGAGGGCTTCTGCACACACGTTATGCACATAAACTCAATGCAGGCACATATATACTTAGAATAATAAATGGAGACTATTAAAGGAGATAATTTTTTCTTGAAGAAGACAGTTGTTCTTGACTGTATATAAGACATCACATTTTTTTAGCCCTACATACAGATCCTGTAAATTAAACAAAGTAATGTCTACATCTCCTTTGTACTGGAATTATTTTGTGCTGTACATTGGGTTTTGGATGTAAGAGACTCTCTCTCAGTGGGAACAGAAATTCTATAACTAGTCCACTGTAATTAGACAATTTTGTCATTTGTCTTTCCTCCCCCCCTTTTTCTTTTCATGTTTGTTTTTAATGAGCTCAGTGTCTTAAAGTCCTTTGTGTCCTGCAGGATGACGCATGAGACATGGATGGAGTTTACTGACTTCCACATCTGTTTTTAGAAACCTCAGCACTTCTCACCCTTACGTGGAAGCTGCTAAATTCTGCCCCTAGAATGAGGTACCCTTTGAGCAGTAAAGGTGAAGATTTTACCAGGCCCCCTTAAACGCCCATGCCTTTTATGCCTTCCTGAACAGAGCTCTGGGGATAAAGCAATGTGGTCTCAGCTATTAAAGACAGTGGGCCAGGAACACCTGGTCACAATAAATACAGACCCTTTCTCTCAGCCTGCTCTATGGTCTTAAAATGAATCTACAAATTTTAAAATTTGTCATTTCCAGGATTATGATAATCCTAGGTAATGAGACATTTTCTCTAGTCCTGCGTTCTAAATCTCCTGCTTGCTCACACAGAGGCCAGATCCACCAGAGACTGAATTTTACTAATTGTTTTGTTTCTTGGATTCCGCTTATCCTGGCACAAAATAGACTTAGAAATCAGAAATATTTGCAAGATTCTTTGCATGATAAAATCATGCAAAGAATGGAATGTCATGGCGGCTACTCTAAGAAGTTCTCCAATGTTTTGAAAACGGTTAACAAATTCCCAAAGACTAGACATAAATTAAAGTAAAATGACTGTGGGTTTTAGTGAACTAAAAGTCTTCTCCATCCCAAATAATAACATGCATGTTTCTAATTATAAAACATATTCATGTTTATCTTAGAAATAGGGAAGAGATGGTCAGGGGAGCAAAACCACCTTCAGGGGTGAGCTAGTAAAAAAGAAATTATGGCCCTCTATTGAGGATCCTTTTTCAAAATGTCAACATAATTAAAATTAATGAGTATTTGAGTATAAACATAAGCAAAAATTTTCAGTAATATCATCAGTTAGGGGGAATCTACACTGCTTTTTTTTTCTTTTCTTTCTTTTTTTTTTAGTAATAAAGCAACCTACTTTAAGATACACTGTTGCCTGTTACTCAGTTACAAAAGTCACATTTTCAATAATTGCATTGTGCGAGGTTTTTTTTTTTTTTTTTTTTTAATTGCATTTAAGCACTTTACTTGCCAAATAAACTCTGCTCTCAATCTTTTACCCAGGGGCTTTATTTGGTAGGTTCCCTCTTAGAATGTGTGGAGTTAGGACATCTTGAAAAAGCAGGCAGTTTTGACAATATCAGGCTGTGGCGACCAGAGTGCAGGAAGCAAGGAGTCTTCAAGAATCTCCAGCATGCTCTGGACAGGAATTTATGGGCTACCAGGTAGTGGTGGTGCACGCCTTTAACCCAGCACTTGGGAGGCAGAGGCAGGTGGATTTCTGAGTTTGAGGCCAGCCTGGTCTACAGAGTGAGTTCCAGGACAGCCAGGGCTACACAGAGAACCCTGTCTCGAAAAACTAAAAAAAAAAAAAAATATTATGAGACTGCCATCTAGTAAGGAGACATTCCTTCCATAAGTCTACTTCGAGGGTGTCTGGACCAGTGGTCAGATACCTGTGCATGATCCCGTAGTGACAGTAACATTGCTTTGTCTTCACATCAGCCTGTGCTCTACCCACAGTGACATTTTCTTCCCCTTATCAATTGTAAAACATAATTAGCTCAGCCTAATAGACTCATGGGCTCAGTAGATCATACATAAATAATTATTCTGCTCAACTGGTTATTTTTGAGACAGAGTCTTGCTATGTAGCCCAGGTTGGTTTTGATCTCATTATGTAGCAGAGGTTAGCTTGAAACTGGCAATCCTCTTCCCTAGCACCCCCCAAATACTGGGGACACAGGCTGTAGTCCACCATGCTTGGCAAAAATCCAAACCACAGTCAACCAGATACAATCCCCTAAATGCAAATTCTTGACTGCAGATTTAATTAAAAATATAGAATCGTTTTGTGAAAAACAACCAAACTTAGCTAACATATTTTTTTAAGCAAATGTGAGTGTAATTAAGTGTTCACTGAATGAAGATAGGAGAAAGCAGGGAAATATGAAGGCCAGGGAAGTTACTTATTCAGCAGAGGATTATGCATATTTATGTCTATGTATATGCTCACGTGTGCAGATGTGTGAGTATGCATGTATACATATAACACATATTATATATATGTCATTACATGTAACATGTATGTAATGATAATTTTTTAATAAAAATATGCTTGGCTATTGTGTTGACAAATGAATTTCTTTTAAAGTATAACTTTTAAAAAAGTATATATTTTTTAAAGTATAATTTTATTTTTCCATGGTGCTTTTCTGTCTGCCCTTATGAAGCCTCCCCTTTCTATGGGCTTTGGTGGAGATCATGGTGCAGCTCCATCATGTCTAAACTGTGGTGGAAGCATTTGGTCCTTCTGGGCTTCGTTGAGATTGATTCCTCACTACCTTGCTATGAATGGTTCAGCTCATGCAGGAAGGCAGTATGGCATAGAGTTTGGGAAGCACATAAGCCTCAAAGACACTTGCTTCAGATGTGCCCCTGTCTTAGTGTTTTACTGCTGTGAAGAGACACCATGACCAAGGCAAGTTTTATAAAGGACAACACTTAACTGGGGCTGTCTTACAGGTTCAGAGAGGTTCAGTCCATTATCATCAAGGCAGGAACATGGCAGCATCTAGGCAGGCATGGTGCAGGAGGAGCTGACATTTCTAAATCCTTATCTGAAGGCTACTAGGAGAAGACTGGCTCCCACGTGTTTTGGAGGAGGGTCTCTGTTATGGTTTGCAGCTCGACCCAGGGAGTGGCACTATTAGAAGGGGAGGCACTGTTGAAGTAGATGTAGCCTTGTTGGAGTAGGTGTACCATTGTGGGTGTGGTCTTTAAGACCCTCATCCTAGCTGCCTGGAAGTTAGTATTCTGCTAGCAGCCTTCAGAAGAAGATGTAGAACTCTCATACCACAGCATGAGACAGCATGCCCACTGTGAAACCTGCTGCTAAGTTAAAAGATATTTGGTGTGTGCTGACAGTGTTCAGTTCATGGTCTAGGTGTTCATGGATAAATTCAGAGTATCTACCCCTGAAATATGTACTCTCTGTCTACACCATACACTGAACACAGATTAAAAAATTAAAAGTGAAACCAGAGCCAATCAATCTTTGATTGAATTGTAGAACTTACTCACTCAGCACCCAGCCACCTTTGGCTAGTTCCCAGCTTCGTCTTTCATTTCATTCCAGCTCAGTTCTGGTCAGAAAATGGCCAGGTACATTTTCAAGAAGTGCACATACAAGTATTGGCCTGACCAGAGTCTCAGAGCAAAAGTCACTCAGCTGAGGGAAGTGGAATTTTTCCCGGCTCACCCTTTCCCATCTCTTGGTCCTTAGTAGTCTTAAAATTTGGGGTTTTTGTTTTGTTTTGTTTTGTGTTTTGCTCTGCTAACACCGTATACCAGGGGTTCTCAACCTGTGGGTTGCGACCACTTTGGAGGTCAAATGATTCTTTCAAGGGGGTCATTTAAGACCTTAGAAGATACAGATAGCAGTAGGAAAATTACACATATGAAGTAGCAACAAAAATAATTCTATGGCTGGGGGTCACCACAAAATGAAGAACTGTATTAAAGGGCCATAGCATTGGGAAGGTTGAGAACTACCGCTGCACACTAAGTAAGAAGACAGGAAGCATCTTGAATGTGCCTAAAAATGATTTTGCTTAAGTAGTATAGTGAGGTTCTCACATTCTTCAGTCTTTTCTGTATTGAGCATCAGTGGTCACTGTTACGTGTTAACAATTTTTGCATGTTTTGAAGCAAAACTGTATTTTGTTAAGCCCAACCTTTACTTAGCGGCCTCTGAATTGGTGTTGAGCAGACTCAGGGATGTTATTAGTGAGAATGAAAGCTATGTGTGTAGCTCCAGAACAGACCAGAACAAACCAGAACAAACGCTGTGCGCTTGGACAGCATTAGCCCTGTCGAGATCTGACCAGGATATAGTGTTGAGTTGTAAAAGAGAATTGTGGTTCACAAGTCTCTGCCCAATGTTGTACCCCAATACCCCAGCTTCCCCCATTTGCCCAGAGTAGTGAGTCCTAGGAGGCTGAGCCAAAAGGGTCTTGTTTGGTTTTGAATCATTTACAAATCAGATTCATTCAAAATATTTAAACCGGTAAACTGGTGTATCTTGTTTCTTTTCAGATTTTAATTAATTGGCTAATTATTTTAAAATTTAAATTTATTTATTAGGGCATGTGTTAGCATGTCAGATGGCAACTAGAGGAAGCTGGCTTTATTTGACTGGTGGCTTCTGGGGACTGATCTCAGTCAGTAAGGTTTGACAGCAAGTAGCCTTCCCATGAGCCATTGCAGTAGCTCATGGTTTTTAATTAAAAACAAAACCAACCATCTAAAAAACAACAAACAAACAAAAAACAAACAAAAGACAAAACAAAACAAAAATATCAAAAAACCTCCAACATTTGGAATGTCAAATTTTGGAGGGCTGTAAAGTATTATTATACCTTCCAGTTTAGGTGATGCCACTGAAATCCTCACATGTTGTATAAATTAATATTTGACACCATTACATTAAGAAGAAGAATTTCACTTCTGAAAATACATAAAGACATGATGATCAAATACCTGGACAGGAGCAAATTCAACAGACAGACTTAGGAGTGGGTATCTGTTTCAAGGATCAAACCAAAAACCTGATATGTTTCTCTTCAGAAACATATTCTACTTGAGGGTGGTGGTGTGACCATGTGCAAAAACCAACAAACAAAAACTTTATAAGGCTAAGGAAGATGTGGTAAAAGAGGTAATGTGATGTAGTTTGGCCAGCAGTACCCTGGAGAGTGCTGAAAGGCATTAGATGATGCTCAGCTGTCCCTGCATGGAGTGTGTTTACAAGTGGCTCCTCTGGTGATGGCAAGGACATCATGCCTAGTTAGGTATTTAACAGAAGACCCTGAACTCCTGGACTTTAAGGCCATTCACTTGAGTTTTCCCTCATCATTCTGCTCCACGACTTTAGTAAATAGACACATGTTCCCTAACCATTTTTGAAATCCATTCTTACAACATTAGATTTGCGGATGTTTTCTTTGGTGAGACAATTTACTTTATTCTAATACTTCAACACAATTTCAGTATAATTTCCCAGTAATATATAACGCAGATGGTAGGGAATGGTAGTAGCTTTCATCTTATAGGCAAATCATATTTTATCTGGTTATAACTATAAAATGTTTTTCCTGAGGGAATGTCATAGCAAGGTCCCCCTCCCTGCTGCCCCCCCCGCCTCCAGACCAGGTTTTATTATAGTAAAGGTTTATATTAAATCCCAACAATTTAAAATATAAATGATTATATTATTCTTTTCCTATAAAGAAGTACAGAAAGAAGTAACTCCATGGTATTTGGGTTATACACAGAATTTGATGCCAAGTTCTCTGTTGACTAACTTGAAAGATAGCAACCATTATGTTTCTTTGCTTTAAGAAGCCCCCATGGCTTGCTATGGAGAGGACAGCATCTTTAAACCATGCCTGGAGGCAGTTATCTTTTGAAACTCCTCCCTCTCTTCTCATACCTTGAATTTGTGAGGAGCCAAATGGTCACATATCTGAAAAGAGGTGTTTTTATTAGACAGCACAAGAAGTAAGAGATCTATATTTCTAAAATCTGGTTCTTTGGTTCTCCAGGGCTAATGTGCAATAAAACTGCACACGCCAGCTTGAACTGGGCTAGGGGATAAATTCAAACCTTCTTGGGAATTTTTTCTTTTGACGTGTTTTCTTCTCCAGTTATAAACCACAGAAGGGGAATTTGTTACTTTGCATGCTGGGTAGGACTTGCTGGCACTGACTTTTTAAATGATATTACCCTTTAAACATGCTTCAAAGCATCGACTTTTACCCTTCGTTTTCCGTCTTAGATACCAAAACTTCAACTTCAGGAATTAACAAGACCCAAATGTCTCTTGGTCCATTTCCTTCTCAGAGTTACCAGTAACAATTCGCTTAGGAGAATTTCCCCCTTTTCAAGTTAAATGGAGAAGATGCTGTGGTCCCTCTCTTACCCCCCACCCCCAATAGTAAAAATGATTTAAAATCATTATGTTTCTAAAAAGTTTTGATTTTTTAAAAAATGCTATTGAATAGCCAAGCTAAGAAAAAGTTATAGCTTATAAAACTACAATCTTCTTTGGGGTGGGAGGAGGAGGGAGATTCCAAACAGGGTTTCTCTATGTAGTCCTGGTTGTCTTAGAACTCACTCTGTAGACCAGGATAGCTCTGAATTCCCAGAGATCCACCTGCCTCTGCCTCTGCCTCCTGAGTGTGCCACCACCACCTAGATCTCTAATACTCTTTGAAAACATATACAGAGGATTTTTTTTGGCCTTTGTCAGTTATTACATTTGCTAAAAGTTTTAATTGCTAATGCACTTTTACTTAAGAAGTTAGAGTTGTTGTGCTATTAACTTGAGTTATCATTTTCTTGCCATAAAGAGAAAGAGTCATGCCCCTTTATTGGTGCAGGGTCTGTGCATGATGCATGTGTAGAGTAAACCAGTAAACCACACTCTCCCCACCTTTTTGGAATAGGAAGGGGTGGGATCAAAATAGCAAATGTTTTGGAATTGAGAAACCTGATAACTAGTCTTTACTCAGTCTTATACTAGGCGTATTGACAAAGGTGAGTTCTTTTATTTCATGAAGTTCCTATTTTCTGAGCTCCAAAATGTAGGATATTGGTAGTGCTTCTCTGAAGGACTGCCAGAGATTATGAGTTTTAATTTATATAAAAATATCTAGACTGTGAAGGCATATTGCAACTAGGAGATAAGCGTGTTAAATATCAATAGGAGCAGCTTTCTTATGAGCAGATAGATACATGACCTAAGACAAGGATGGCTAACTGAAGGCCTGCCTCCCACTGATCTTAGTGATTCCTAAGTTCAACACCCTGTTCTCTCTGTTATTAGCTTTAAGGGATGATGACAAATCTTCATTCTCTCTTCTTTCTCTCTCTTTCTCTCTGTCTCTGTCTCTGTCTATCTGCCTGTCTCTCTGTCTGTCTCTCTGTCTCTGTCTCCCTTCCTCCCTCTCCCTCCCCATCTCTCCCTCCCTCTTCCTCCTCTCCTATAGCAAAAGTGATGATGAAGCCACCTCAGGAGATTTCCACAGCATTAAATGAAGCTTTGGGCACATAAACGACTTTATGTGTGTCTGGCATATGTGCATGATTATTTAGTAACACAACACTACTTCCCTCTCATGTTTGTCCAGTCATTGTTGTCAATTCTCTCTAGATGATTACAACAGCTGTCCCTTCTTTTCCAAAATATATTCATTAGTACTTATTTCACTTAACTTGGGATATTGAAAATATGATTATTTCAGTAGTTATAGGATACAAAGTTGACATACGAAAAATCAGGAAAATTGTAGGATACAAAATTGACATACCAAAAATCAGCAGCTTTTATATACACCAATAATAAACTCACTGAGGCACTAGGAGAAGTGTCTCATTTACCATAGCCTCAAAAAACATCTAGAAATAAATATAATGAAGGAAATAAAAGACATCTGTATGGAAAACCTCAAGGCACTGATAAAAGCTATTGAAGACTAGACAATGGGAAGAACTTCCGTGCATCTGGATTGGCAGAATTCACATTGTGAAAATGGCTGTATGCTTAAAAGCAATCTACAACTGACAACAATTGATGACTGACAACAATTCCAATGTTCTTCATGGAACTAGAAAAAAAATCTTAAAATTTGTATGGAAACACAAAGACTTTGATAGCCATAGCAACTTGAAGCAGACAGAACATACAGAGACATCATGTTATCTGACCCCAAACGATACTACAGAGCCATCGTGACAGACAGTATGATGTTGGCACAAAGGTATTCCAATGGAGCATAATAAGAATCCCAGAGATAAAGTCATATAGGTGTGGACCACCATTTTGGACACAAAAGTATCAAAGACACTATGCAACAAAACCAATAAGAAACATCCTTGTCAATAAATGGCACTGGCAAAACTGTATTTCTACCTTCAGAAAAATAATACAGGTCCATACAGTGCCCTCTTGCCAGTATAGATTTTGTTTTGAAAATGTATTTCTCATTATCTAATATGTTCAACTTTTAAAAGTTATGTCAGAAGTACTTACCAATCAGGTTACCTTCTGAAGTGGAAGCGTAAGGGTTCTTTGAAAGTCAGTTGGATGGTGTTTTGCTGGGGCACAAGCACATCAAGGAACATTTGTCAAAGTGGACACAGGTGTAAAAGGCTCAGGCAGACTCGTGAAGGAACATTTTGCTGAAGCACACACAGGAGAGAGGATGTTTTGCTAGAGCAGGCATGTGAAAGGACACGTGATGAAGGATTCTTTGCTAACAACACAAATGTAGTGGTCTGCCTTACAATGTGTAGTTGAGCTGCATTTATTGGAACGCCATAGAGAGAAACACCAAAAACCTTTTGGTGGTGTGCTGTGGCTCTTTTTTGCAGCTTCTGTGGACTCTGGCTGATTGGATACATATGCTGAGGCAAGGCACGTGGAGGACACGTGATGTTTGGAGGGTATAAATAGGACTCCACGTAGTGATGGAGACAGAGCTTGGTTTGCTGTGCAACAGTTGTTGCTCTAGAGTCTCCGCTGATCTTTGTTTCCCTGAGAGGGGCACAATGGAGAATTTCTCCTGGTGTTCCTGTTGGTCCCTGCTGCTGCACTCGAGCCGAGGCTGAGGCTGACTCTACCAAACTGGACTGCTGGTGTATCCTTGAAGTATCTTCAACTAGATGGAGCTGCCGCTACCTGCTAACCTGTGAACTGAACTGTTAATTTCCAGACAACACTGACGGGAGTTGCTCCAAAGAACCTTTCTAAACAGTTCCACTTCCCCCATATCCTTTCTTGTCCACTACCCCTGGTGGGTGGTGGGCTAGAAGGGAGGCTAAAGCATTTAAAAACTATCATTTAAAATAGGATTTGAAAAAAAAATTAAAGTTATAACCTTCTAAGGTTCTAGTGAGCTTTTTGTTTGTTTGTTTGTTTTTTACCATGAAACTTCAAACAGACATATTTACAACTGTTCTTTGTTTAAAAACACACCCCCAAGACAGGCCCTGAGCTATAATTATCTTTTTTACACTACAGTTCCTGGTAAAGAATGTCAAAATATCAGATTACTTAGTTATCAGGAAGCCCACCAGGGCAGCCTTCCAGTAACCAAGGGAGAATGAGTAGAAAAGGTGTTTTTATCAATAAAAATGATAAAAAGGGTCTTTTGAGAAAATGGTTAACGTCTACCAAATAATACCAGACTCAATTTTCTGAGCAGTGGATAGGTTGGACTACCAAAAGGAAGCCGATGAATTGTTCCAAAGTCTTCCCACACTCCCTCATGCAGCTTTTACTACAAGAAGTAGCAGTAACTGAAAGAGGAGTCTAAGGGAATCCATTGTTGGCACAAATGCTGACAGTAGGAGGGCCGAATGCTTAGCAGGAGAGGACCTGGGGTTCTGACTAAGACAGAGGTGCTTTATAAGTCTGTCAAAGACTGCACTATGGTGGACAAAGCATTTCAGCCTGTCTGCTCTTACTTGGTGATGGAACACAAGGTCTTGGCTGTGTGTTTGAGGCAAGAGCAGGTGCTGTCATCTTGTGATGACGAGGATGGTGGAACAGAGATGTCTCAGAGACCACAGCTCACAGGAGAAGCCTACAGAGCATGGGGGTGTCAGCTGAGGCTGTCTGGTGTCTGACTCGGTCTGCCCTAAGACAGCTCCTGGAGACACTACCCGCCTGCTCATCTTCCCAGGAGTTTTCCTCTTCATGGGTAGACTCCCAGGGGACACCCAAATCATGTGTCCAGCCTTTGCACATGCTTCCTCATTTGCCTGGAAAAGTCCTCATCCCTGTCACCATGGGGACTGGCTGTTTCAAAAGCATCTAAACCTCACTTCCTGCACACAGCTCTCCTACGCTCATCCCCTCCCTGCACACTCCAGGCAGCTGTCTCGAGGGAAGGCCATATATTGTGGATTTGTCAACTCACATTTACCTCCCTGTATTGCAGGCTTGACTTTACACATCTCTCCTGCTCCACAGGCAGGGTACATGTGTTTGATTTCTTTGGACATGCTTAAAACTTCAAAAATGGGAATGAAAATGTAGCAGAAAAATAATGAGATATAAATGTAAATGAACCAGTCTTTACTTGCATTTTAATGATGTAGGTTTTTTTAAATTTTTTTGTTTGGTTTTGTTGTTTATTTTTTTGGTTTGCTTTTTATAATAATAATTTTAGTTTTTGAGATTATAGTTTAGTTACAATGTTGCTATCCTTCCTTTCCCCCCTCTTCAAATGCCTTCTATGTATCCACTTGCTCTCATTCTCTAATTCATGGTCTCTTTGCTTTAATTGTTTTTAAATATGTATTATATATGTGTATGTATATATACATATATCTACACACAAACACAGGCATATATATGTATATGCAACCTGTTCAGTGCATATAATGCTACCTGTACATATAAGATCTCAGGGCTGACCAGTTGATATAGGATAACCAACTTTGTGGTCTCTTTCCTAGGGAAGATATTTCCCCGACTCTCAGCATTCACTGTGGACTGCAGTTCTTTGTGCAGGTTTGAAGTCAGAGCTTTCCCCATTCCATGTTAGTATGCCCATCATTGTCCTCGGTTTGTGTTGCCCAGGCACCCATGTTTAGTGAGACTTCATGGGTGTAGCCTCTTCAACATGTCTAGGAGACACGACCTTACAGCAAACTCCATGCTCCTCTTACACTCTTTCTGCTTGCTCTTCTACCGTGATCCCTGAGCCTTGGGTACAGGGATTTTGTTTGTTTGTTTCCTCTGACAGGGTCTCACTATGTAACAGTGGCTGCCTGGCTTGGAGCTCACTATATACACCATGCTGATTCTCAAACTCACATGGATCTGCCAGCTTTGGCCTTTCAAGCAGTGGAATTAAAGGTGTGTGCCACCATGTCCTACAGTGTAAGAAAGCAAGCAAAATGTCCATTTGGAAAACCTAAATCTCAATGTTGGCTGAATGACTAAATGATTTTCATGTGGAAAGAACTTTTTAATATTATTATTATTACTTAGGTGTGTGTGTGCACGTGTGTGCATGTGTGTGTACGTGTGTGTGTATGTGTGTGTGTTTGAATGTAGGTGTTGGCTCTCCTGGAGCTCAACTTATAGACAGTTGTAAACTATCCAGCATGGGTACTGGAAGCTAAAGAGCAGCAAGTGCCTTTTAATTGCTCAGCCATCTTTTCAGGCCTGGAAAGAACATAATATAGTAGCATTAGGAAGTGGTTTTTTTTAAAAAAAAAAAAAATCAAGATTCAACAAGTTAAATAAATCTGTGGTTAGGGGTTGGAGAAGTGGCTCAGCAGTTAAGAACACTAGTTGCTCTTCCAGAGGATCTGGGTTTAATTCTCAGCATCTATAAGGCAGCTCACAACTGTCTGTAACTCCAGTTCCAGGGGATCTGAGGCCCTCACACAGGCATACATGCAGGCAAATACCAATGCACATAAAATAAAAATGAATACATTATTAAGATATGTATGGCTAAGAAAATGTAAAATAACACATATTTAAACTCTAAGTTTTGTTAGGGCTGGTAAATGTGGTGTGGTGTATGTCTAAATCCTAATGTGTTTGAGAGGAAAGACTTCTGTTTGTTGCTTCTGTTTCCCAACAAGAGGCATAGTGGTTAGTGTATAGTTAATACTCTGTAAGTGCCTACTGATACCTGATACCGCACACACACACTGAACCATATACACACACACACATATACCCACACAGACAGACACACACTGAACCATATGCACATGCATACATGCACACACACAGATACACACATACATAGACACACTCATACATGCTTATACACTATACACATATATACACACTCATGTGTACATACACACATACACAGACACACACACAAACACACATGCATATATAGACACATGCACACACACTCATATATACACAGACACACACATGCATACAACACACATGCATACACACATACTCACACACACATATGTAGACACATACATACTCATACACACATAAACACTCATACATACCTGTGCAGACACATGCACACTCATACACACATACACACATGCATACACACTCATACATACACACATACACACTTATAAGTGCACAAACACATACATACCACACACATATATGCACACAGACACACACATGCATCATGAACGTACACACCCACCCACACATATGCACACACATGCACACACACATATGCACACTCCATATTTTCAGTATTAACTAGAAGTCAGTTCCTATTTTTTAGCTAAGGTACTCATGACAAAGTGTCAGTTTTTAATTGAATACCATTGATATATGGTTATTTCATGAATGGGGAGTCAGTGAGACTCCGAGTCTTCTGAATTCTCTGACAGCCCATTGGCTACAATTAGAGAGCAACATCAAGTGCATTTCCCATCATGCATCACTGCTTTTACACTGGCAGAAAGGCCACAGTTGTGACTGCACCCCAGAGCTAACATCTTGTCAGCCTGCTCTTTGTTGCAGAAATTACTTCAGCTGTGAGAAGTTTGCCAGAAAAACCTGCTTTCTCTATTTGTGTGAGGAAGAAAGAGCCCAAATACAAGAATCTGTCCCATGTGGTACAGACTTCCTCTGAGACCCCAGAGAAGCCATTTGAACGGTCTTCCTTAGTTCCTCCAGCTGTAAAATGGAACTAATAACGACCAATAATGTATTTCACAAGGCAAATGTGAGGATTGAAGTCATCATTGCTCCATGGTGGTAGGCCAAAAATATAGGATAGTTACACAGTGTGACGCTTGGTTGGATCAGTGTCCTTCCTATCAGAGTGTGAGCATTCTCTATTAGACTGGTTTTTCAAATTCCCTCAGTTCATTTAAATGCCCAGATCAGGTGACATGCAAGCAGGGCTCTCTGTTCTGTGTTAATAACTCCATTTTCATCATCGATGTTTCCAGAAAACAATAGTACTTTACATGATGTACAGTGTGTGTTCTTATCACATCTACATGGCAATTGTTTGTTTACTTTTTGTTTTGTTTTGTTTTCTCCTGTTTCCTCTGAAGCACATTAAATATCTATACTCAGCTTTTATAGGATTCAGGAGTAAAGAGGTAACATATGGAGAAATGCTTTAAACTGTGGTGAAGACGCCAGAAAATATTAATCTCTGGATGGACAACCAAGTCCCAGAGAAGCTGACAGCCTTGCCTTAAATCACATGACGAGCGAGCCCGAGAAGGAAGCACGCGGCGCACTGGTTCCTAACCCAGCACTGCAGTCTTCTGGCATCCTAAGAAGTAAAGTGCTGCCGCAGTAGAATTTGCCCTTCCTCCACACTGCTAGGCTCTCTGTGGTCATGGATTCCATGTGAAATGTCTCCTCACATAGGATCCTGTGTATGAACGAACACTAGGTCCTCACCTGGTGACACTGGTTGGGAGGTGAACCCTAGCTGGAGGAAATGACTCTCTAGAACAGGAAGGGTGGCAGTAGTGGTGTGGTTTATAAACCAGCCCCATGTCTTGTCCTGTCTATTTCCTGGTCTCCAGGGATGAGTGCAAGCATCTGTTCCATGCATCTGTTACCACAGAGCCAAGCCTTCCCTGGCATGGTCTTCAGACCATGGTTCTAAATGAAGCTCTCCTGCTTCTAGTCAGATATTGGATAACAGCAGAGAGCACAGTGACCAATAAACCCGTTAAGCCAGCTTTTGCAGCATCCTAAAGACATGAATCCCGTCTTCTGCTGAATGAGCTCTTAGGATGGAAGAAGAGGTGGCTCTGGCTTGTCACCAAGGAAAAGAGCCCCATGAGACTGCGAGTTGAATCTATTGGCTGACGAGATTGCTGTATTAAGTCTGGAATGGAGGCAGAATGTCAGGGAAATGCACTCTACACCCCAGCCTGTGTGCAGGGTAAGTCAAGTATAGGATGAAACTGAGCCACGATTCTGACCTAGTCAGTGTTGTCCCTCCTGAGGGCTGAACAGCAGGTGCATAAAGACCGAAAGAGCCTGATGTTACAGGTTCAACCTGACATTAGGAGAGTCTAGTGTTCTTTCATGCAATGTCTCAGAGGCAATGCACTGGCTCCTGACTAGAAGGGCTTGCATCTGCTCTGTTGCTGGTGACCTGAAACTCGGGCAGCAGAACCTGAACAGGCTTAAGAAGCACATAGGCTTTCTAGAATGGCAGGTTTTATGATATCTGAAATATTCTTGTCACTCAATGACATCATTATTTTTCTCATCATTATAAGGAGTAGTTACAAAACACAGTAGTCTATGAACTCAAGACTTAGTGGGTGGGGAAATAAAAAATACACAGTGGTTTCAGTTTTTTTTCCCTGCTGGTTCCATCCTTTGGGGTATAAGCTGGCAGGAAAAGGAAAGAAAAACAAACAAAAGAAAACAAAAAACCCAAAACCAATAGCTGGCGGGTTTTTTTGTTGTTGTTGTTGTTGTTGTTTCTTTGTTTTTGTTTTTGTTTTTTTATTGAGAGTGTCCCATGCCCCACTTCCTCTGTTCAGTACAAATGCATTATCTCATTTAACCATCACAATAATTCTTAGGGGGCTTATAAGCTACATTTTAGAGATGACAAAACGAGAGCTTCCAGAGGTAGGAACGAATGTATTTGTTAAGAGCTTGTCATCTGGAGCCAGGCTGACTGGAATTGAGTCAGAGTCTCCACTTCTAAGCTGTGGAACACCAGGGGACTTACTTAATTGCTCATTTGTGTGTAAGATCATTTGGAAATAGTACCTCACATTGTCCTGACTATAAACTAAATTGATAGCTGTGACACACGGGGGAGAGTGTCCTACCCATAGTAAGTACCCAGGAAATGTCACTTGTCTTGATTGCCACCCAAGGTTGGCAGAGTCACCATAAACAGTGAGGTGGCAGAGCAGACCCAAAACCCAGGTCTTCCCTAACACACTATCTCCTCTCTCTCCTTCTCTCTTCTGTTTTAAAGATTTACTTATTTGTTTTATGTATGGAAGTATTCTTTCTTCGTGCACACCAGAAGAGCTATAGATAGTTGTGAGCCATCCCACGGTTGCAGGGAATTGAACTCTGGACCTCTGAAAGAGCAGCCAGAGCACCTATGTGCTGAGCCATCTCTCCAGCCCCCACTTTCCCACCTCAGTGTACCACCTATATGAGAGTAGAATAGATAAAGTTACTGAAGAGAAGAGGTGATGCTTAGCAATCAGACAGTACCAGAGAGCATGTCTCCTGCACTCTGTGTCCTGGTGTGCCAGGAAGTCTTCACAAACCTCCAAAGACCACCAAGGAGCAGATTAGGATATAATTGCACTAAGGTCTCTTTATTCAAGCTTGAGTTTGGGTGACACTGCCCAAGCTTGAGTTTGGGTGGTCTCAGCAGGACAAGGCTTTATAGGGAATAGCAAGCAAGGGAGTTTAGCCTGGCAAGCATCTAACTGTATGACTATGGTAAGCTGATAAGGTCGGTGCTCTGAAGCAAAACCATGAACATCTCCAACAGTCTGAAAGTACATCTGAAACAATCAGACTAATCTTTGATTGGCTGTTGGTAGAAAGTAGCTAGGGAGTAACTCTAGGGTATGGGCCAAAGAAAAGTCATGGGGTCCTTCCTGGTACTTGGGTTCAGCTTGAGGTCAAGTTCTCAGACTTTTTTCTTTTAAGATGGAATCCGGTCCCAAGATGGAGCAGGTTTGGCCTCTCACTGGCCACTCACACCACAATCAACGTTATGTTGCTATTGTTGTTGCTGTTGTTGTTCCGAGGAGTATTTTTACAAGGTCTCATAAAGCTCAGGCTGGTCTCAAGCTTGCCCAAGAAAGACTCGCTCTTCCTGCCTCCCCCTCCCACTGACTGCAACCACGCAGAACTAAAAATCAGAGCATACACTTTAGCTTACATTTGTGCTGTCTCATTAGTGCTTGTCTGCCCTTCTCATCCAATGCTTTGAGCAAAAGGAGAGAAAGGTAGGTTTCCTGGTGACATCCATTATTTCTGTTTATGAACATTTATATGTGAAAAGGCACCATCTGATGATCTCCTGCACATGACCCTTGGGCTTGGATTCAATTTTAAGGAAACACAGGGAATCCCAGTGACGTGGACACATCCTGATCCTTGGCAGCCTAGTCCTGTTATATGTGTTTGCCTGGGAAAGGAGAGTGAACATAGCCAGTCCTCTGGCAGTGACTTTCAGGCCTCTGCAGGTATTAGGTAAAGTTCAGTAGGAATCGGTGGCCCTTCTTCTGTTCACAGATGAATTATGATACTCAAACAATTTAGAGGACTAGGTAGTTACTTATGCAATTGTGTGTGTGTATTTGTGTGTCTGTGTGTCTGTGTGTGTTTATGTATGAAGCATATGTGTGTATGTGTATCTATGTGTGTGACTATGTATATGTATATGTGTTTATGTATGTGTATATACATGTGTGTATGTGTGTGTATGTGTGTATGTCTATGTCTGTGCTTGTGGATGTGATTGTGTGTGTATGTGTGTGTATCTGTGTGAATGTCTATGTGTGTATGTGTTTATGCATGTATGCATATGTGTGTGTCTGTGTATGTCAATGTGTGTGTATGTGTGTATGTCTATGTATATGTCTATGTGTGTGTGTTTGTGTATGTCTGTGTATGTGTGTGGGTCTGTGTATATCTATGTTGTGTGCATGTCTATGTGTATATCCATGTGTGTGGGTATATTTGCACCTGTATGTGCCAAAAATCAGGTTTTACCTACAAAAACCAACCAACCAAACAACCCAAAGGAATTTAAGAGTTTGTGTTTAGAGAAATTAAGAGAATACTCTAGATTACCTTTAATATTTCACTACTTATAACTACTAAATGAGATAATAACATATTTGTCTTGGTTACAGTTTTATTACTGTGAAGAGACACCCATGACTGAGGCAACTCTTATAAAGGCGTTTAGTTTGGGCTGGCTTTTATTTTCAGAGATTCAATCTGTTATCATCATGGTGGGAAGCATTGAGTGTGCAGGCTGACTGGGTGCTGGAGGAGCCAAGAGTTCTACATCTTGATGCAAAGGCAGGCAGGAAGAGACTGTCCTCTTCAGGCAGCCACGGACGACACTATCATTTGCAAGGAGTGGAGCCTGAGCATAGGAGGAGACCTTAAAGCCCACCCCCACAGTGACGCATTTCCTCGAACAAGGCCAGATCTATGCCAACAAGGCCATCCCTCCTAACCCTGGTCCTGTGCAAGAACAATAGTAGGTTCCTAACCACTGAACCATCTCCAGACCCAGAATGCTTTATTTAAAAGAAGCACCGGCTACTCACCTTCAGTGGATGGCCTCAAACTCTTTACCAGCTCTTCCATAATGCTCTGTGAATACTTCCATTGTATATTAAAATGTATTCCAGTATTTTAAAATCTGTGTGTATGTGTGTGTGTGTGTGTGTGAGTGTGCACAGAGCTGATGCTTTTGTCAACTCGCTTCTTTAATGGTAGGAGCAAGGTGTGAAGAGCGAGGTAGAGCTTGTCAGGGCAGCGAGAGGTGGAGGAGAGAGAATAAAGAAGAGCAGAGCGGGGGGTGGAGAACCAGAGAACCCCCATCTGTCCCTCCATCCAGGCTCAAAGAGAAACTTGCCTAGCGACAGCCGCATCTCCGTGAAATTACATTAGGAGAGGTATTTCCTGGCAGGGATGAGGGACACACTTGGTGGTTTCTCTTTTAATTCTCAAAGTAAAGGCATTGGAGTCAGTCTGTGGCTACCAGAAATGCCACACAGCTTTAAGCCCCAAGCTTCGATTCTCACACAACATTATACCACTGGCAGAGATTCAGCAACTGAATAATTAAAAAAAAAAAAGTAAAATAAAATAATATTTTAACACTAAGAGTAGTCTGCAAAACTTTAAATCTAGTGCTTCATTCTTTCCTGACTTCTTTCAGTTGCAGAGAATATTTCTGACTTGTAAAATTATGTATTAAAATTGAATAAAATTTACATAATTAAATAATTAAAAATACCCTCTAGTTTTTTATTAGCATTTCTTGTGTTTTCAGGGAGCCAGTCATTTGGAATACAAAGGGTAAGATATGACAAGTCTGGACTGGAAAGGCCTTAATTCTTTTAGGCTGGTTGGCTAAGGGATCATAGGACTCATCCTATTTCTGTCTCGCCAGCGATGGGGCCCACACGGCCTCAGGCAACATTTTATCTGGAGATCAGAACTCAGGTCCTTGAGCAAGTGCTGCCAGCGCTGAATTCACTGTGCCATTTCCCTCATTTCTTTCACTCATTTCCCTCATTTAAATATAGCTTGAGGATGTGAATGGGAGAGACAATGTTTGCAGAAAAGAATGAGCCACGGAGCTTGCTTTGTGCTCTGATGTCTTAAATAATGTTTTCAAACTTTAAATGAATTTAGGAGATCTCCTAACAGTTTCTTCAAGCAGCTCTTTCTTTCCTTGTATGGGCAGGTCATTGGGCAGTGTTAACACTGCCCAATGTTAACAATGGGTGATGCAACAGGGGACTTGCACAGACATCCATCCCACAGAGATATTAGTGGAACTGTTACAGTCAGAGGTATAATTATGAGTCAAGAGGTATATTGACAATAGAACCTCATCAGAGCGTTTAAAAATATTTTTTTTGTGGATATGAATATTTGCCTGCACATATCTGTACCATAAGCCTATTTGGTGGGTAGAGAGGCCTGAAGAGGCTGTTGGAGTCCTTGGAAGTGGAATTACAGATAGGTTGCCCAGTTGAACCAAACTTAGGTCTTTGGAAAGAACAGCAAGTGCTCTTAACTGCTGAGCCATCTCTCTAATCAGCCAATCTTGTTTTTGCATTGCAAACATCCACAAACAAAGTCTAACCACCTTGGAATTATCTTGACACCAAAAACAAACAAATAAACAAAAACAAGCAAACAAGACCACTGTGGTATTGAATAGTAAAATTGAACTGCCAAAATATTACATAATGTCAGTGGTATTGGATATTTGATGAAAAACAATGTATTTGATTGAAGTACTTGATACACATTGGCTTCATTGAATGAGTGGTCACAACGGTGTCTTTATGTCCATCTATAGGCCATTATATGATTTTTGATAAATAATTTCAGTATTTTCTTCTTTTCAAGGAATAGGGTATGTGCAGGCTTTCTGCTTGCCAGTTCTCCCTTTGTAAGCCCTTTGTCTCCATAACCACCCATAAGTGGGGGTCTGGGCTAAGTAGAATGGGCTGCTATATAGAGATAGTAGGAATTATCTCTTTCTGAGACATACCAGTTGGGGCAGAATTCTGGGACAGGGGCCAAGTTCTCATCCAGCAGAGTAGAGCATGAAACTGTAGCATGCTCTAAAATGTTGTAACTTTAGTTTCCACTTAATTAATTGAAACACTTCATAGCTATAGTCTTGTTTGGTAAAGGCAGCCTGGCATGACAGACATCTCTTCACTTAGGTATCCAAGGACCAGTTTCCAGGAGCATTCGCAAAATTAAATCAAGACAGTCTATGTCTCTGTCTTGGCATCACAATGCTCAAAGGGGGGCGCTATAGGATCATTTTCTTTGTTTCTTCCTCCAAGTTAGGCAGAGATCTAAATTTTTACAAAGAGACCACAAGGTATGGTGAAATGAGACTTTAGGCAAGGCAGATCTTGGATCTAACTTCTATTATTTATTAACATGACTTCAGGGGGAATTGTTACTCATTTTTAAAATGAGTAAATAGGCACTTTTGATCCTGAAAACATTCTGGCAAATTGATCTTTAGATAGTGAGTGAACCAGTGGGTTGAACATACACAGCGGGGGTGGGGTTGGGGAGGGACACACTATCACTGGACTTGCAACAGTGCACATATCAGAGGGCAACCTGTAGGAACCTGTTATTTCTTTCTACCATGTGGGAACTGGGTATCAAACTCAGATTGTCAGCCTCAGTGCCTGGCATCTTTCTCTACTGAGCCATCTCCTCAGTCTGCTGAATCTCTTCATTAGGATGGATTCATGGGGGCCTCCCAGTAGCTCTGTAATGGTCTACAGCCTCCCGATAGGCCGATGCTGGATCAGGCCAATTGACAGCTGTGAAGCAACAAGAAAAGAAAAAGAAAAAGAAAAAATCATTGAGACCCACTTTAAGGGCTAGGGTAGAGGTATGTGCATGTATGTGTGCCCACTGGCCATCCATTGTCACCAGATGCCATCTGACATCTGTACTCTTGGGTGTTATTCTCTCATGTGCCCAGAGGAGAAGCCAACTGTTTTTGTGAGCTCATAGAATTGTTTGTCTGCTGGCATTTCTGCCAACGTGTTAACTGGCTATATCCCACCAGGGGATCCCTCATTGGCTGGTGTTCAAAATGGTGGTTTGCAGGATAAGCAGCTCATAGCACCCTTACTTCAATGAAAGTCATGTGCATGTGACAACCCAGGACTCTATTTCTTTGAGTGTAATTTATTTTTTGATACCTAATTCCTACATGGTAGATTCTTTCAATGAGTAAGATGTAAGAAAACACCCAGCACCATGTTTGTGCTGTCCAGGGCTCCTCAGAATCTGAAATCTCCTAGCATGCATATTGACTTTCCTATTTTCTGTCAACAAGGGGAATGGTTCTTAGGGTCAGATCTCCCATGGACTCCACCAGTAAACATTTCCAGTGGTGAATGGTTCCAGCAGTGTCTTAGGGTTTTACTGCTGTGAACAGACACCATGACCAAGGCAACTCTTATTAGGACAACATTTAATTGGGACTGGCTTACAGGTTCAGAGGGTCAGTCCATTATCATCAAGGCAGGAACATGGCAGTGTCCAGGCAGGCATGGTGCAGGAGGAGCTGTGAGCTCTAACTCTTGTTCCAAAGGTAATCAGGAGAAGACTGGCTCCCAGGCAGCTAGGATGAGGGTCTTAAAGCTCACACCCACAATGACACATTTCCTCCAAAAGGCTACACCTACTCCAACAAGGCCACACCTCCAAATAGTGCCACTCCCTGGGCCAAGCATATTCAAACATCACAAGCAGGGTCCATCATTTCTTGTATTTTGCCACAGTGAATTTTTCTTACCATCCAATCATATCCATTTTGAATAGCTCTTATACAATCTGTGAAACATCTGGTCATCACTCTTTCTGGATTCATCTTGCAGCCAAGTGGTTGGAGCATCTGTAAGTCTTACCTTCTTTTAACTCACTTAAAATCTTTCTGATGTCTACTGGTTTTCACACACGACTCAAAGTATATTAACTGCTGCTCTCTTGTGGCTCTTTGTGTGTGATAACGAGAATACTCTAATGGTTTCTTGTTTGGGGAGTTTTCTGCTGATTTTTATTTCTTATTTAAAAATAGACGTTTGTTTTTCAAGTCCCCACCACCACCACCACCGAGAGTGTATTTTCAGCACCATGTCTTCTTCTGCAATGGTTTTGTTTGTTTTATTTTTTGCTTTTGTTTGTGAGGCAGGGCCTTACTATGCACACCAAACTGGCTTGGAACTCACAGACATCCTCTGCTATTTCTCTGCTGGGATTAAAGTGTGTACCTCCATGCCCCATTAGCTTTTTAAAAAGGTTTTTTTAGGAGCAGTGTATCTCATGGTTGTATTAGTGACTCACAGAGAGGCTGCATTCTTTGCTGGGGTTGCAAAGTATATTTGCAGAATGGGTGAGGGTAATTCATTTAACATATGTAATAATGGTTTAAATTTGCACTGTTTGAAGTCTTTAGTGAATGCAAACAGCTGTTCAGTGTGTGTGTGTGTGTGAATGATTGTGTTTTGTGTGAAAATGATTTAGGCAAATAAAATTTTCTTTAAAAATTACAGTGTCCATTCTTCAGTGGGCTTCTGTTGTCTGAAACTTATGAACCCTATTATGTAAATCAAAGGCTTTAAAGAAGTAATTTTCCAGCAACAAGATATGAATGATAGCTTGTCCTTTTCTTTAAGGCTCATCTATATCCTGAAGGTAGAACTTTCCCAAACTAAGGCTTTCAGAGTCGGCCTGCTTCTTCCTTCTGTGCTCGTGATTCAGATCCTCATGAGTCAGCAGCCACCTCATAATGAGGACACTCAAGGTCTCATTGGGGACAGTATTCCGAGTCTGACTTGAATTTGGCGAAGCTGACTTGTTCAGTTCCAGAGGTCTGATGAGGGAGGGGTGTGGCGGCCATGCTTCCTGGCTCCGGTACACAGCCCAAAGCTCATCAACCTCCCTTGCAGGCCCCTTCCTTTGCATAGCAGGTTTCTAGGTACTTTCATCTGTCAATGTTAAAGTGTCCTTCTTGATGGATTACTCATTTATACATCTGAATTAAGATTTTTTTTCATTTCCCAGTTTTATCACAGCTGGCATAATGAACAATGTGAAGTTCTAAAACTAGGTTGTGACAACACTTTAACTTGTTATGCTTTGCCTGTGGATGTAATTAAGGCAGCGTGTTTGGTATCAGTTTATTCTTAAAAAGCAAAGTAGAAGCAGATGAGGTGTATTTATAGACTCATCAAACAATGAATGGATGAAAGCAGAAAAGAAATGAATGGGGAAATGTCAGCCAGGATGGAGGAGGGACCCACTGCGAAGTTCATTTCCAGACCAACTATTTGGAATTTATTCCAAAGACAGCTGTCCCTTGATTTACAGTAGGGAGAAAATGACATTTGTAAGACTATTGTACCATACTTCAATAAACTTCTACAGTTGGGGTGGGGGCTAGCTTCAGTTTCTGTGGTCAGAACCCTACCTGGAGGAAGCCAGGAAAAAAATCTGGGGAAAGAAGGAAAATCCTTAAGAAACACAGGAGGTTTGCAATGTGGTTCTAGCCCTTAAAAGCTGACTTGATTTGGAGCCAAAGACTATGAGGATTGGGGAGGAGAGGAGGTTGTGATGCAGATAATGGAGGGAGTTGGAGAAGAGGATAGTGCAGAAGACAAAACCATAGTATAAAGTCTCAACCTGAGGAATCTGGTCTTTGGAGCAAACAAAGAAGAAAAATAGACTGCAGAGCTTGAGGCATACAGACCCGTCTCTCTGTTTCCTTGTGAGCTGGGCAAGCCTGTTCCCTTGATTGTGAAATGAAACACAAAAGCTGTCAAGAACTCTGGGGAATGTGTCTAATATTAGACACAGGTAAGGTTGAACAAATCTGCACTGTATTTAGCACAGTCGAGGGGCAGCATGGCGGAGGACAGACAGTCAGTTGGAGGGGGGTATCCTGTTTTTAACCTTATATGTTTCACAGTCTGGGGGAAAGTGGCTATGGCTAACATAGTCCTGTGTTGCACCCTGTTCAACTGGAGTGTGTTAACTATGAGGCCTCTTGCCAAATGTAACTACTGGAATGTTCCTGAGTGGCTTTTAGAAGCCATGTCTTTGGATTTCCGTGGTTAAGTAATCAAGAAGAGGTCTTCAACAATTCTGATAAAAAAAAAACAATTCCTTTTCTAGATGATGAAAATAGATCCATAAAAGCATTCAGGAAGCATGAACTGCAGGGGTTCATGGGGGTTCTTTGCTTGTTGTGTGCACTGGCGTTCAGTGTGTTCTGGTGTCCATTGTGTTCTGGTGTCCAGTGTGTTCTGGTGTACTCCCCAGAGTTTCCTTTCTCTGTGTATCTTCCACGTTTCTTTGTCTTTCCTCTGCCTAGCTATGTTTTATTGATGAGTGTGAATGCTGTTCCTTGATATAACTCTTTAAGGGGAAAGGAGGGCATTGGCCTTTACATAGAACAGGAGTTAAGAAGGAGGAAGGTGGGAGGGCAGCTGGAGGGCAGCTGGAGAGCAGGTGGAGGGCAGGTGGAGGGCAGGTGGAGGGCAGGTGGAGGGAGGGAAGCAAAAGGCAATCAACCCAACATGCCATTTGCTTCCACCATTCAATGAGATTACACCTAGCTGAGCAATCTCCTTGGAAAGGCTGAGAAAATAGATTAACTGAGCTTTGGGTTTTGTTTGTATAGGGCTGGCTGTTGTGTTATATAGATAAGCATTGTGATGTGTGTAGTGCATGTGTATATGTATGTAGGTATGTATGTATGTATCTATGCATGTATGTAAACTCACATTTCCTTCATAATACTGTTATCTGTGTCTGCAGGTCACTTCATAGCTGAGGCTACTGGCTTTCAAACTATATGGGCAAAAGATTCTTAAAATTTTCCAATCAGTCCTGCTTGTATGAAATATAACAAAAAACATATTCTTAGAAAAATAGAACATAAAAAACTTCTGTAAATCAGTCAGGTCCCTCTAATGTTTACCATTTGATTTAACAGACAAAAATAAATCATTTGCTCAGGGGTGAGAAAAGTCTCTGACCGCCGACTCCCACGTTGATCTTCATGTTACCCTATGGCTTCCTTTGCAAAGCTTCACAGGAGTGGTTCTCAACGATCCTGCCGCTGTGGCCCTTTATACAGCTCCTCATGTTGTGTGATCCCTCAGCCATAGAGTTATTTTGTGGCTGCTTTATCTTGTAACTTTGCTACTTTCATTAATTATAATGAAAATATCTGACATGCAGGCTATCTGAGACCATTGTGAAAAAAAGCATTTGGCTCCTGAAAGGGTCATGACTCACAGGCTGAGAACTGATGCTCTAGACAGAGCGGCAAAGGTGCATTTAGGGCATTTCAGTTCAGAACCACTAGCAGCAATTTTTTGTTTGTTTGTTTGTTTGAGACAGAGTCTTGCTATATAGCCCAGACTAGACTTGAACTTGTGATCCTCCTGTTTTAGCCTCATGAGTGCTGGGATCTCATGTATGGGTCATCATGCCTGTCTATTTGTTATTGAAATGTAGACAACAAGATCAATTCCTGGTTTCCTTATATATTGAAATGATCTTACTATTTCAAACAAAATATTTAGTTACCTGGGTAGTATTGACTCAGAAAAATCACTCAAGAGTTTGCTTACATAAAATAATCACTGTACAAGGAATGGCTCTCTTATAAGCTTCCCCTCTTTGTGTTAAAAAACTGGAATAAGCCATTTACTTTAACACTGAATTAGTTTTAAGAACAAAACCATTTCAAAGATTAAATAAAGATGCAGTATTCTGAAGCATACACAGATGACCAACAAGATATGCACATATAAGCACGCCATATTACTTTCCCCCAATTGATCTTTATCCAAATATAATGAACGAATGTGGGCTGTTGTCCACATCTAGTGTTGATGGAAGCAGCAGCCATGAGTATTCAACCAGCAATATTGCATAGAGCTGAGAAGTTTCTAATGTGAACTTCTCATTTTTCTCTTAAACTGGAAGCCGTTACCTGTTCCCACTGGTTCCAAGCTGTCCTAACAAACTTTTCACACACAGCCTAATAGAATTTATGTGCCTAAAAGAAATAACTTGAAGACATGGACAGTTGAGTCACAAAGAAATCCCCTTTGCTATAAATGTATTATTTGCCAGGAAGAGTTTTTTCTTTCTTCGTCTTTATTTTATTTTATTTTGTAACAAAAAACTCAAAGCACAGCTAAGGCTTATCGTCCCCACATGCAGGGAGTGGTGAAAGGGCTGTGGCGGAATGGAAGCCATATTTATTGTTATCATATGTTTCCCTTCACTGTGGCGATCAGAGAGGACCTTCTGGGGAGGGTATCATTTACAATACTCTATTATTTGACGTCCAACTTCACGGTCCTGTTTCAATGGTTGTTTCCGACAGTGGTTTATTTCTGTCTCATCCACTCACACCCCTGCTAGATTTGATTTGAGATTAAATGGGACACTCGAGTAATGAGATTTTAAGAATTACCCAGCAATCGAAGCATGCGAATTCAAAAGTCTGTAAGCCCGGAATCTGTAGAAATTAGCTGAGTGTAATTACTCACTCAAGTAATGTTGAGTGAGTGACTGTGGCAGCAGTGCACTTAAATATTTCACTTGGAAAACATAACTAAAATCTGTAGAACGGGAATGAACTGACATGCATTGGCTTTGCATGGAGAGGAGCTGGCTTTCTGCTGGCTCCATTCAAATCAAGGACAGTGCCAGGTTTGGATAGGGGCCTCTGTAGGTAGCATGTATAGGCCCATATGTAATGGTTTGGTCCAAAGTGATAGTGAAGTCACTTTAGGCTGAATTTAAATGGCTACCCTCCCTAATGGGACCCTTGTAAGGTTCCTAGATGACAGGAACCATTTTTCTGACATTATTCATGTATAAATCTCTGGGGGAGCCATGATCTGTGAAGACAATCACTCTCTGTGCCCCCTGAATGGATCTGGGTTTGACCCAAAGATGTGATTCACAATCTTTTTGGTATGCCTGAGTCTTTCTCTTCTACTTTCTCGACCGACCGACCGACCATTCTCATACAGCACATCCCTACCTCCAATGGGCTCTTTGTTTTCTTTCTTTTTATTGGTTATTTTATTTATTTACATTTCAAATGTTATCCCCCATCCCCTCACCCTCACCCTGCTTCTATCAGGGTGCTCCCCCACCCGCTCATCCATTCCTGCCCCACCACCCTAGCATTCCCCTATGCTGGAGCATCAAGCCTCCACAGGACCAAGGCCCTCCACTCCATTGATGCCAGATAAGGCCATCCTCTGCTATGTATGCATCTGGAGCCATGGGTTGCTCTATATGTATTCTTTGGTTGGTGGTTTAGTCCCTGGGAGCTCTGGGGTAAGGGGTCCAGTTAGTTGATATTCTTGTTTTTCCTGTGGGGTTGTAAACCCCTTCAGCTCCTTCGGTCCTTCTCCTGATTCCTCCATTGGGGTTCCTGGGCTCAGTCTGATGGTTGGCTGCAAGCATCCGTATCTGTATTGGTCAGGCTCTGGCAAAGCCTCTCAGGGGGCAGCTATACCAAGCTCCTGTCAGCAAGCACTTCTTGGCATCAGCAATAGTGACTGTGTTTGGTGTCAGCAGATGGGATGGATCCCTAGATAGGGCAGTCTCTGGAGGGCCTCTCCTTCAGTCTCTGCTCTACTCTTTGTCCCTGCATTTCCTTTAGACAGAAGCAATTCTGGGTTAATATTCTTGAGATGGGTGGGTGGCTCCAGCCCTCAACAGGGGCTGTGCCTAACTTCTGAATATGGTCTCTATAGGTTCTCTCTCCCCTTTGCTGGGTATTTCAGCTAATGTCATCCCCTTTGGGCCCTGGGGGCCTCTTGCTTTCCTGGCATCTGGGACTTTCTAGTGGCTACTTTCAGTCCCTCATCTTTCTAAGTATTGTTTCCGCAGTGATGATCCTGGTTGCTTCCGTTTAACATAAGAAATAGCTGTCTATCAAGAGACAGAGAATAAAGGATAATCCTGAGTAAATTGGTTCACGACATTGGTTTTTAATTAATTCTTCTTCCTCTTCTCCTCCTCCTCCCTCTCCCTCTCCTCTTCTTCCTCCTCCTCCTCATCTCATGTGCATGTTCTCTGTGGGCAAATCAAGGTGCACAGCTGGAGGTCAGAGGCCTGCTTTTGGCAAATGGTTCTTATCTTCTATTTTGTTGAGGCAGGATCTCACTTTTCCTACTGTATTTGCTAGCAGGCCAGCAAGCTTCCAAGTTATTCTGTCTCTGTCTTTCAACAGGAATACTGGGATTAGATGCCCGTTTGCTGTTTATGTGCATTCTAGGGTCAGACTCAAATTGACCAGCTTCCATACATAGCTTTTTCCCCCCACTCTGACTCAATTCCCCAACCCCTTAACATTGGTACTGGGACAATGTATTTTTACCTCCTGGACAGTGCAGATACAAAAAGGATACTGTATATAGAATTGACAGGGAGGAAGCCAATTATAACCTCTATCACCTTGAACTCTCCCTACAGACCCAACATTTGCATGCTTTAAGAGTCACTACAGATAATATACTCTGATTCTTGTTTATTCTTTGCCTTAGACAGGTACTTTTTTTTAGTGGAAGCATTTGACATCTTGAAATGAATCATATATTGACTATCATTACCATACTGTGCAGCAAGTCCCTAAAACCGTTCCACCTGTGTAATGAAACTTTTTATCCTCTTTTGACTACCAACTTTCCATTGCCATGGCTACTTCCAGCCTATGTAATCACAATTCTACTCTTCTCTTACTCTTTAAAATTCCACTTGTAGCCGGGCTGTGGTGGCACACGCCTTTAATCCCAGCACTTGGGAGGCAGAGGCAGGCAGATTTCTGAGATCCAGGCCAGCCTGGTCTACAGAGTGAGTTCCAGGACAGCCAGGGCTATACAGAGAAACCCCGTCTTGAAAAACAAACAAACAAACAACAACAACAACAAAAATTGCACTTGTAAATGAAACTAGTTAGAACTTGTTCTTTGATGTGCGATTTCTGTTACCACACTGTTCTTACTGGTTACCACGAGTCATAGAATTTTTCTAAAGGAGTTATATGTTCTAGCTAGCCCTTATAAAGAGACACATAGTCCAGATATTTTATTTACAAGCTGTGAGCCTAGCTTGGGCAGGCTTTGGAGCTATTCTAACTTATATCCCAGCCATATGTCCCTTGTTGCTTGCTGTTTCTCCTGGCCACATGCTCATGGTCCATCTCCTCTCGTGGGGGCTTCCTCCTATCTTCCTGTATGCCCATCCTTTCTCTTTTCGCCCTTGTCTCTACCTGTGACTCCCCCAACCAGGTAATTGAAAATCCACCTACCTCTATCTATTGCCCAATCACAGACTTTAGCCTTTCATTGACCAGTTAACTTGGGAATCAAGGTTACATAGCATTCATCACCTGGTATAGGATGAGAATCTCCTCATCGAGGGCAATAAGATATTGGTGGCCAGTATTTAGCATCTGAATACCTAGCGGCACTAGACCAACCCCAACAGATCTTTTTTAAAAGACTGAATAGTGTTTCATTTTATATTTTTATATGTATATTGTATCCATTCATTATCTGTTGATCTGTTTTTCTGCTGATGGAATCTTGGGCCTTAGCTGTTTTCTCAGCTGTGACTCCTACTGCAACACACGGGAAGACAGAAGTCGCTTCATCCTACTGACTCCAATTCCTTGAGAACTGGAATAACTGAATCACATGGACATTTTTGTAGTGTATTTATTTTTAATCCATGCTGTTGTCCATTTGGTATGCATTGTCTGTTTTGATAACACCCATTCTGTTGGGATAACTGTGCTACTGAGCATTTTGGTCATTTATTTTTAAACAGGAAAATCTTGAACAGAATGGTATGCTTGTTCTCTCTCTCTCTCTCTCTCTCTCTCTCTCTCTCTCACCATTTTAAATATTTATTGAGCTTGGAGTGAGAGAGAAAATGATACACTTATACCATTGCTTGAGTAAATTGAAAGTTATTATTTGTAAAACCCCTTCCCTTCATGTCCACATACACGGGACCCTTTTGATCTAGACTTTACTGAAATATTGTTTCAAGGTGGGAAATGCCAGCTACCCATTTGAGGAGCAGTGATGACACACACACTGTGTTTTATTAATAAGTGTGTCAGATGTAGAACTGTAGTAACCCCGAGGAGGAAATATGTTTGTGTGAAGACCTATTGGCTATGGATCTGACGAGTGCTAAGAGGGCTTTGGGCTGAGCCACACCAGGGGACACCTAGCCATTTGTCGGTGTTTGCACACAAACAGGCTACAGCACAGAAGTGAAGAAAAGTGAAGAACTAGGTTTTTTGGACAACTGCAGAAATGTTTTCTTTTAGTGTGAAATTTGAAGTATTCTACAGAAGGTTTCTCTCGTGTCTCCACATCTGAAACAATTGAGTGCTGTCTTATTTGAAGTCTTTCCTTGCTAGGGAGCTGGCTGTTGGAGACATATCACATACAGTGGCTTTCTGTGATGTGGGTTGCTGACTATGGCAAGATGGATGAGGACCACAATCACATTAACTCTAAGGACCACGGTTAGTCTTAAACCATCATCCTTGAGGTGCATGACTACTGTTGATTTAGCGGTCTTCATTTTTAAGAATGAAGTATTCTTAAGGGTATTGCATACCCTTGTGCTGTGTACAAAATAAGATAAAATCTTATGTGCTCCCCTACCTTCATAGGTAAGAGCGCACTGTTTTTGAGGAATAGAGAAAAATGACAAGCTTTATTGAGCATCTATATATTTAATGACCATGAAGAGAATAATGGCTGTTGACAGCAGGTCAGATTACCCTGATATACACTATCCCACGGGAGTTTGCGATTGCCTCTCCCTGGATGAGTGGTGTGCACAGTTTTGTTTATAAGTGATGGTGAGTTTATTACATCACTTCCAACCCATTTGAATAACAGCACAATGGGATACTTTTCCTCCTGTGTGCCATTCCCAGTTTGGTGACACTTCCGATTTCTAATAAATTCCAGGGGGTCAATGTGGACACTCAAAGCTTGCCCTGTGCCTTTCAGGTCTCTGTGCTCATCTATACTTTGCTTGGAAGGTGTCTGACTAGGGAGTTACTTGGATTTATGAATATTTGGAAAGCCATTTGCAGATATGGGGGTGGGAGTCTCCTATAAATCCACTATGTATAGAATATCTTTTCTTTCTTAGCATTTCAGTTTCCGGGAATTTTTAATATACTATGTGGTAAATCACCTGTGGAATTAATCACATTGTTTACTTGGTTTCAAATGTGATCTCTAACTTACCATGAAAAGTCTGTAAAATAAAAACTTTTATGTTCAACTCTAGGGCAGATACAATAGGTGTCTCCTCTATTCCCATTGCTACTTTGTCTTCAAAAACATCAACTCTTTAACTCCTACAACTGCCATGGGATTAAATATATAAAAATGTTTTGGCTACCTCAATGTATTAGCAACACACAGTAGCCACTTTTGTCTACTTTTTTTCTCCACTCTTCTTTCATTTTTCAAACAGAAGTCAGCTTTTTCTATCACTTAATAAATGTCAAAATCATATATATGTATGCACTTATTATGATATTCTTCTGATATTCTGATATTTATGTTAATACTAACAGCATTAAGTAAATGTCTTTGGACAAATAACTATTCAAATAATCACCACTGAGTTGACAAGAGTTGGCTTTTGATTTTGATAAAACAATAAATCAAACAGGGAATGTGTTGAGATCAAAACATCCAGTCTCTCATAGTGAAAGAAGCCATGCTTTCTGTATTGAGATAGTGATGCAGATGTTCTGGAATTTAAGAAAGAAATCCCTCTCCCATCTTCAAGAGATGTGTAACACCATGGATCCAGCTCAGTATAATCCCAAGTTTATGGGAATTCAAAGGAAAATTTCAGTGTAGCATTTTTGGTTAATGGTTGTAAGCACCAGTCAATCAAGTTTTTACTTCTTTTGACTTAAGTGACTAGATTTTTGCTGCAACAGGAAGCCCCGAAGGTAGGGGAACGAGAAACTCCAATTCTGTCCAAGGTACAGCCCACACAGACTAGCAGTTATCTGAAAACCAACTGCTGCGTATGTAGCACAGCTGATTCCTGTTGGGCCTCCACGGCTGTGTCGTGCTCCACTGCCACGCTACCAGTGGAGAACCAGCCACGAGCTCCACCGCTGCCGCAGCGCCACGCCAGGCACCGGGGCACTGCTGGGCGGTGGGGATATGAAAGGGACTGGAAAGGATGACTCGCATCCTGCCAGAGGTCCAACACTCTGGACCGTGGTCTGTCCTTGCGCCCGGCTCTGCCCTTGCGCCCTGCCCTGCCTTATGGTTGTCTGTATCCCAGTCCTCAGAGAGCAGGGGGAGCAGCTGAGGGAGTCTTTAAACCTTACAGAGGCCAAGGACACAGGTTCTTGCTCTTTGGGAATTGCAGGTGATGCTCAACACTGCGAAGGAGCTGAGATCGAAATGGGGGCCCCAGAGCAGCTCAGTACGCCCTGAGGCCGAAGGGAGAGAAGGGGCAGGGAAAGGAAGCTGTCACCAGGTAGTTCGGGCGTGGAAGGCGCGAGCAGGTGTGCAGGAGTTCTCAGTGTAGTCTCATGGATGCAAGCGCCTGGCCCACACAGTGCATCTAGTTGAAAGGAGGCAATGCATGGTTGTAAGATGTTTTATTATAGAAAGGAGAGAGAAGAGATAGGAAAGTAGGGGCCTTCCATCTCCGCATGGCCATGCCGACCACGTGGAGAGGTGGGGGAGGGAGGAAGAGAAAGCAAAGATAATAAGAGAAGAGGCTAAGGGGGAAGGGAAAGAAGAGGAAGAGAAGAAGGGAGAGGGCAAACCACCCCTTATGTGGTGAGCCGGGCTACCACATAATGAGCTTATGTCTTGGGCCAGGGCATACCTGGCTGTGGTCAGATGACTGTAGAGGAGGAGTCCAGCCAGAATGCTGGGAGCTTAGGGCATTGTCTACACGATTGATAGCACAGGCTAAAGGAGTTGGACGGCTCCTGGAATCAGCTATCCATGTCTCCACTGTTTCCGTCGCTTGTGAAATCTTTCACTGGGTCTCTGGAAGTTAAGACTCCCTCAACCAAAACACAAACTGCTTCTCCCGGTCCCACAGATTCCAATACTGAATTCTCTACTTTTAAGAAAATCACATGTGTGCATGCCCACCAATAAACACAGGAAAACAATCCCAACGCTAAGGATTAATTGGGGTGGGTCTTGCTGATAGGATTTCTGCTTTACACAAGGCTTCATCTCAATCCTTTTCTCTTTAACTCAAACTTCTCTGATGCTTTAAAAAAAATAGTCCACATAAAAACTGAAAGTTTCAGAACAAAGTCTTAGTAGATGTACTCTGATTTTTTTTTTTTTAATTCAGCCTGTGAAATGCCAGTGTTACTATACACACAGGGCTAGTACTGAATTTTGTGGAAATGTTTTCCTAGTCTACCATGTAAGAAATTCTGAGTTTTCTTATCTCTCCCTCTCCCCCAATACAAATATATGGCATCTTTGGTGTGTGAACCAATTATGAACATTTGGTCAGAGCCAGGCAAACAAAGAACAGAAATTGATAACTAGATGAGAGTCATTAAGGGGCACTGGGTTATGTGTGTAATAGTTATGGGATCGGTGGCTTTAGTGTTTGATTTCAAAGTGATTGTTAAGCTATGCCAGCCCTGTTCAATGCATTTTAAATTACTTAAAACATTTTTATCATTTTTGGTTTTTCAAGACAGGGTTTCTTGAAATGGAAATTTCTGGTTTCTTTGAAGATCTAGTTGTGTCATGTGATTTTTTTTCTGGAAACTGTCTTATGAGAGGATTTTTGGCTGAGAACAGACATGTGGTGTTCTTTCTGGAAGCTGCCTGGAAAAGGGGCATGTGATGATTTGCTGTAGTGGATGCTTGAGAGAACACATGATGTTTGGAACAGGTATAAATATAACCCAACAGATATTGGACGATGTTGTGTGGCACTGGTTTGGCTTGCCACTTTTTGCTGGTCTTCCTTGGGCTTTGCTTCTTTGGGTCTTCTTTGATGATGCTGTGACATTGGTTCACCTTGCCTTCTTGATTGATCATTGCTTGTCATGACTTTGTAGAGAGAAACAGACCAAATTCTGGTGGTGTTCCAGAGGCTTCTTGCCACTTCTGCCTCCCAACTATCCTCTGGATCAAACTTCAATTGATGATTTGTGAAAGGTGTTTGTGAGTGGATCAAGCTACTGCTGCTGATTCATGTGAGCTGAACTACTGGTATCCTGACAATGATGATTGGGATCACCCCAAAGAACTATTTCTACACAGGTCCACATCTTCTTTTGCCCTTTTAACCTTTCCTTTCTACTAACTCTGGTGGGTAGTGGACAAAAGGGGGAGTGAACACATTTAAGTACCCTTATTAAACTAGGTTCTGAAAAATATAAGCCTACATAAGCCTACAGTTTCTCTGCATAGCTCTGGCTTTCCTGGAACTTGCATTGTAGGCCAAGCTGGTCTTGAACTCAGAGAATCCATGCACCTCAGCCTACTTAGTACTGTGATTAAAGGCTCATGCCATCACTGCCTGGCTTAGAATTTATAACTTGACATAGGTAACTTGGTCAGAAAAGATGCTAAACTGACCCTGATTAATCTTGATCTTTCTTTTTCCTCCATGTCTTTCTCTCTCATCCATTTCACACGTACACGCTTCCCTAGTCTATCCCTGAGATGGCAGGGATGCAGAGGGCTCACTAGTTCCTGCCTTTAGGGAGCTTGATTGTGGACATTAATAAGGTATCCTTTTAGACAAGGATTTAAACATTGACCCAAAGAAATGTTAGTTGTCCACCATATTGGCCAGTAAGCATGGAAGCAATCCGAACAGAAATAAGCTAGGTATGGGATGAGAAGTGGACATTTTTTTTTTTTTTTTTATCATTTTGAGAAGAGGTCAGAGAAAGTTTCAGTATGTAGCGACATCTGAGCAAAGCACTCCAGGAGGAGAGGGAGTAGACCACTTATGGATTTTGAGCATCCAGGAATGTGATTTTTAGGCTCAGGGAACAAGAATACCAGTGCAGCTGAACAAAGGGGAGATGGGAGCATGGTAAGAGATGAGTTAGTCGGAAAGGTGACACGGGCAGAGAGAGTCATTAGCTATGGACTCACCTGCTCAGGTTTCAAAACACCCTTCCATTTTCTCAGAGTTCTAGGGACTAGCAGGAGACTGTCTTGGTGGGCCAGCTTGGTCTCTGTGGACCCTGGGCTTCATCTCTATGGACTTCCTTTGTCTCTGTGGACCCTGGGCTTCATCTCTGTGGACTTCCTTTGTCTCTGTGGATCCTGGGCTTCATCTCTGTGGACTTCCTTTGTCTCTGTGGACCCTGGGCTTCATCTCTGTTGGCAGGCTTTATCTCTGTGGACAGGCATCGTCTCTTTGGAGAGGCTTCGCCTCTGTGGGTGAGCTTGTGGAGAGACTGGTCTTCCCAGGCTGTCTTGCCATCTATTCCCACTAGACTCTTCTCTCTGTCTGCTTTGGTGTCTTTTTTTTACATTTTGACATCAGTCTTTCTGAGTTAGGGTCCTACCCTTAGTTTCCCTTTCCCCTTTAATCTCCTTAAAGGTCTTAATCTACAATATGGCTATGTAGGGGAGTAGGACTTCAGTGTATGATTGGGGGTAACACAGTTTGTCTCGAGCAGTTAACTACTGCCAATTGTTGTGATTTGCGGTGAAAAGGGCAGGAGAGAAGCAATACCCAAAAGTCTTTTTCAGTGTACTGTCATGGTTGATAGCCAGTTAGGAGAGAAGGAGATGGTGGCAAGTCATAGTGGATATGATCACCTCTGCAGATGAATTCAAACATTCTCTGTATCACACCACTGAGCTTTGCTGCCCGTCTCTCAGTTCTTAAATGTTAAATGTTAATTATTATATTAATTATATATAATGTACAAACAGATTATATAATTTAATATATAATGTGATTATATAGTTAACTATATATTTGATTTTACATATATAATATATGATATGTAATGTATAATGTATAATATGTAATGTGTAATATATAATATATAAAAATATATATACACAATTATATGTACATATATATACATGTATGTATATATGTGTGTATATATATATATATATATATATATATATATATATATATATATGTAATGTATATGTTACTTTGCTGGAAATAGAACCCAGGACTTTGTACTTGCTGGTCATGTAGTAAGCCCTGGACCCACAACATTTGTCCTCCTTGATTTTTTTCATGGGCCTTTGGTCTTTTGTCTGTCTGTGCCCATCTACAACCCTCCGTCCTGCAGAACAGACTATGTGCTCCCATCATCTACACAGGTACCTGGCACATATTAGACACTTAAGAAGTATTTGTAGAATAAACAGATGGAAGACCAGCCGTGGGAAGCTGGTCCTGTGGCTAATCAGACCACAGAATGTGTAAGAAGAAAGGAATTGCTCTCCATACTGCTGTCTTGGAGGCTGACAGGGACCACACAGTAGACAGAGGTCTGAGCAGATTTAAAGGCTGGAAGGTTTGCTCTTTGTGTGGTTCCTATTTCAGTCTAGGAATCCAGAGGCTGGGGCTTACATCTGTTCTATCTCTGGCTCTCCGAGTGAGAATGGTACAGGTCTCCAGCTTTCACTAGTATTAGTTTCTCCATCTGTGAGGTGTTACTGGCTAGTTTAAACATTTAGAAACTGTCATTGGCAAATACTACTCTGTTTATGCTGTTTCTTTCAGTAGACTGAGTGTTTTGTGGAAGAAAGCCCTTTGGTTTCTGTACTGACCCTCCTGGGCAGGTAAAGTGATTGATTGCCCCAGATTTCTACCCCAGTCCGTTTCCCACCTGTCCCCTTCCTGGAGTGATGCTGTGTGAATTCCATGGCCTCCAAGGTTGTAACCTCCTGAACCCTCACCTCAATATCATACCCCCACACTCATTCCCCTTGACCTGCCTCCTTCAGTTAGGCGAAGCCGCCAGTTCACACAACCCCAATACTTAAACCTGGCCAACATGTGGGAGGTGAGGAGCTCGTGGGTAGCTGTTACTAGTCTTTTCACTTGGTGTTGTCATTGGGAAAGGAGCCAATGTTCCAGATCCAAGAGGCAGCCGGTGGACATTCTACTTTCCTTCCTGGCTAACCAGACCTCCTGTCCCAGTGGTGTTGGGTGGATCTCAGTCCAGAGAACCTTAGCTGTTGTGTAACTTCCTTCTTGATGACATTTTGCCTTTGACCCTAGGCTCTGTCCTCTGGCCCTGCCAAATTCTAAAGTGGGGCAGGTATTGTGAATGGCAGCCAAGGGACTTTGCTTTAGACTTAACCAGATGCAGCTTAAAGCCCCTCTGTGGTGCGGATGAAATAGTTGTGGATTTAAGATCATCAACTATGGTCTGGACAAAGTTGCACAATCTTGATGAGCATCAGTTTCCCCTACTGTAGCTTGAAGACCAGTAGAGTTTATCAAAAGGAAGACCAATGGGCTATAGAGAGGGCTCAGGTGGTAGTGTCTGCTAGATAATACAGATCCCCAACACCTATGGAAAAGACTATAGGATAGCTTAAGTTCAGGTTATGTGCAGCTCTGTAATTCCAACATGGAGTGGCCATGGGGAGATACAGAAAATCCTTGGAGCTCATAGGGTTTACCAAATTGCTGTGGGATATGGGAGAGGCCCTGCCTCCAAAAAAATTAAAGTAGAGAATGATCAAAAAGAACTCCTGTCCTCATCTAGTCTCTACACACAGGAAAATACACATATGCTTAAACACATGAACTCTTTCTCTCTCTCTCCCTCTCCCTCCCTCCCTCCCTCTCTCTGTCCCCACCCCCCTCTCTCTCTCACACACACAAGAAGTAATATGATACAGTCAAGAATCAAATATAGAGCCTGAGAAGCAAGCTTGGGGTTTTCTAATATGGATTCTGTATGCCCTCTTCACAGAGCCAAAAAAACCACCTACTGCTCTGAGCTCATTCCTCTTACTCCCAGAGTTTGTTGCTGAGAGCCCCTTTTTGGTTTAGAAAAAGCTAATCTTCACCTTTTTTTGAGATCTCTCATTTGTGCAGTGAGACAGTCACCAAATTTTAGCCCAGTTGTCACCTACTCTGCAGCTTGTGTCTGAAGGCTTTGGTACCCTAAAACATAACTCTAAAAGAAGATAACACCCAACAGGATGTCTATCCAGGCAAGATCAAAGAGGAGTTCTTTCTACTTTCCAGACAATGAGGATCATAGAAACAGCAAATGATGACAGTTTCAATCAGTTTATAAATGTGAATATTTTATGGGCCATTTATCTTTTCTTCAAATGTCGACACCACTTGAATTTTTTAAAAAATAATTTCATTTTGGAAAGTGATATGACCTAATCTTTTACATGCAAAGAATGCTATATATATATATACATATATATATAATATATAATATATATATATATTATATATATATAATATTATATATTATATATAATATATATATAATATATATATTATATATAATATTATATATTATAATATAATATTATATTATAATATAATATATATTATATATATATAATATATATATATATATATATTTCCTGGATGGCATAGATTGATGAGATATTTGCTTAGTTCCATGGGTGGAATTTGCTTCCCTTTAAAAAGAAAATCTCCCCGTAGGGTGTTTAACATGTGTCTTCCAACTTATCAGGGTGTGCAGCAGACCTTCTTCAATGGTGTGCCACGATGCTGTCTGTGCATAAGCCCTGATATATCCTGTACTTAGCAGTGAAGCGGAACAGATCCCAGAGCCCACTGATGTTAAGAAATGTCCACCATGGAATGGGAGAAAGGGGAGGGGAAGGAGAGAATGAGGAGGGAGCCACAGTAAAATGGACAATAACGGTATTGTAAGAAATATTTATTATTTCACATGTCAACAGAGGAGAAACTCCAAACTGAAACCCATTTCCAAAAATGTTGGAGGAAATGGTGTATCTTTTTATGTGCTTGAGAAAACAGTTAAAAAACAACTTTGAAACATTGGGTTCCTTAAGTACATTTATTCTAGTGATTTCCCAGGTATTTCTTCCAAATACCATTTAAAACAGAAGTCTCCTATCAGGCAATCCTTTGAAATTATTTATTCTTTTATGATTGTAAAGCACAGAAATGTAATACTTTTAATGGAGGCCACAATAAATGGCACATGCTACAAAGTGTCTACGGATGTACTTTATAGGTTGGGCTTGTGTATCAGCAGAAATTTCTACTCTACGCCTCTGCTCCTGTAAATGGCTCAGTGATATGGAAGAAGGCATGGGGTGGGGTGGACCATTCAAACTCACCAATAATAGAACAGGAGCCCATCTGGGTGTGAAGCGGATGTTCAAAAGCTGGAAGCAGAACTGTATTTGAATTAAGGACTTTGTTTTGGTGAGTGGTGGGTGCCATAGCTTGAGAAGAGGGATACTGTCCCACATTTTACCTAAAGTAATGTTCTGTTAAAATCTGGAAGTGAATTTCCAGAATAAAATAGGATGTGACCATTTTTTTTTTAGCACATATGTGCTAAAAAGATGGAAAAGATGAATATAAGCCACTCAATTTAGGGTGTTGCTATGGATCACAGGGAGAATCAATTTCCAGGAAAAAAGAATTTTAAATGTGTGCCCCTCAGATGCATGCTTCTGTATCAATGTTTAAGTTATATATTCTTAGCCTTATTCTGAAATAATACTCTCAGTTGCATTTTCTCCCTCTGGCAAATGCTCTCAGGTCATCTTGTTCTCACCTGGGTCCATGTTAACAATTTGGCCACTCTGCATCACACAGTAATCAACTTAACTGACATTTGATAGATTCATACTCACGTTCCAACAGTTTAAAAATCTCGTTAAAGTGTTGTTAATAATCTGTGGGTATATATTTCAAATAGCTGTCATTAAATGCAGAGTAACTGTCATTAAAGAGAGAGAGTTAAATTTAATAGGGTAGTTACTATATACTTAAATGCCAATGAGTGATTAGAAACAGATTTATCGGGGACTCGATCATGGCTGCGTAGATTCATGCCTTTTTAATGAAGTCAATCAGTTTTATCTTTAATTTTTCTATTTTAAATCAGATGGTGAGTAGGTGCTTAATTTAGGGCTGCTTAAAGCGGTACAGTGCCAATTAACCAGTGTTCAGAACTTCAGAAGTCATTCCTCTTCTTGAAGCAGTTCAGAAGTGTACCTTAGTTCCCCTGGAGATGGAAAAGATCTTCCAGCAGGAGGAGGAACAGAAAGATGGGAAATCCACCCCAGGCTGTTCATATTTCCCTGCTCAGTAAAGTGGTTACCTGACCTTTTAAAAACTGTCTGAGATGCTCTGGGTAGAATATCAAAGACCTGTGCCTCCAACCACACCGTTCGGAGATGTCAGTTTGATAAATTCAGACCATCATGCTTTGGTTTTGTTTTATTTTGAAATAACAAGACAGATCTCCCAAACTATCCAGAGAGGTTGGTTTCCTTACACGGTCCTTCAGCTTAGTCCACTCCGAGTTTGAAGTATTTTGTTGAATCTCTTTGATCTTCTATTTGACTTCTGCTTCATGGGGGAAAAATGCTCATAAACCTTCCAAGAAAGGCTTTTTGACTTTTAGCTTTATTTAAGAATTATAAACAGTGGACAGGTCTATAGCAACATGATTTTAAGAGCACTTAGGACCTGAATGCTAATTTATTTCCTCACCACCAAAAAGAGACTTGTTTGGTAAAAAAAAAAAAAAAAAAAAAAAAAAAAAAAAAAAAAAAAGAAGTTCTGGAGAGTTCAGCTTCACTCAGTGAAAAAGAATGCTACTTTTAAGTGGCTAAACGTATTGCCTTTCTTTTCATTCTTTCCTTTTTTTTCTTTAAATATTAAGATCTCTAGAGTAGCAATTTCCTCAGAGATGTTATGCACAAGGATTGGTATGACATTTGAAATGGCTTCAAGAGAGCCCCGTTACCCTTGACACACTGGCAAACACTTCACAGATGTGCTTCTTGTTGCTGCCACACCAAGAGAGAACACAGGAGCTCTGCTGCAAACAAGCAGCTCCATGTGTCAGTGCGAGGGAGAGGAGGCCCGAGATGCTAGCCACTGCCATCAGCATCCCAGCTTCATGAGAGCCCCTCCTTGGATCTTGGCATCCATAGCTGATCTCACATCAGCGGATGGATGCTTGATAGTGTGATTTCTCATAACAACACACAAGCCAATAAGGAGCATCAGAACACTTTGGCAGTTGACTCTGCCAGCTCCCAAACAAATGAGTGTAAGACTGTCTACATGCCTGCTCTCTAATAGTACAGGCTTTGGAAGTACTCCTGAGCTAGCAAACACATGTCTCTAGGGCTCAATCAGTTATATTGAAGGTGGGGGAAAAATCACTTAATTTTTTTTAATGTAGAAACTCAGAGGACACCATCTCAGATCAGGTCACACTGTATTTCCTCCAGAGATATCAATTAAGAGTAATAGTGTTCTTATAAAGGTGGTTACATAAAAAAAAAAAAAAAGTCTGAGCCCAGCAAGATGCCTGAGCAGGCTTGAGTCTCAGAACACATGTGAAGATTGAAGGAGAAGAGACCTGACTCCAGAGTTGCCCTCTGACCTCCATGACATCCACATGCACACCGTGGCACGTACTTGCCCACATCTTACTTCAGGTTTCTTTTAAATGTAAAACAATCCAGAGACTACTCCACCTGGGAATCCTTCCCATATTCAATCATCAAATCCAGACACTATTGTGGATGCCAGCAAGTGTTTGCTGACAGGAGCCTGATATAGCTGTCTCCTGAGAGGCTCTGACAGTGCCCAACTAATACAGAAGTAGAAACTCACAGCCATCCATTGGACTGAGTACAGGGTCCCCAGTGAAGGAGATAGATAAAGGACCCAAGGAGCTGAAAGGTTTGCAGCCCCTTAGGACGAACAACAATATGAACTAACTAGTACCCTCAGAGCTCCTATGGTTTAAACCACCAACCAAAGAGTACACATGGTGAGACTCATGGCTCCAGCAGCATATGTATAGCAGAGGATGGCCTAATTGGTCATTAATGGCCCTTGATCCTGTGAAGGTTCTATGCCCCAGTATAGGTGAATGCCAGGGCCAGGAAGCAGGAGAGGGTAGGTTGGTGAGCAGTGGGAGGAGGGAAGGAATAGGGTTTGTTTTTTTTAAATTTTATTTATTTCTTTTTTCTTTTTTTTTCAGAGGGGAAGCTGGGAAAGGAGATATCATATGACATGTAAATAAAGAAAATATCTAATAAATTTTTTTTTAAAAAAAGTGAAACAATAGTTTGAAACATCAGGCTGATCCAAAGAACTGACCCAAAGAACACCAGAAACATCTGACCAATTGCTGATGTTGCTTTTTCGTTTTTACAGAATCACTGGTCAGGGGTGGGCACTACAGACAAGCTAACTGAGCGAACTGAGGCCAAGGAAGCTGTCTGTGAAGCCTGGGTCCCTGAGTATAAGATGCTCCCTGTTAAGGCAGAGTCTCAGCTTTAGGCTCCCTCTCTTGCAGTTGACCTTCCTCACCCCAGCCTTTCTCAGCAGAAAGCCTGAAGGGTTGAATTTCCTCTGGGCCTCCCTTTTGACCCTCCAGACTTGAAAGCCCGCTGCAGACTTCCAAAGCTCCTGGCCCTCGTCCTTGCTTCCTGTTGCCTGCATCTGCTTTGTCTCAGGTCTTCATGGTTGTGTGGATAGCATGGTAATCCTACTCCAATTCCTGATTTCTCCTGTAGCCTGACAGGTTTGGATTGTGGATCTTTGACCTTGAACAGTAGCCAGACACACACAGCACTGCACTGGATAAGACAGGAGGCCCTGGCCTTGCAGCTGGACTAATCTAAACAAGTCAACTTCACATGATGGAAAAGTTGCCTGACGTCTGTGATTGCATTTGGCACTCTTTGCGGTGGAGTTATGGGGTAGCTTGGTATTGTTTTCAAAGTCATTAATTGAGAAATGATCATGAACGTAGGGGACTCTAAGAATAAAGTCAATGACTTTGTATCTAAAAAAGTAGGTAGTAAGCCGGGCAGTGGTGGCGTACACCTTTAATCCCAGCACTTGGGAGGCAGAGGCAGGTGGATTTCTGAGTTCGAGGCCAGCCTGGTCTACAGAGTGAGTTCCAGGACAGCCAGGGCTACACAGAGAAACTCTGTCTCTAAAAACAAAACAAAACAAAAAGTAAATAGTAAAACACAAACACTAAATAATTATAAACCCCAAATGGAAACCTAGAACTGAAGCAAAGGTAAAAGGCGGTGAGCATTGTACTGGGGCTCTCTTTTGTCTAGATGGTGCATTTGTCTATTCTTGATAATTTATTT
This sequence comes from Mastomys coucha, assembly GCF_008632895.1. NCBI lineage: Eukaryota > Metazoa > Chordata > Mammalia > Rodentia > Muridae > Mastomys > Mastomys coucha. Next base: position 47,409,693 of record NW_022196910.1, read on the forward strand.
ATTAAAATATAAAAGCTTGGGGTCTGGAGAGCTGGCTCAGTGGTTAAGAGCACTGATTGTTCTTCCAGAGGTCCTGAGTTCAATTCCCAGTTACCACATGGTAGCTCACAACCATCTGTAATGGGATCTGATGCCCTTACCTGGTGTGTCTGAAGTCAACTAGTGTACTCATATACATGAAATAAACAAACAAACAAATCTTTAAAATATAAAGGCCTAATTTAGATGCAGTGAAATTTACCTTTTGAAGTATAAAGTTTTTATGAGTTGAGTGAAATCTATGCTTCAAGTACCTTTCTGATAACCACCTTTACTACTGAGCTTTTGTTCCAGACACTCTACCTCATATAACTACCACTTCACTTGAAGTATGGAATAGTTCTGATCTGTCCCTTATAGCTATGTCTCTTTGTAGTCAAATTCTCCTTCATCTCCAGCTTTAGGCTGTCCTATAAAATATGTGGGTGCTTCAACCACATACAGTTGCCCTGGGGTACTACAGGTAGGAAGTATTAGAGGAATCATCAGAAGGAAATGCTGATGTTCTGGTGTAAATGTAACAGTTATTTGTCTGATATACCCTCTCCCTGCACTGCTCTTAAATAGCTTTTCTTCAGAGTGTTGGGCATATTCTATCTCTGACTCATCCTGTCAAATCTTTCTGTGATTCGTCACTTTGCCTCTCAAATAGATGTCACTGTTTGGGATTAAAGGCATGAACTAAGAGCATGTCTGAATTCCAGACAATCACACAGACCTAGAAGGTCTTTGTATGTGATCAGAGTGACCATATTGCTGGATTAAAATTCCTCTACACTCTGGGAACAAAAGAGAAATAAAATATTTTTCTCTGATCAAAGGACATTATGCCTTCTGCCAGCATGAGAGCAAGGCACCCAGCTTATTAATTTGCAGATAGAGCAGGTAGAGTGAAACTGCAATCCCCTTACATAATTCTTGACAGTTTAGTTTCCCTCCAACTATAGGCATTTGGCTGATTTTTGTGCCCTAGTGCATTGTCTAGAACAATCATGCTTTAGTAGAAGTATTAAAGATAGGTAAGGTTAGAGAGGTAGCTTGGTTGCTAATGTGCCAGCTGTGAGAACATGGGTGCCTGAGCATGGATCCTAGCACTCCTATAAAAAACTGGTGTGCTGGCATGTCCCTGTAATGGATCCCTTGGCCTTGCTGGTGAGCCAATCTCACCGAATCAGTGAATTTCTGAGAGATCCTGTGTCAAAAGCTAAGGCAAAGGGTGACAGAGAAAGGTGGCTGATGGTGACTTCTAGTCTTCACACACATGTGCATACATGTTCACACATACATGTATACCTACATGATATAATCCATGCACACATACACACATGAACATATATTTGTCCTCTCTCTGTCTCTCTCTTTCCCAGTTTCTCTCTGTTTCTCTGTCTCTGTCTTTCTGTCTCTTGTTTCTGTATATGTCTCTCTCTGTCTCTGTGTCTCTGACTCTCAGTGTCTCTCTGTCTCTGTCTCTCTTGGTTTCTCCAAACAGGGTTTATCAGTGTAGCCCACACTGTCCTGGAACTCACTTTGTAGAACAGACTGACCTCAAATATTGTCTGCCTCAGCCTCCCAAGTGCTGGGATTAAAGGTATGTACCACCATGCCCCGGCAGTTTCTCATATTAGCTACAAGTTTTTCATAAAGACCTTTTACCAAATGGTAGATGAGCCAATTTATTCCTACTTTTCTCTTTACTTGTATTTATTTATTTATTTATTTATTTATTTGTTTGTTTGTTTGTTTGTTTGTTTATTATGTGTATGTGTGTGTGGGTGTGTGTTCTGAGAATTGTTTCTCTCCTTTGTCATGTGGGTTGTAAGGCTATGACAACACAATATCACAGTCTATGAAATTTTCTAGGAGTCATAGAGACTAAAAGCTCATGAGCAGGGTATCAGTTGCTCAGTTTCTGCTGGTCCCTCCCTGCCTTGCATGTGAGTCTCCTCTGTGCCCACGTCTGCTCTCCCTGTGCCCATGTCTACTCTCCCTCTGTGTGCCCATGTCTGTTCTCCCTCTGTGCCCACATCTGCTCTCCTGTGCCCATGTCTGCTCTCCCTGTGCCCACATCTGCTCTCCTGTGCCCATGTCTGCTC
>NW_022196910.1:47412103-47416535 GCF_008632895.1 Mastomys coucha
CATGTCTGCTCTCCCTGTGCCCATGTCTGCTCTCCCTGTGCCCATGTCTGTTCTCCCTCTGTGTGCCCATGTCTGCTCTCCCTCTGTGCCCATGTCTGTTCTCCCTCTGTGCCCATGTCTGCTCTCTCTCTGTGCCCATGTCTGCTCTCCCTCTGTGTGCCCATGTCTGCTCTCCCTGTGCCCATGTCTGCTCTCCCTCTGTGCCCATGTCTGCTCTCCCTGTGCCCATGTCTGCTCTCCCTCTGTGCCCATGTCTCTCTTTTTCAATGAAGATAGCAGTTTCGTTGGATTAAGGTCATTCAGATATCTCACTTTAACTTTATCACATATTGAATGAATTTACAAGCCAAATAAAGTCATATTCTGAGGTACAGATTAGCTTTTCAATGCAAAATTTTAGAGCAGCCTCAGAATTCTGGCCATCAGAGCATCATTAACTATTGTCCCTCCAATGTCTTCACAATGTTCCCCACAGACTCGTGGACCGGATGTTTGCTCAACCAGCTCTTGGAGCTGTTTTGTGCACTGTGGAACTTTTTAAAGGATAAGGGTAGAAAGAAACTTCAGGGACCAACCTTGGCATTTTTAACTTCTGACATCTCACTGTAGTTTTCTCAAAAATCTGGCTTTCCTTGCTAAGCTGCTCATTCCTATTGCTAACATTTCCCTGGGTTGCTGACTTTGCTCCATGTCCTAGGTTGAATTAAAGTGTTCATGTGTAATCAATCCTTCAGGTATGTGATCATTTTTACTACTTAATTTTTACATCTTCCTCTTGCCTTTATTAATTTCAGTCCCTTTGAATCCAGTGCCTGGGGAAATCTATGTTCTTTTAGAGATGTCAAGACATCTTGCTTTTACATGTTGCAATGGGTGCACCTGATGGCTTGGATTCCTCTTATAATTCAATGTGGGCATATTTTTAAATTAAAAAGATACACTTATTAATTTTGTGTGTATGAGTGTTTTGCCTGTATGTATGTATGTGGACCACATGTATGCCTGGTGTCTGCAGATGTCAAAAGAAGGCATTGGATACCCCTGGAACTGGAATTACATATTTTTTGAGCCATCATGTCAATTCTGGGAACTGAATCTGAGCCTTCTGGAAGAGAATTCAGTGCTTTTAATCACTGAGCAGCTTTAATATGAAGGTTTTATTAGCTTCATACAAATCATTATGGAGTGTCTTCTCTAACCTCCAGAACTGTAAGGCCTTATTGTAAAATAGATGTATCTTGGAAAGTTTGGTAAGCTCCTTTAGCTCTTTAAACCACATTGACAATGGTTTAAGATCTTTTGTTTCATCTCTCCTTCCATCTCCCTTTTTATTCCTGTTTTGAAGAGTTCTACCACCTTGCTACCACATTCTGTCTGTTCTTTTATGGAAACTAAGTAGTCCAAGTTGCTCTGAAATTTTTTATCTCTCTGCCTCAGCTTCCTGAATAACTGAGATTATAAGTATATATAACCAGGCTGAGCTAATGATTTAAATTTGTGATTTTTGTCTATCTTTTGTGAGCTTAGTAATTCTTCTTGAGGAAGCTTCAAAAATTTGTATTTGACTCAGGGTATTAAACATGAAAATAATAGACCACCCATTCACATACTAATTCCAATAGTCACTGTACTTAGTGTGTGAGATATTAAAAAGTGTCAGGCAACTGACAAATAGGTACATTCCATTCTAGGAGTATACCCAAACTTGGAAAGTAATACTTACAAATGATAAAGTAGTTGTTATATGGACTATGTTAACGAATTTGACACTTGAAAAATGTACACTAACTTCTACATATATCTAAATAGCATGCTCCAGAATATAACATTCAACAATCAAAAGCTTTTATATCACTTCCAAAATCACAAGAAAAATACTCATTACTGATAAAAGTGGGAGCAGCAGAGGTGACTCCTCCCAGGGAGGAGCACACCAAATGGTTGTTTAGTGCCAAACGTTCAGCCTTGAAAATGTATGTACCAGTAACATTGTATAGGCTCAACAGGCTATATTGGGGAGTATATATGTGTATACATATATGCATGCAATAACAACTGATAAAAAGGGACTATGAATTTGAAGGAGAGTGGGGAATTGTCTTAGTTAGCGTTTTACCGCTGTGAACAGATACCATGACCAATGCAAGTCTTACAAAGGACAACATTTAATTGGGGCTGACTTACAGGTTCAGAGGTTCAGTCCATTATCATCAAGGCAGGAACATGGCAGCATTCAGGCAGGAATGGTACAAGAGGAGCCGAGAGTTCTACATCTTCATTTGAAGGCTGCTAGAAGAAGATTGGCTTCTAGGCAGCTAGGACAAGGGTCTTAAAGCTCATGTTCACAATGACACACCTACTCCAACAAAGCCACACCTACTCCAACAAGGCCATACCTTCAAATAGTGCCACTCTCTGAGCCAAACATATTCAAACCACCACAGGGGTGTATATGGGGTAGTTTAGAATTAGGAATTAATTTAAAATACAGTCTCAAAGAAAAACTAAGATTGTTGCTTCAGTGAGGGAAAAGTGGTAGTGTTTGATGCTAATGATAAAAATATTGCTTTCTAAGGGAACACTGATCTTACTGAAAATTTTTTCTGAGCTTAGTAGTCTATCAGTACTGAATATTCACCTAAAGACTTGGGTAGTGATGTGAACGCTTTTGATTGTAGAATGTTATTTTATGGAGTATGTTATTTAAATATATGTAAAAGTCAGTATATATTTTCCAAGTGTCAACTTCATTAACATGATTTCATAGTCCAAACAACAACTGTTTTATCTTTTGTATGTATCACTTCCCAAGTTTGGGTATATTTTTAAAAGAGAATGTAACTACTTGTCTTAAGAATTATTAATACCATCTGTATTGGTTTGGCCCAGGAAGTGGCACTATTAAGAGGTGTGGCCTTGTGGGAATAGGTGTGTCACTGTGAGGATGGGCTTAAATACCCTCAACCTAGCTGCCTAGAATTGCGTCTTCCAATAGCAGCCTTCAGATAAAGATGTAGAACTCAGCTCTGCCTGCACCATGCCTGCCTGGATGCTGCCATGCTCCCACCTTGACGATAATGGACTGAACCTCTGAACCTGTAAGCCAGCCCCAATTAAATGTTGTCCTTATAAGACTTACCTTGATCATGGTGTCTGTTCACAGCAGTAAAACTCTAACTAAGACACCATCTGTGGTGGTTTGAATGAGAATGGCTCCCATAGACTCATATCTTTGAATGTTTAGTCTCTAGTTGGTAGAACTGTTTGGGAAGAATTAGGTGGTGTGAATTTGTTGAAGGAGCTGCGTCAGCGCAGGTGCCCTTTAAAGTTTCAAAGGGCCATGCAAGGCCTAGCCTCTCTCTCTCTCTCTCTCTCTCTCTCTCTCTCTCTCTCTCTCTCTCTCTGCCTGTTGCCTATGGGTCAGGATGTAAAGGGCTCAGCTACTCCTCCAGAGCACTGCCTGACTGCTTCTTGCCATGATGATCATGAACTAACCTTCTGAAACCATAAGCAAGATCCCAATACTAAATGCTTCCTTTTATATGAGTTGCTTTGGTCATGGTGTCTTCACACCAGTAGAATGGAAACTAAGATACCACCTCTTTCTCAATATTAAAAAAAAGAAAAGAAAAAGAAAAACCATCCAGTACAAGACATTCTACAGACTCAGTTGGTGAACTCAACAATACAATCAATAATTCAAGTTCTTTCTCTGATGGTTGGCCCAGTTGGTCAACTTGATTGAATTAAGGGTTGTCCAAGACTGGTGAAATGCACCTGTGTGGGGGTGGGTTGAGATGGGGGGGTGTTCATAGATTATTTACAGGTGGAATAAGTAGTGTGTGGGGGAGACTTGTTTGAATGTGGGTGGCACCTTAGACAAGCTAGTGACTCAGATGCAAAGGAGTTGGAGGACACTATGTGTGTATGGAACCTCTCTATGAATGGCCTACCTTTGTTTCTGCCACAGTCATCTGGTACCAGACTCCAGGCTCTTTCCCCTTTGAGCTTAGTAGTAGTTGTGACTCTCAGGGAGCTTCCAGACCTTTATCCCCTCTACTGTGACTGCTAAGGTGCCTGACTTCTTGGTTAGGGTAGCTATGTGGTTCTCTGTCTCTCTGGAATGCAGGCAGTCATGGTAGAATTGCCTATAAACAATTTAGCAAACCCACTTTTATTATGTGTGGTACATTCCATGGGTTCTGGTCCTCTATAAAGCCTTGCCTGTTATGCATCCTCTTTCCCATCTGATCTTCCTCTCTGCCATTCTCCTCTCTCTCTGCCATCCTCCATGGGTTGGCTCTCACACAGAGCTACAGAGATTGGATAGATGGTCTTTCCCTGCGTGTCTTCTCCATGTAGGAACCTCATTGTAGCTGACTGACTAGTAAGAGCTCATGATCCCATTCTTTTTTTTTTTTTTTTTTTTTTT
>NW_022196910.1:47416569-47433854 GCF_008632895.1 Mastomys coucha
CCAGGCTGGCCTCAAACTCAGAAATCAGCCTGCCTCTGCCTCCCAAGTGCTGGGATTAAAGGTATGCGCCACTACCACCCGGCCATGATCCCATTCTTAAATCAGTCACTGGGCAGATGGACTTAGACTGTGATTCGTAGACACCTTCTGTATAAACTCCAACATTAAGTATCTTGCTTTGGGAGCCATATGGTGAGAAATGCAACTATTCAGTGCAGCCTTTGAAAGTGGGAGGACCAGCATACATGCACAAAGCACAGGTGGGAGGAAGACAGGATTAGATGCAGGGACCATGGTTCTCCAGCATCTATCTAACTTAGAATATAACCGAATGTGGAGACAGAGTCAACTATCAGTCAAATATACAGACATATAGATGAGTTTGGCTGTCTAGAACTCCTGACACCCCCCCCCCCAAAGTTTATCAAATACAGCATCCAGATGCTGTTCAGGCCTGAGTCCTGCAGCTGCCATTCCTCCTCCACAGACACCCATAGACATTCTGCTGAAACATTGTTCCTGAGTCCCCAGCTCACTGACTTCCAGGTGACAACATGAAAGGGGGTGTTACTGGCCATATGTCCTGCTCCCTGCCCCATCCTTTCCTTCTGCATAGGAATCAGAGAGCATGCTACAGGCTTGTGCTGGGAAACTACCCCATCATCAGAAAATGCTCCCACTTCTGCCATGTGGGCCCTCATTTCCTTCCTTTGGGGCTCCTACCATTACTGTCTGTCTCTGGGGTTGGTGCTCGAACTCTCCTGCCACACTCTTGTCACTGTGTCTGAGTCCTCTGTCACATGAGACCTTCCATTAAAGCATTGGGAACTTGTGGAAGGCACAGGAGTGGGGCTGGGAGAAAGGGGCTGTGTTCCAAGAAATGCTTGACCCCAGGCTTTGTCTTTGGCATACGTGAGGCACGCAAGAGAAGGAAAGGTCCCACAGGCTGTATGGTGCACCAGGACCCTGAATACTCTTTTTGTTTTCAAATACAAGAATTCCAAGGTATCTTCTTCTTTGGAGGAACACTTCCATATACCAGAATTGTCCCCCTCTTAACTTGCAGCTTAGGCAAAAGCTTCTTTATTTCTACTTGGGTAATTGTGTCAGTTTTCCATTTAGGGACCACTTGAAGTTGTCTTCCCTTTCTTGAAAATGTAAAAGAATCCTAGTGTCTTAGTTAGGGTTTCTATTGCATGGTCTAAACACCATGACCAGAAAGCAATCTGGGGAGGAAAGGGTTTATTGGTTTACACTTCTTCCAGATCATAGTCCATCCCTGGAGGAAAACAGGATAGTGCTTCAACAGGTCAGGATTCTGGAGGCAGGAGCTGATGCAAAGGCCATGGAGGGTGGCGCTTACTGGCTTCTTTCTTATAGAACCCAGGGTACTAGCCTAGGGATAGCACCACCCACTATGGACTAAGCTCTCTCCCATTGGTCACTAATTGAGAAAATGCCTGATCTCATGGAGGTGTTTCTTCAGCAGGGGCTCCTTCCTCTCTGATGACTCTAGCTTGTATTAAGTTGACATGCAAAACCATCCACTATACTCAAGCAATCCCAGTATACAACCACAGATGAGAAGCACAGAGGAAAGCTGGCTTCTGACTCCTTAGTGCTTACTGAATGACCTGAGAACTACCTGACTGTAGCATTAAAATCATCTTGCAAGGATCACAAACAAAGGGATTCATAGGAAAAGGCAGTTTTCTACCTTTCTCATCAAGTCCTGGACTTTCTCAGCGGTCTCTGAATGAGCCCCATGCATAACTAAAGTATAAGAGAAATTACTTGGTTTGAATCATCTCAAGCCATTTAAACCACCTCCCCCATGATGCCTTTCTGCTACAGTGTTCTACCTCACCACAGACTTAGAAAAAATGGAGTCAGAGGACCATGGGCAGGAAGCTGTGAAACCCAGGGTCAAACAAACCATTCCTCCTTTAACATGATTTTCTGAGGTATTTTGTGACAGTGATGAAGCTGCCTAATATGCAAAGAGATCGAGAGGGAGGGCAAGAGGGAGGGGGGAGAGGGAGAACTTGATTTCCTACAATTTGAAGATGTCATGTTAATGTCCTTAGACCACCATGAGGACTGCTAACATAAGAGGTCTGCATTTAGATAGCCAGTAAGACTGTTGGCATGTGCAGAGCCAGAGTCAGTAGAGGATAGGTCCACTGAGGAGAGGAGGACAGAAGGACCTTTCTCAGATCAGTTCTCATGTTCAGAGGCTGAAAGGTTCTGCAAATGGCTATCTGCTATCTGGGGTGCCAGGAAGCCAATTGTGTAGTTGTAAGAAAAGAGACTCCTCAAAACAAAAGAGAGACTGATCCCCTTTGTCTCCCAGGGCCTCAGAGAAGTCTGATGTCCAGGAATGAGATCTGATATCTCTTTCTGGAAAGAAGAGCAGGAAGAGAAAGAGAGAGAGAGAGAGAGAGAGAGAGAGAGAGAGAGGGAGAGAGAGAGACAGACAGACAGACAGACAGAGACAGAGACAGAGACACAGAGAGAGACATAGAGACAGAGAGACAGAGAGACAGAGATAGAGACAGAGAGACAGAGATAGAGACAGAGACAGACAGAGAGACAGAGACAGACAGAGAGACAGAGACAGAGACAGAGAGACAGAGACAGAGAGACAGAGTGAGTCACAGAGATTGAGAGATAGTTAGAGACAGAGACAGACAGACAGATGGGATGCAGGGTGTGTGTGTGTGTGTGTGTGTGTGTGTGTGTGTGTGTGTGTGTTCGAGGAATGAAGTCCTCCTGTCTTCCACTCTTTCCCTTAATCTGGGACCGAGCCTACTGTGCAACTCACTCTGTCAGGATGGGTCTTCCCACTCATTCTGCTGAGCTCATCATTTGCTTCCCATTGGGAGGCTGGGACTATCCATGACATCTCTGATGTGTATAGGGCCAAATTCTCTTAGTCTGGGTCTTGATGGTTCTTTACCTTTAAGATTTGAGGGTGTCATGAATACCACAGATTCAAAACCTCACTTGGCATTTTCTTTTTACCAGTCAAGGAGTGACAGTGTACTGGCTGGTTTTGTGTGTCAACTTGACACAAACTTGAGTTGTCACAGAGAAAGGAGTCTCCCTTGAGGAAATGCCTCCATGAGATCCAGCTGTAAGGTTTTTTTCTCTATTAGTGATCAAGGAGAAGAGCCCAGCCCATTGTGTGTGGTGCCATCCCTGAGCTGGTAGTCCTGGGTTCTATATGAAAGCAAGCTGAGCAAGTCAGGGGAAGCAAGATAGCAAGCAGTGTCCCTCCGTGGCCTCTGCATCAGCTTCTGCCTCCAAGTTCCTGCCCTTTGTGAGTTCCTGACAAACTGATAGTGGGAGTGGGGTATTCCTGTGACAGCCTAACTATGCTTTTGGGAGGACTGTGGAAGGACTTTGGAATTTTGAGCTAGAAGAGCCAATGGGTGTTAAGAGCTCTGTGGGATGGGATGTTCTGTAGGAGCTTGGAAGATAATGTTGAGAACAGTGCAAACGATGGAGGCCTGGCTTGTGAAATTTCAGAGAGAAGATTAAAGACTTATCAGAGCCATTGCTGTTTTGATTTCGAAGGTTCTGTGGTTTTAGTCAGCTGGGGCTGAAGAATCAGCTGTGATTAACAAGATACTAGAACTACTAAAGTGAAACCTTTGCACTACTGGGACAATTGATGCTGGTTAGCTGGAGCTAAGAAACTAGCAGTAATTAAGAAGAGACCAGCTAAGGTGAAATCTTCTGAGAAGTGTTTTCTGAGAGCACAGAGAAGCTGTGTTCCAGAGGCATCCATGGTTGTACCTTGTGTTGGCAACCAGACTTCGTAATGTATAAAAGTCACCCAGGTAGTACTGGTTTTAAAACACGAAGGTGTAGCAGCTGATGCTTGCCCACTATGAGAGGCCAGGAGAGGCCATTGGTGAAGATGCATCCTCAGTGGCAGTTAAAGGTTGAAGGCCCAGGACTAAAAAGGTCATGCAGAGAAGTTGAGGCTTAGTACCATTAAAAGAGCCTATGAGAGGCTATTTGTGAAAGGGCAGTCAAGTTATAGCAGAAGACAGCAGTATTTTGGAGATGCCAGTACCATGACATGATGACCAAGAACAGCAGCAGCCGTGGAGGACAGGCAGCTGGAGCCTAAAAGACAAGGAGCAGAGCTGGAAAAGTGACCCAAGTCCTTGGAGGAGCCCAGAAGATTGTGAGTGGATATTGGATGGTTAGAGTTTGATTTTACTATTTTTTTATTATTGATTTAAGTTTTACTGCATTATGATGAGAAAAGATACATAATTTCAATTTATCTGAATTTGTTAACATTTAAAAACATACTTTAAGTAAATAGAATTACATCACATTCTTCTTTCCCTTTTGTACCCCAACTCCTCTCAGAGACCCCCCTTCAATACCTGCCATACCTTTTTTTTATTTTGTCATATTCCTTAAAATTTATAAAATATTGTAACAATAAAAATGAGTATTATAAAAGTTGTTTGATATAAAACAACTATCAGTTAAACAGTCTTATGTAGATGCTTGTCTATAGCAATACTGAAAATACATATATTTTTCTCAATATAAATTTTAAATAACTCCAAACATATTAACTATATATTTGAAAATAATACATCACTACTAGTTTTTAAAATGAACATAAATAGATAAAGTATTTTTGTTTGTTTGTTTTGTTTTTAGTAGAGCTTAAAATCTTGGCTCTTACTGTGGTACAAGCCCAAAATAAGAACAATTTTTAGACATTGGAGTTCATTGTAATAAGGCTGTACTTCAATGACCCTCATATTACCAAAGGATTTTACCTCCATCGTGGCTAAGCTAAGAGTTGACAGTGTTGTTGCACCAATGAATGAATTGTAGGCTCGATTTTTGGATACAGATTTCCTGCTATGGTCAAAGCTATTTGACTTGAGTGATTGTCTTCATTCTCAGCCCACGGAGAACAGGTTACATTCATTTAATAAATGGTGTGTGTATTAAGATGGACTATCCATGAAGTCATTCACCAACTGTTTCAATGAACAATGGTTCTGCTTGGAGGGTGGCACAGACATTAGGTGAGGGTAAGAATCTGGTTCATTGGCTGTGATGATTTTGAAAATCGTTCATCTCAGAGAAAGACTAACTTATAAAGTCCTTTTCTTCAAAATTGATAAAATAGTTATAAACACCAAGCAAAGCATTCACTCTCACTCTTTGTTGTTCTCTTACAAGCCACCTCCCAAGTTAATTGTCTATGTTTCTTTTGACTGAATAAATAATTTTAAAATATGTAAGCTGTTCTAAAAACCGCAGTATAGTATAAAAACATCAAAAAAACAATCCTACTAATAGAGAGGCTGAGATAGGAGAAGCATGATTTCAAGACCCTTATGTGGTAAACAGAAAGACACTGTCACGTACAAACAAGCAGAAAGTGCATATGGATTATACAATATTGGACCTATTTCTCCAAACACCAAATTAGAGAGACCACCAGGTGATAGCCAACAAATTTCTAATTCCTCATATTTTGAATTTCAATTGATTAGGGTATGTTGGTAATATCATTTTTCATATTAAGTGATATTAAGAAAAAGTAATTGTTTCTTCCTGCTATTTTTGTTGTTAGAGGTGGAATTATGTTTGTGTGGGTTTGTTGAAAGATTGCTTTCTTGCTTCTTTTAGGGTGTAGTTTTGCTCCTTATGTTGGTGTTTTTCATCTATTATCCTTTGTAGGGCCATATTTGTGGAAAGATGTTGTGTAAATTTGGTTTTGTCATGGAATACTTTGGTTTCTCCATCTATGGTGATTGAGAGTTTTGCTGGGTATAGTAGTAAGCCAGGGGAAGCAAGCCAGTAAGCAGTATCTCTCCATGGTCTCTGCATCAGCTCCTGCCTCTAAGTTCCTGCCCTGTGTGAGTCCTGTCCTGAGTTCCTTTGGTGATGAACAGCAATGTGGAAGGGTAAGCTGAATAAACTCTTTCCTCTCCAACTTGCTTCTTGGTTATCATGTTTTGTGCAGCAATATAAACCCTGACTGACACAGTCTTGGGTGAGAAATAAGAAAAGAACCTGAGCTCTCATTTGTGAACCCCAGCATTCCCCTTTACCTTCATTCCCTGGTATTGATTTTACAAAGAGATTCTTTCTGCTGCAGTTTTGCTTCTGTTCCAAAATATAGGAGCCGGCAGGCAGGAGCTGCCCCAGCCCACACTCAAGTCCCTGCATGCCACCAGCCTTACTCACAGCTCCTGTGGCCTTGTTTTTATTTTTGTTTGTTTGTTTGTCTTTTTAACCAGGACAGAAAAGATTCAAAACATACTCTCTAAGGCAAAATAGCTCCAGGAAAAGATTTGTGCTAACAGAGTCAGGCAGGTAGCACAGCTCATTCAGTCCTCTCACCCTCAGCACGATGCATATTTGAGAATTATTACCAAGTTTGTTTTTTTTTTTTTTAAGAAAGAAAAGTGCTCAACTTCATTCTTGTGGTTTTTGCATCCCAATTTCAGACAGGCTTGGACAGATTTTCCCACCTATTCCTAAGTGATGGATCTGAACCTGGTTTCAAAACTTAAGGGAAGAAGAAAGACAAAGACAGTAGGGTAAGGAAGATGTTCTGCACCCCCTCTCCCCCTAAGGACCACCCAGACTGGGACAGGAAATCGTTGCCACTCACCTTTCAATCCTTTTCAGTGTGTGTTGGTTCCGAGGTTGGGGGCAGATTATAAGAGGTTCCAGCCTGGAGAAGCTGTGGTACTGCAGTGGGTAGCATCCAGAACTGATCCAAACAAGCCCAGCACTTCATGTTCTGAGTGTTTGGTGCAAAGTCTGAGGCTGGAACTCTGAACAGCTCTCTCATTAGTCCATGTTGTCAGTCCTGTAAAGAGCTACTTAAGACAGGCTAGCTGTAAAGGGAAGGGACTCATCTATCTCACCTTTCGGAGGATGAAATTTTTTTTATTGGATATTTTATTTATTTACATTTCAAATGTTATCCCCTTTCCCTATTCCCTCCCCCCAGAAGCTCCCTATCCCGCCCCCCCTCCTGCTTCTATGAGGGTGAACCATCCCCCCACCTACCTACTCCTGCCTCCCTTCCCTCACATTCTCCTATACTGGGGCATCAAACCTTCACAGGACCAAGGGGCTCTCCTCCCATTGATGTCCGACAAGGCCATCCTCTGCTACATATGCGGCTGGAGCCATGAGTCCCTCCATGTGTACTCTTTAGTTGGTGGTTTAGACCTTGGAAACTCTGAGAGATCTGGTTGGTTGATGTTGTTCTTCCTATGGAGTTGCAAACTCCTCAGCTCCTTCAGTCCTTTAAGAGCACAATGCAGGTTCTGGTGAGGGCCCCCTTGGTGGTATCATGGCATGGCAAGTGGCAGTGTGAGAAGAGGGGAGGGAGCAAGTGATTACAGACAGGCCAATGAGAATTCAGCTGAGAGGTACCAACAGTAGAGTTTTCCAATAACTCTCCTGGGAGAACTACTGGAGACTCAGGAGAGAAATTTAGTCCTTTTGCAGGTTGGCACCCTCAACTGCCCTGAGGACATTCCATTATCCAGCCTCTTCAAGAGTCTGTATCCCTTTCCAATCCCATGGCCCCGGGCAAAACTTCTAGCTTGAACTGGGGCCCCTGCTGAAATATAGCAGGTTTAAAACATGAAGTGCATCAGACAGAAAGGAAAACAAAACAAAACAAAACAAAACAAAACACTAGTCAGGTGCAGACAGAGTCCATCAGAGAAGCAATTCCCAGTGTTAAAAATGGCACAGTTGTACACAAACCTGCATTAGGTCATGGGCAAACACGGTTATACTCCTGTTGTGGGAACAGTGTCTTGGGACTTGTTCCCTGATGCTGGCAGAACAGGATGCAAAAGGGCCAAGGGAGTACCCTGAGTGGGCACACATGCGTGGACACACTATGTAGGGACTTAGAGGACTGAGACAATTCTGGAGGGTAGCTGCAGAGTCAGGACAAAAGAGGAAGACCCACCCACAGGCAGGCCGATGGTGGAGACTTGGTCCTCTCTGCGAAGGAGAAGGGCTCGCTTTGAGTTTCATCAGGGAATGATTGGTATGTTATATATGACCAGGGTGTGTGGCTTGATCAGTTTTGGGTTCGCAATGGATCAGATCCCGGAGAAAACAAATGTGGTATAGAAGATTCATTTTTAGTGTCATAAGAGCAAAGGGGCTCATTCAGGTAAAGAGCCATCACAGGGGTTCGCATACTGGTGACCAAGGCTGGAGCCACAGTAGTGGCAATAGGATTGAGAACATGACGTGCACAGAGTGTCAATGTATCAATAAGATTTGATGATTTAGATATAAACGATGAGGTGGTGACAGGTGTCAAACATGAGTAGCTCAGATGCCATCTATGTGCCAGGATTTCTCGCGCTTAGCGTTCTCTTTACTCTTGACTTTCCATCCTTGACTTGTAGAACAGACGCCTTGCTTCTGTTGCTCCCTGGCAGCTCTCTAAAACCCATGTCTCATCTGCTCTTCACACATGTCACATGCGGACACTCTGATCTCTCTCAGATCCCTGCACCAATATTAGCTTATTAAAAATGATTTCTCTTCCCCTTCATGTAACAGAATCCGCCCCTCCATAACATTCTTGTACACACTAACACTGTTTACTGGTATGTGCATGTGTTGGTGTGGATGTGTGAGTGTGTGTATTCATGTGTGAGTATGTGTGCATGTATGTATGTGTATGTGCATGTGTGTGCACACGTGTACAGTGCATATGCAACGACACTCACAGAGATCACAGGACAACTTTCAGAAGTTCATTCTTGCCTTCGCCCTGTTAGAGCAGAGTGTTTCTTGTTGAGCCCACTGTGCTGCATATTACATGCTAGCCACCCTGACCATCTCTGGAGCTAGTCTCCTGTCTCCACTTCCCAAATGGGGGCTGGGGTTATAGATGTAAACCACCATGTGTAGCTTTCTGTTTTCTGTTTTCTTTTTTCTTTATGATGTAGATTCTAGGATTAGGACTCACACAATTTAGCTTGTGCATTTTTACCTACTGAGACATCTAGCTTCCTTTACCCATAGCTTCTTTTGTTTTTTTTCCTACAGACATCTTAGCTTCTAGAAGCTTTTAGCTTCTAAGTATCAGAAAAGGCACATTGTGTCTGATAGCCCCCACATGCTAGTGTTTAGACAAACGAAAATTTCCCTTTCCCCAACATGCCCAGCTGGTTCATCAGCTCATGGTTATTACAGAGGAAGAAGTATTTGTTTGTTTTATGAGACTGGATTTTTCTGTGTAGCCCCGGCTTCCCTGGAACTCCCTCTGTAGATCAGGCTGACCTCAAACTCAGAGATCTGCCTGCCCTGCATTCTAAGTGGAATGCTGGGATTAAAGGTGCACTGCCTCTCCAGCCAAGGGAGAAGCATCTTTTTTTTTTTTTCTGTGAACATATTTTTTTTCTTTTTTTTTTTTTATTAGATATAAGTTCTATTAGTCTCACTGTGTTCTGATTTACTTTCTGTTTCCATGATCTGTCCATTGCAGAGAGTGGGGTGTTGAAATCTCCCACTACTATTGTATGCAGAGTAATGTGTGCTTTGAGCTTTAGTAAAGTTTCTTTCATAAATGTAGATGCCCTTGCATTTGGAGCATAGAGGTTCAGAATTGAGAGTTCATCTTGGTAGATCATACCTTTGATGAATATGAAGTGTCCCTCCTTATCTTTTTTGATCGCTTTAGGGTAAAAATCGATTTTATTCGATATTAGAATGGCTACTCCAGCTTTTTTCTTGGGACCATTGGCTTGGAGAATTGTTTTCCAGCCTTTTATTCTGAGGTAGTGTCTGTCTTTGTCACTGAGGTGGGTTTCCTGTATGCAACAAAATGTTGGGTCCTATTTACATACCCAGTCTGATAGTCTATGCCTTTTTATTGGCAATTGAGTCCATTGATATTAATAGATATTAAGGAAAAGTAATTGTTGCTTCCTGTTATTTTTGTAGTTAGAGCTGGAATTCTGTTCATGTGGCTATCTTCTTTTAGTTTTGTTGGAAGATTACATTTTTGCTTTTTCAGGGATGTAGTTCCCCTCCTTGTGTTGGAGTTTTCCATTTATTACCCTTTGAAGGGCTGGGTTTGTGGAAATATATTGTGTGAATTTGGTTTTGTCATGGAATACTTTGGTTTCTCCATCTATGGTGATTGAGAGTTTTGCTGGGTATAGTAATCTGGACTGGCATTTGTGTTCTCTTAGGGTCTGTATGACATCTGCCTAGGATCTTCTAGCTTTCATAGTCTCTGGTGAGAGGTCTGGTGTAATTCTGATAGGCCTGCCTTTATATGTTACTTGACCTTTTTCCCTTACTGCTTTTAGTATTCTTTCTTTGTTTTGTGCATTTGGTGTTTTTATTATTATGTGGCAGGAGGAGTTTCTTTTCTGGTCCAGTCTATTTAGAGTTACATAGGCTTCTTGTATGTTCATAGGCATCTCTTTCTTTAGGTTGAAGAAGTTTTCTTCTATAATTTTGTTGAAGATATTTACTGGCCCTTTAAGTTGAAGGTCTTCACTCTCTTCTATACCTGTTATCCTTAGGTTTGGTCTTCTCATTGTGTCCTGGATTTCCTGGATGTTTTGGGTTAGGAGCTTTTTGCTTTTTGCATTTTCTTTGACTGTTCTGTCCATGTTATCTATGGTATCTTCTGCCCCTGAGATTCTCTCTTCTATCTCTTGTATTCTGTTGGTGATTCTTGCAACTATATTTCTTGACTTCATTCCTAAGATTTCTAACTCCAGAGTTGTCTCTCTTTGTGATTTCTTGTTTCTACTTCCATTTTTAGGTCCTGGATGGTTTTGCTCAATTCCTTCACCTATTTGTTTGTGTTTTCCTGCAATTCCTTAAGGGATTTTTGTGTTTCCTCTTTAAGGGCTTCTACTTGTTTACTTGTGATCTCCTGTAATTCTTTGTGGAACATTTTTGTTTCCTCTTTAAGGGCTTGTACCTCTTTACCTATGTTCTCCTGTATTTCTTTAAGGGAGTTATTCATGTCCTTCTAAAATTCCTCTAGCACCATCATGAGATATTATTTTAGATCCAAATCTTGCTTTTCCGGTGTTTTGGGATATCCAGGACTTGATGTAGTGGGAGTACTAGGTTCTGATGAAGCCAAGTAGTCTTGGTTTCTGTTGGTAGGATTCTTGTGTTTGCCTTTCACCATCTGTTGATCTCTGGTGTTAGATGTTCTTGGTGTCTCTTCCTCCTGTGGATCTGTAAGCCTGTGTCAGTACTTCTGGGAGATCAGCTCTTCTCTGGTAAATCCCAGGTACAGATGGGTGAGCACTCCCTGAAGGCAGGCTCTCCACTTGCAGGGCTGTGACTTGTGAGGCCAATGCCTCCAGCTGGTCTCACCTTAGAAAGTCACCTGAGCAAAAATGGCAGATCTCACCTGAGTCCCTGGGTTAAAGCACTCCCTGAAGGCAGGCTCTCCACTTGCAGGGAAGGGGCAGAGAGGGTTGCTGATCCACTGCTGTAACTCGGAAGCTGAGAGGATCCTGTCCCTGGGCGACTTGTGAGGCCTGTACCTCCAGGCTGGTCCCGCCTCAGTCCCTGGGTTAAAGCACTTCCTGAGAAGCATCTTTTAATGCAAATTCTCATAGTCACTGCCACATTGAGAAGGACAGTCTTTTGTGTACTGTCCCTTAAAGCTTCTGCCTGCAAATGACAAGCAAAATTCAACATCTTCATCACTGGTCATAACAAGTCATGTCTAATGCCATAGAGAAAAAGCAACATCATCACACATCCAGTAGACAGGCCCAGAGACATGTTGTAACTGCACTAAACTGGTCATAGTACAATAGGTAGATTATATAGTTATTTCATATTTGTCTCCCTTCCCCAGAATACACAATGACTTTCTGTGTTTCCAACAGTTTTCCTACGCTGGGAGTGTGTTTGCTGTGCAGTCAGTGGTATGCAGTAAGCACTTAATAAATACATGTTGAATGATTGAACACACATCTGAGCACTTTCTCCAGACCGTAACTCCTTCAGGGCATTCAGTACTCATTTATCTTGGTTTCACCTTTCATTTCTGGACAGTGTCTTGGACCCAAGCATTCATTAAACATCATCTCAATGGAAAAACAAGCCAGGGCTGAGAACTACACTTCTTTATTTTTCAGAACTCTAGAATATTTCCTAGTTCAGAGAATACTGGAAACAGAGTATAATGAAGGGAGACAGGAATGGAAAGAAAGAAATGAGGAAGAGAAGGAAGGGGAAGGAAAGGAGAGGAGGAAGGGGGGAAGGAAGAAAGGAAGGAAGGAAAGAAGGAAGGAAGGAAGAAAGGAAGGAAGGAAGGAAGGAAGAAAGGAAGGAAGGAAGGAAGGAAGGAAGGGGGAGGGAAGGAGGGAAGGAAGAAAGAGCAAGGGAAGGAAGGAAGGAAGGGGGAAGGAGGGAAGGGATGGTGAAAGGAAGGAAGGGAAGTGTATTGGCTGGTTTTGTGTGTCAACTTGACATAGGCTGGAGTTATCACAGAGAAAGGAGCTTCAGTTGGGGAAGTGCCTCCATGAGATCCAGCTGTGGGGCATTTTCTCAATTAGTGATCAAGGGGGTAGGACCCCTTGTGGGTGGTGCCATCCCTGGGCTGGAAGTCTTGGGTTCTATAAGAGAGCACACTGAGCAAGCCAGGGGAAGCAAGTCAGGGGAAGCAAGCCAGTAAGAAACATCTCTTCATGGCCTCTGCGTCAGCTCCTGTTTCCTGACCTGCTTGAGTTCCTGTCCTGACTTCTTCTGGTGATCAACAGAATGTGGAAGTAAGCTAAATAAACCCTTTCCTCCCCAACTTGCTTCTTGGTCATGATGTTTGTGCAGGAATAGAAACCCTGACTAAGACAGGAAGGAAGGAAGGAAGGAAGGAAGGAAGAAAGGAAGGAAGGAAGGAAGGAAGGAAGGAAGGAAGGGCGAATGAGCAAGCAGGGGACAGGCTAGAGTCTTTGACTGAGTGTAGAGTGAGTATGGAGAACTCAACGTAGACCACGGGGGTCATCTTGGCAAAGATTTCTCAAAGAATGCTCGCTGCCTGCCCTTAATTAACACAGACTGACTGCTCAAAGCCTTCCATGTTGTTTAGTCCTTGTCTCTGACTTCAAGAGGAGGGGCAGTTTGGAACCCAGAAAAGTATAAGGCTCTTGGAGATATATTAATCAGAGATCAACCTTCCTTGATTTGTATTGTTCTCTTTGCCAGTTAATTTTTGAGTTTATCAATTAACTAGAAACTTGACCTTAGGGTAGAACTCAGTACTGGTGACACTGCAGGTCCAAATGGGAGTGGGGAAACTGAGTCAGTGTTCCATGACTGAGAGCAAACAAAAGGGAGGAAGATTGATTTTGGATCATGGTTTCTTGAGTTTCTAGATGTCGCTGCTTAACACCCTCTAGACCAGTGGTTCTCAACCTTCCTAGTGCTGCGACCCTTTAATACAGTTGCTCATGTTGTGGTGAACCCTGACCATAAAATGATTTTCATTGCTACTTCATAACTATGATTTTACTGTTATGGATCATAATGTAATTATCTGATATCACAGATGGTCTTAAGTGACCTCTGTGATGACCCAAAGGGGTCAAGACCCACAGGTTGAGACCAACTACTCTGCAGGCTTGTGGCAGGGAAGGACATTGGTGGGGAGTGTGTAACACAAAATTGTTCACTTCCTAATTGCCAGGAAGCAAAGAAAGAATAAGAGAAAGGAGCCAGGGTTCCAACATATCTATCAAGGACATGGTCCCTAATGTTTTTCTTTCTCTACAGAAGCCCACTCACCACTGACATTTCCACCACCTCCTATAGGATCATTAGGGAGGAGTCAGACCTTCAGTACCTGCCCATAAAGGGGCATTTAAAAGCCAAACAATAACAAAAGCAAGTGGAGCCATGAACCTGAAGTGTGTCATGATGGGTTGGAAAGGAAGTCAGATTTGCTTACCATGAAGTCTTTTGGCAAGAGCTGGCCTCTGGGTATCATGTCAGGAGATGACCTCTGGAATGGCATGAGCAAGTGAGTGACCACTCAGCCTTGTTCAGAAGTTCAGTGTTCAGATGAATGCATCTGTCCTAACATCTCAATTTATGAGTTAGAAATATTGTACACATACCTCCCCACTATGGGGAAACATGCCTGGACCTATGGTTTGGAAAGATTTTTGAGGCATTTGGGTGGGCATGTGTGTATGGAGGCTAGAGGCTGTTTTTGGCTGTTTTTCTCAACTGTTTCTCTACTGTGTGTTTGACACAGGATCTGTCACAGAATCTAGAGCTAGCCACGTTGGCTAAACTGGATGACCAGTGAGCTCCATGGGAGCACTGGACTTACATACTCACCCAGACTCCTTTTTCTCACATCCTGTATCAAACCCCTGGTCCTAATGGTGCTAACTTCGAAAGAAGTCTTCAATGTGGTTGTGTGCAATGCTTCTGACGTTGGTCCCATCATCTCCGGCTGCTTCTTGGCCTCTTAGCTCACCTGTTCCCCTTCTTCCTCTACTACTTGCTCCTCTTAAAGTTTGTAAGAGCTGGTAGTCAACATCTTAAAATGTAAGTTAGCCCTGTGTCAGTTCTGCATCTAAATACTCTCAGCAGACAGACTACTTTAAGAATACAGTCCATCCTGCTTGAAGTCCATGAGCTGTCCTCCGCTTGCCTTCTCTCTACCTTTCTCTCCTCACTTCCTACCTGTTGATTGCTCTTGACTTAGGTGCTTCACACACGTGGTCCCTTACTGTCTCTGCAGTATTCTTGGCACACACTGCTTTCACATTAAGCTCTTGTTCTTCTCTGTTCTTGAAAGAACAACCCCACTGTATTCCTTTGATTTCTTCTCTTGCTTTCTCTTGGCCCTTTCCAAAAACAACAAAACAAAACAAAGAAAAAAACCCATCTTCCTCATCTATTTATGTATTTTACAAAATATTTATTTAAGATATTTATCAATGTGTAGTCACGTCCATTTCAGAAGGCTGGGGCCCCGCTGCCCCTGTCCACAGGGATCAGTAAGGGGACAAAAGAAGCAAATGAGTATTCATTTCTGAACTGCCTCCATCACAGTCTAGGAACTGAAGCTCTGGTTTTGTTGAAGAGGCCAAATCAGAGTGATTAGCAGCTCAACAGCCTGTGAGAGAGACTGCTTGAGAAATAATGACCACACAGAGAAAACAGTCATGGAGAGGAAGAAAGAGCCCTGAATACCTAATTGGAGCACTGGGGTTTTCAGTTGAGTGACCTGATTCTCTTTTCATTGGTCCCTGTGGTTCACAGTCCCAAGTGTCTGACACATTTTTCTGTGCAATGTCACAGGATCCTTTTACAAAGAGGCACACATCAAATTTCACCAAAAGATGCAACTTCTAAGGAGAATTGCCCCATGAAGGTGGTAGTAATATGTTAATATTATGTTCATAATATAGTATAACTCTATAATAGTATAATAATGGGTTAATAATGAATCTAAAACTATATACCAAATGCCATAGGGAAAATAACATCAGGAATTGGCTAATCACATGCTTCCTTCTCAAAGTCGCACCTAGCCTTCTCCCTAGTCTTCAGCCTTGTAGCTCTCTAAACTTTTCCCTCCCAGACTGTCTTGGGAGAAGCTATGTCCACCTTTTTAGGAAATCATGTGCTTCCACCAGCATTTGCTTTTATTCTGGGCTCATTCTTTTTCCTCTCTGCTGCATTTACCTAATATGTTGTTGTTCAGTCTACAATAATGTGAAGAAACCAGTTAGGTGAGGAAGAGGGGAGGAAGGAACTCCACCGGACCATCTGGGTACTTGGCATCTCATGAGCTTCAGAGTAGCCCAAGGTTGATGCAGCAATTCCAGATCCAAATTCCTTTGTAGTGTCTTTGCTGGGGTGAATGGGAGGGCCTTGTCCAGGAAATGTTGACTTCCAGCAATGGATGATTGGGTCCCACAGAGAAATTTGTGTGACATAGTCCTCTAAACATGTAAGAAAGAAATATTTTCTACACATCCCTCTTGAGCCACATGGTGCCATCAGATCTTTTTCTTGATTTTGCATCCAACCTCTATCAAAAGAGGTGCTATATCAAGCAAATGGAAACCTGAGAAGATCTCAGTAATACTGAAGCCTACAGCCCAGGCTCCTGCCCTCAGTACAAAGAGTGGGGAGGAGGAGGAAGAAGAGGAAAAGAAAGAAGAAGAGGAGTCATTTAGGAATGGGACAGTCTTGTTATTTTAGTTAAAATTTCTTTCTCCTTTTTTGAATCTTGGGCTTCTTGAGTTTCCCATCTAGGTGGGCTATGGATAACTAGGTGTTTAATAACTGGTGAAGATGACCACCATAGGCAATGAATTGCTCCTAGCTTGTAATGAATCTGACTTACAGGTATTACTAAACACACATAGTTTCAGAATCTTCTTTGGGCTAAGTTCTTGTATTTTCCACACAGTGTTAGTTATGATGACAATATGGTCTGTGAAGAAACGTTAATTATGTCATAAATGCTCAATAAAATAGAATAGGTTCCTAGAGTCCAGAGTCCCTATGGAAATGGGACATGGACAACTTTGTTTAGACAC
Organism: Mastomys coucha; assembly: GCF_008632895.1. Taxonomy (NCBI): domain Eukaryota; kingdom Metazoa; phylum Chordata; class Mammalia; order Rodentia; family Muridae; genus Mastomys; species Mastomys coucha. Next base: position 47,433,168 of record NW_022196910.1, read on the forward strand.
CACAAAAGGCTTCAGGGTATGTGTCACAGCCTAGTGGAAGCAATAATTATATTTAGGCTAGATGTGGTGGCAGAACTAAACTCCAGAAGGTGATAGATCAGAGGTTCTAAAGAAATGTATAAAACTGTCTCAGAATCCATCATTTACTTATTAATTTATTTCATCCAGTGTTATCAGCCACCTAGCTGGGAATGAGAACACAGAACTGACCTTAATAAATACACATCTGACTCAGGGAGCTATAGAAATGAACATATAACTACAATGCTAAGCATGAGTGTGGATTAGAATCATAAAGCAAACATAGAAGAACATGGTAAGAATCACTTTATGCCCAGGGAGAACTAACACACTCTGATATGTTCAATTTGAGATATTTGAAGGGTGATGTGGAAAATTGGGAGAAATGTGGTCCAGGTATGAGGAATAGTGGAAATGAAAGACTTGGGGTGGAGAGGAGTGGAATGTCCCTGGACATGAAGAGGGTTGTACTATATTGATGGTGGCCAGAGAAAGATTTGATGATTTGGGGAGAAGCTGAAGAATTTGAATATCCATGTATGGGCAATAGGAAGCTGTTAAAGGGTCTTCCTACATCCCTCCTCCTTCCCTCCTCCTTTCCTCCTCCTTCCCTCCTCCATCCCTCCTCCTTCCCTCCTCCTTCCCTCCTCCATCCCTCCTCCTTCC
>NW_022196910.1:47434332-47434956 GCF_008632895.1 Mastomys coucha
CCTCCTCCTTCCCTCCATCCTTTCCTCTTCCTTCCCTCCATCCTTCCCTCCCTCCTTCCCTCCATCCTTCCCTCCATCCCTCCATCTCTCCTCCTTCCCTCCTCCTTCCCTCCTCCACCCCTCCTCCTTCCCTCCATCCTTTCCTCTTCCTTCCCTCCATCCTTCCCTCCCTTCTTCCCTTTCTTCCTTTTTAAAAATAAAACAACCTTATTCTAATTAACTCATGAGTTGAATCATAACACAGCTGGCTTTGAGAAAACCACTCAAACATTTACCTAGTCCCCAACTCTATACATATCATCGAACTTCAACCCAGTTAGAATAGTCATTCTATATCAATGGAGCTTTGCTTAGGAATTTAAGGTCTCTACTAGCAATTACATTTTAATTAATTATTAATTAACCAATCAATTAATAATAGTGTTCATGGCTCTTAATTCTTCAACATTCAGAAAGTTGAATTTATGGTAGAGTTTAGACTAGAAAAAAAATACAGCTTTGAATCCTTTTTGATGACAAATGTCTCTTCATCCTTATATGACATTACTTTCTCTTGGTCTTCTTTCTAAATTTTAGACTATGCCTGCCTGTATACATGTTTACATATATATATATATATATATA
>NW_022196910.1:47434966-47436282 GCF_008632895.1 Mastomys coucha
TATATATATATACATATATATGTATATATATATGTGTGTGTGTGTGTGTGTGTGTGTGTGTGTGTGTGTGTGTTATAGACTAGGATCTGCATATGAAGGAGGACATGTGTTTTGTTTTAGTTTTCAGAGTTTGGGTCACTCACGTGACATTCTGTTTCATGCCATATTTCTGTAAATCCCACCATTTACTTTTCCCTTACAGCTGAATCATATTCCACTGCATACATGTAGCATACTTTCAGTATACACTCCTCTGTTGATGGACATCTGGATCAGCCCTGTCTCTTTGTTATCTGTCATAAGCTGGATAGCAATAAGCATGTATCTACATATTTTCTCTACAGAGAAGTGAAATTATCAAAAGGAAGCTAAAACAAAGCAAACAAAGGCTTTAAGTGGCATTGTATTCACTCCATCCTGGGTATCTCTTTATCTGAAACACTATGTATCTCTTTATCTGAAACACCAAGTATTTCTGGCTAAAGGGTAGATGACTATGCATCCATACAAAGGAATACTACCCAGGAATACCATAGGAAGGCAACAAAGTGGATAGATTTGTAATACATTACCAAGAGAGAGAATCCAAACTCAGAAGGGGTAGTAAGTAGGAGGGAGTGGGCAGAGAGAGGGAGAGAGAGACTCTGGTACAGTCTTTTATCAGCAACAACTAAGTAACAACTCTTCTGAGACAGGTCACAGGGAGATCAGCAGACACTGAGTGAGGAAATCCAGATTCCAGTACTAGACAGTGACAACCATTGGCTTGCTACAGGATTTGACACAAATCACTTGAACCCTTGGTACCGCAGTATCCTACTTAAAATGGGAATAAATGACCCAGTCTACCTCTTGACATCATATGATTATAAAAGACAAATGGAAAAGGCTCATTGAAGTGCTTGTCAAAGCTGTTTTCTTCTGTCTTAGCATATGATCCCTTTCAAACTTAAATAGCTTTCTAATACTTAGTAACCTCTGACTCTGTGTAGCAATGCAAGCCCCATGTGTTTGGTGACTTGGAATTGTGGCACAGCCTAGCTGGCTGCATTACTACAGAAACTCTCATGGAAGTGGGCATTGCAGAGGCTCTGTAGGAGTGCCCACGTTACTCAGTTAACAACAACAAGTAAAGTAGAGACAGAATTCACTACCACCTGACCGATAGGCCCATGGTCATAGTTTTCATGCTATTTTTGCTTTTCTCATAAATGTTTTCAATTTGGAACTATTGTGTCCAACTTAGGGTATTATATGTACAGACAGTAAACTATATTGCCCACGGCTATGCTTAATATATATATATATATATATAT